>NC_055684.1:29245103-29602603 GCF_017639745.1 Melanotaenia boesemani
TCTCATACCCCTCCATACACATACACCACTACATACGCACTCACACACATACCTGCATATACACACAAGCACCTCCATACATACTCACGCCTCCACCCACTCCTTCACTCCTCCACACACACCTCGACCTCCACGTGCACACACTCATCTATACACACCTTCACACACACCCACACACACCTCCCACATAGACCTCCACACACACACCCGCACACCACTCACACACACATACACGCACACACTTAGACCTTCATACACACCCACACACACATACAGCACACACATCCCTCTACACCCACCCACACACCAGCATACCTACAGACACACACACACACACACCCACCTATATACAAACACACCCCCACCCAGGTTCCGGGGCTGCGACCAAGCACCAGGGCACGGACCAACCCCCGGCACGGCACATCCGGACGGGCCCAGCCCCCCCCAGCAGCGGCAGACCCCCCACCCCCAGGAGCGGGGGGAGACCCGACACCCCAGAGCCCGGGGCCCCCACCCGGCCCACCCCGGGCCCGACCGGCCACCCGGCCAGGGGCCGACGGACACCGACCCAGGCACCCCGGCAGCCACCCCCCACCGCCACGAGGCAGCCCCACCCCGGGGCCCACCCAATGCCGCCCGCCCAGACCGGAACCCCCAGCCGACCCAGCAGCGGAGCGGCCGAGATCCCCACCCAGGAGACAACCGGAGACCCGAAGCCACCAGGGACCCCCCACCCATATCCACCCCCATCCCAGCGAAGCCGCAATCCTCCACCTACATTAGGTGATGTAGCCAGTCACAGGGGACCAGAGGGAATGAAAGTCATCTGATTGGTTCCTGGAGGAGGCAGACATTGTCTCAATGCTGATGTGATCTAACAGGAGATTTCTAAACTGCTGGATAGACAAATTATTCTTATCTTTCCAGTTCACAAGAATAGTTTTCTTTGCGATGCATAAGACTGCGAGGACCAAGTTTATGGAGTGTATTCCTATGTTAGTGTCACCCAGGTCGCCCAGTAGGCAAAGTGTGGGGTTTGCAGAAAAACTGGTTTTAAACCATTTTGAGAGATCTTCACACACCTTAATCCAGAACCTTTGGACAGGTGTGCAGGACCACAGCGCATGGATGTAGCTATCAGAAGTGTTCTCAGAGCAGTGTGGGCAGATATCTGATGGTGAAAGGCCCATCCTGAACATCCTGTGTCCTGTATAATGAGTTCTATGGAGAATTTTGAATTGTATTAGTTGTATATTTGAATTCTGAGTCATTTTAAACGTGTTTAAACATATTTGTGACCATCTTTTCTGATCAAAGTTATTAGATAAATCATCTTCCCATTTTGAAGTTGGGAGAGATATCCTGTCTTCTAGCTTTGCAAATAATCTATATATTTTTGATAATAATTTTGGAGTATTAAGATTCAAGAATTCTGCTATTCTGACAGGAAGCTGCAAGTCTAACTGTACAGGGGTATACTTCTTACATATAATTGATTTTAGTTGGTGGTACTCTAAGAATTTATTGCTGTTGATTCCATACTGTGAGACAATTGTGTTGAAAGATACAAAGTTTCCATTTTCTATTATCTGTCCTAACTGTTGTATTCCTTTAGTCTTCCATTGAGTGAAGTTTATCATCTTTTTGTTCTGCAGGATGTCAGGGTTGTTCCAGATGGGTGTAAGTCTACATGGAAAGAGGGAAGATCTGGTTATCTTACAGAATTCCCACCAAGCCATTAAGGAAAAACGGATGTTAAGGCTTTTAAAGCACTTATATGGTTTAATGGTTGAGCTGATGAACGGCAGGTCAGAGATGACTAAGTCCTCACACAAAGCCTGCTCCACATCTAGCCACGGCTCATCCAGATAACTGGGTTTGAGCCACTTTGAGATGTACTGCAGTCTGTTAGCTATAAAGTAGTGATTAAAGTTTGGCAGATCCAGTCCTCCTCTATCTTTAGTCTGCTGTAAGGTTTTAAGACTGATACGTGACGGCTTGTTTTTCCAAAGAAACTTGGATATGAAAGAGTCCAGAGATTTGCATCCAACATCTTATTTTCTCTGATGGAGAAGCTGACAAACTGTTGGAATGTTGGTAATGTTGCTGAGATGTTGTTGAAGTCTCCAGAGATCTCATTGAATGGGTTAGGATGCTGTGTTTGTAGCCTAGCAACGACAGAGCTGATGACAACACAGGCTGTGTCTGCAGCCGTACCAGGTATGATATAAACAGCTACCAGAAAAAAACAGGTAAACTCTATGTGTTGATAATATGGATGAAAACTAACTGCTAACAGTTTGATGTTCCTTGTGCACATCTTTTCCTTTACAGTGACATGTCAAGGATGGCACCAACAGTGATTAAAAAGCCCTGCAATTCCAGCTTCCTTTAGCCTTCTACTGATTTTCTTATTGCAGTTTGCTCGTAAAGTCTTAAAGCAGTGTACAGACATTTTAGAGTCCAGGATGTGTGCATGTCTGGGTGAAGCACATAATATACTGCGTTCCCTGTTAGCACCTCAAGCTTGTCCATTTTGTTAGCTGGCAATCTCACATTTCCCGTCAGAATGATAGGAAGAAATGGTTTGAATTTCTGCCGTTTTTCTCTCAGCGTCACTCCTGCCCTGCATCCTCTTCGCTTTCTCTTCATCTCATTTTGGGATTTGGTGTGTTTTTTCACTAATTATCTTGGTTTTCGAAAGCTTAATCAATTGATCTCACTGGTAAACAACTCTTCCGTTGCCATTGAAAGTTTAAAGTACACAGAGAAATCAATTGCAGAGCACAGCTTTCAAACCATTGTAAACAAAAATTTTGAAAAATTAACTTGATTGTGATGTTCATGAATAAAAAGTAGATTACTTTTGATCTAAAAAATGCAAACGGTACAATCAGAGCCACGACGGTTTGCTGCCACCATGCATGCAGCGCATTTTAAAGTGGAATACCACTGACCCTTATTATAGGCCGTCATTGTATATGTTGCATTTCTAAAGTACACCAGGATATTGTGTAGCATTTTTCAAATGCTGTGGGCTACATGGTGGTTAGAGCAGCATGAAGTTTTTTTTGTTTGTTTTTTTTTTTTTTTTGTTTTTGTTTTTTTTAGCAGTGGAAGGAAAGTTGCTTCTGCTTGCAATATAAAATCACACTATTTTATTGCTCTCAGTTAATGATAGCCATAAATACATCCAACTAGTACAGCACAGTTCGTGAGTCATAACTCTTTGGTCAACTTTATCAATTGTGCAATCATTTTTAAATGTCACTGGGCTCCTTTAATGGCAAGTCAGGCACCCAGGTCGTTGTTATTTCCTCTCTGTGTGGGTGTGCAGTGGCATGAAAAAAAGATCTGTCCAGAATTCATTGCTCATTAAAGTCTGAAAATAACCTTTGTGCTACTTTGATTATCATGTTTTGTGCGATTATATTTGTCTTTGCTTCAAAAATTAACTAAAAATTGAAGTTTAAAAGCTGATTGGAGCAGTTTTAAACTGTCAAAGCATTCGTGTCTTTCTTGTGATGCTAGAGATGAAGGAAGCAGCTTCCCATGACATTATGTGAAGCATAGCATGAAAGAATAGCATTAAAAATGACATCATCTGATGTAAACGTAATAATACATGCACATGTTTTGTGCTCACTTGTACAAAAGCACAAAAACTGATATTTGCTAAAAAGTTAAAACACTTTCTGACATTGAGTTGGCTGAAGTGTCTGACAGTCATGTAAAAATGATTGAAGTCAAAGATAATTGTTTAATATTGTTTTATAAATCCTGCTTGAAAAAACGTTTGCAGCTTGAGAAAAAATAATATATCAAAACAGACCCATTTAAAGAGAGGCTCATGGCTGCAGTAAAACAAAGTAATGATCTGTTAAACCAGATACAGTTAATAATAACTTTATTCACAGCTTTATAGTCCTCATGATTGCACTATCGAAGCCTTGTGTTCTCGTGTTCATGAATAAGTGGTGGGAGGCGTTGAAGAAGTGGGAGTGGCCAGTTATCCAGGGCCTCCTCCATTTTACAGCACAATAGAGCATGAAGTAGTTCACCCCGGTCCTTCCCCCTTTTTCTGCCACGTGGTATGTTCCAACCCAGTATTTAAATCCGGGAGCTTGAAGGCTGTGCTGTTCATGCTGAAAACCGGTGTAATCCAGGAAGCAGCCGTGACACAGAATCAGAGGAAGAGAGGAGGACAAAAAAACTGCCTCAGCAGCACACTGAAGGTTGCGACAGTTTCAGCAAGAGAAGAAAAGGAAACACAAAAGAAGGGGAACAGTGTGATCCTGGTGTCAGAGCAGCCTGTGTTTTGGAGAGAGCATACGCTGTGTCGTTCTTCTCTCATTTGCTGTCATTCTCTCTCTTCCACTGTACCAGCGGGGGAGGGTGCATCAGCCGTCCCAGGCCTAGTTAGATGTCCCAGCATCCCGCAAGAGCACAATCAAGGCCACTGCAACCATAACGGAGACTGTGAGAACAGGACAAGACAGCTAGATAGAGGTACTGTAACCTATGCAACATAACCATGAACAGTACCTTTAGAATATAAAGATTGTTAATGTAAATTATATATCACTAGAAGTTTAAGCAGTTCTGTGTTAGGTAGGTACTAACCTCTTTAAAAATAATGCCCAAGCAAGCTTATAGTGAAGCATAAACTGCAAACACAGTTCTTGATTACTAAAATAAAAAAGATGCCAACATGTAGAAGACAAGGAGGGAAGCTACAGAAAAGAAGGGATAAGAGGACTCGTAAATTTATTTCATTATTTTGTGGGGAAAGCAGTAACAAATTAGTCTGTTGCCATAATGCTGATTTCTATAGAGTCTGGGAGTTGTTGTTCATGAGCATTTGGGACACCTAGCCCCCACTGCTCTTTGCTCCAGTTCAGTACAGTACTACAGCCAAGTAGACAAATCCCTGAAATTCTTGAGTGTGAGCTAAATTAAATTTAACATTTGGCACTTGTTTTGCAAAAGTGTGCAGCAATCAAAAAAGGTGGCTTCAAACTGCTGAACAAGTAAAACTTAAAACAAAAGAAATGGAAAACCTCTTTCAGAATTGCCTCTTCATTAACACTGTAGCCCTCATGGAGCTTGTGTGAGAATACACCGTGTACTGTCAGTCCACCGGAGCATGCTGACTTCCCTGATCACGATAAGGGCAGTGTTTACATGAGCTGCCATATGTTTTGTGTGGTGGTTTATGTTCCTTTGGGATGCATCTGTCTCATTTTATATGCTGTTAAGGTTATATTATACTGGACACACAATTAGAAACGAACTTTAGTTTTTCTGTATTTACTGAAATGTTTGTCCCTCCAACAGATCTTTTTTGCTTGTTTTATATATTTCTAAAAGTAGTTAACTGTCTAGAAAATGGACTTTGTGGGTAGAGGGTTCTCACTGGTAAATTTCCATCATTCTATTATTTCTCTTCTGAATGATGAGAAGTGATCATATGCTTGAGAGATGAACATACAAAGAGGTGTATTCTCATCTGTGGTTGCTTAGGAACATCGGATGCATGTTTCATCATTGTTCTCTCCCAGGGACTATATTGAAGTCTGCGAAGATAAACACAAGTTTTACTGGACCCTCAGATATCAAAACCAGAAAATAAACTAAAATAAATTAATGTGGTACTCTGCTTGCGTATGTGCTATTGTGGGTTTCTGCCATTGGCCATTTCTCTTGTACTAACATGCTCATAAAACTGCTGCTCCTTGACAACTGCGACTGCACAGGATTTCCTCGCACTCCTGCAGATCCAGGCAACCTTTTTTTTTCTTTTACTGATGTCTCTTAAGATAATACTCTTGTACTTTACATAGAGGCTAACTGTGTTGGAGTTTTCGGAATAACCACACAAGGTCTATTGTGCAACATAACATTTAGGCTGGGTAGAATTTGAAGATTTTCCTTTTACTGATTTTGACCTTCATTATGATTTTACAAATTGTCCTACAAATTTCTCTTTCAAACTATGATTTGTTAAAATTAGGATCTTGACAAATCAAGCTTCATGTGTTTCTTGTAGATAGTTGTTAATTTGTGATGATTTTTCATTTTAAATATGTGCTATTTGTGTTAGCTATATAGGCAGTTGTTTAGGTTTAGTCATTTCATGTTTTTATTTGAGGGGAAAAAAACATTTCAACATGGAGAGGAAATGGTGTTCTACTATTATGAAGTTAGTGGTACTAAGATTTAAAATAGAAATATATTTTCATACTACTGAGTTGAAAAATGTTGACTATTTCATGATTTGAAAAAATGCTCAGCCTTTTCTTTTTCGTTTCCGCACCCAGCAGAGAATGCTTTGAGAAGAAGTTGGAGAGGCCCTGCAAGTTAAGAATTGCAAATGAGGCAGTGCAAGACCACATCTATTCACCAAAATGCCAACTAGTCTTCTGTGTTTTTGTTGCTTCACATGGTGTCCGGATCTTTTTTTTTTTTTAATAATCCAGTATCCGTTGTTTGCTTAGATGATTTTGAATAATGACTACATCTAATAAATAGAGAGAGGTAGAGTAAACAAAGTTAGAGGAAGCATAGTCCTTTCATACAGCCGTGATCTGATCTAAGTTGCTGTTGGGTAATATTTTAGCTAATAAAAATCCATTTTCCAATCCAAACACTTTAAATCCTTTATCTGAAAATATTGTATTTAACTTTAAATGAATAATTATTCAGTTTTTTATTTTAAAAATAATTAGGGATGCACAGATACCAATATCAGATATGGGTCTGATACTATGTGCGTATATTCGTTCTCGGTATTCATAAAAGTGTTCTGATACTACAGAACCCGATTCTATTGTAAAAACAACTATGGCAATAAAAATTAACACGGTAATCCAAAGACATTAATCTGTGGAATTAACATGTTAATCTTTTCAATGCATTAATTCATTAACAATAAAGTTATTACTTATGCCATATTAAAAATCTGAATTTTGGTAAGAGAAGCTTATTTTGGAAATGTAGGTGTTTTGTTACAGCAGTGAACTGAATTCACCAAAAACTACTTTATCCTCCTTATTTACGAAGATTCTCACAGTTTTCAAGCCCCACATTTAGAGGATGGCCACAGGATGACCAGTTTGATATGTCGCACTATTAACCTCTCAGTCGTGGCATCTGGCATATCTGGCATTCTGGTTCACAATCCTTACCAGTGAACTGTAATGGATTTTTTAGTACTCATATAGGTATTTGGTATCAGAAACAACTCAAACGTAAGTACTTGTACTCCATTAAAGAAATTGTGAGATTGGTGCATCACTATGATGTGGAAATAGAAACTACAGTATCTGCATTTTTATTTGTAGTTGTAAAAATCAACTTTTGTTTAGATTTTCCTAGAAGTTTTCTCAACACTTTAGTCTTTTATAAACATGTTTTTATTCAGTGTTGTTCACCAAAGTGCTTTGTGCATGTCCTTGATCCCTCACAAAGATACTGTGTGCATCTTTTCCTCATCAGACATTTACAAAGCTAGGTTGTTAAGTATATTAAGTCTACCACACTTATAGTCCTAGAGTCCTCCTTTTACCTGCCATTGTTGGCACATTGTTGCACATCCTGGTACCTAATCTCAACCTGCAAGTCATTGTAATGATGTGACATGATTGGTAGGACTTTGAATGGCACTTTATGTATGTGCACAAAATAAGGCAAAATAAGAGTCTTATCTTGAAAAACAACAACAACAAAAAAAGTACATCAAAAACATAAACCACTACTGAAAGAAAGAGAAAAAGGTGGCAGATGTGGTCTGATTCAATCCCTCATCAGTCAAATCGGTCATTTTACAAGGATAAACCTTTGTTCTATACTCTCAGCATCACAGTAGATAACAAAAACTATAAAAGGTTTGATAAAATGTCTGTTAGCATCACATCTTAACAGATCTGAATGTTTCTTTTACCAGGAAACTGATAAGATCTGAAGCATCAAAGCATTAGCTAAATCTCAGCCAGCAGTGCTGCTATGAACAACAATGAAGATGTTGTCTAAACAGATTTTAAAAGCACATTTAATTCATTATTTTGAAAAAAGAAGTTGATGTGTGTGATCATGGAATATTGAACTTATGGATATATTTCTCAGCACCATGTTTTGCTACTTGCATTTTGGTGATGGGAGCATGGGGCAGACTATAAGGAGAGCCTTGGGCCATATAGAGCAGTGACAGCAGATACCTAATGAGCATGTGGGCAGTGTGCAGACTCAGGTCTCAGGAATGTGGCACAAAGCTAAGATGGACAGCTCAGTCAATATAAAGTGCTTGTATAAGCGATGAGCTCATAATGGCATTGCAATGAACACGGGTTGAGGTATTTCATACAATAAAGGAAGATCTACTCACTCAGGAAAGCTTAATTTGAGGAACAGCTATGTTTTTGTCATGACTTCACAACAGGTTTTATGCCCCTGTGTGTTATACTCTTTAAGTCTTATTTCTTATATGATTTAATTGGTGATCTCTGTGATTTAAAAAATGTTAAAGTTTCCCATTATATGTATATAATACAGACTATAGACTTGTTGATGGTCTCTTTTCACTCTCAGTTTTGCACCATTTTCTTGTGTAGAAGTCTATATAAAGTCTTTGCTGCCCAAGCAATGATGTCATTGGGATTAATAGAGTTGAGATGTTTTGGATTAAGAGCCTTCTGTGGCAGAACGTCTTTGGAATTATATGAATAGCTTATTGGAGACAACTGTGTGTAAGTCTTTGTCCATTTAAAAATTTCACATTACATACATTACTTACATATAAAGCCTGTATATATTCAAATAAATCATTGTCTCAAGAATTTGATAGCATGATGTAAGAGATCTGTGTCAGAAATGTTTCTGGGTGACCCATGATTTGGCTTTAAAATTCCTGCTTTGGTGGGATTGTCGTGTACGTTTGCTCTAGCACTACTTCAGATTGCAACCTAGTAGAGTCAGTGTCATCACTATATCCCATATTGAAATTTTTACTAGTTGACTTCTGTGTGCAATATTTAAATGTATTACAATATCAGTATCCCGTGGAGAGTTACCTTCTGCTCATTCCAAACTCCACTGCTTCAGAAGCAGACAGCAGATGGCTGAGACTAATTGTCACAGGCCAGACACAGCACCAATAATGGCTCCAATTATAGAGGAGTGAGAGCACACCACTCCCAAAGCCAAAGACTTGAGTTAGTTACTGTGTTCATGTAAGTTACTGTGTTCATGTATAACTATGATACTCTTGACATTGTTGCTCTCCTTCAAATCCATGGCTGACTTTAGAAAGTGCAGACTGAATAATATACTACAGTCTTCTGAGTGTCATACAGACATAAAAATCATTTTGCAGTTTAAGTTGCTTTTTACTGTGTTTAGTTTAGTTTGGAGTGGAGGCGGCGTCATCTTTTGCCAACAGGAAGAGAGCCCTTTTCTGCACACTAAGGTTTGTTTCTATCCACGTGTCAGCATATACATGTGAGTGAAGGTAATTATTTCTCGAGAGCAGCAAACTGTCTGTTGGCTCCTGCTGTCTTTTCTCAAGCTGTTCTTGGACATTTTATTAAGGAGTCACCAGAGATTTATAATTAATCATCAATTTAATTTTCCTTTGTTTTTGGCTGACAGCTCTTTCTGGTTTATGTCCATGTCTGATGTACTCACTACTTGTTCAAAATAGGCTAATAGATTCATGTAGCTGCAAGAAGGGAACAAAGTGGATTCGTGGTCAAAGATTGCTCAATACTGAGAGTGCTGTATTTGCATTTTGTTGTGGTTTTTAAAATCTGCGACGATCTTTAGTTTTAACCTTCGGAGTGCGTGCTCATGTAAGTTTTAAGTATCACGTGATAGTAATTTGTGGTGCCTGAACCATGTTTGTGCCTGTTAAAATAACTCTTATCCTCTCTCAAAAAGGACACTTTGTAATCTTTGGTAAACCAAATTCAAATTCTTTTCTATTTACGTTTTGATGGTAACAGCTAGCTTTGCCTGCTTTTGTAGAATTTGACTGCTTTTCTCTGTTTTTAACAGACTGGCATGATGAACAATGGCTAACTAAAGTTAACTGTGGCTCATGTGTGCTGTGTTTCTAGTGGAAGACTATAGGATTGTAAATGACTATCAGAGGTGTTTGAAAACATGTTGCTTTTGAACAATCGGTCTTATCAATCCAGTAGAGACTGCACATAATTTTGTTAGTCTTCACTGCTTTTATGTAGCTCGTATGACCATACAAGAGCAGAGCACTTTCTTGCCTATCCCCTAGGATATTTGGTGTTTAATTTGGAATGGTAAAAAAAAAAAAAAAACAGGCTTTGCAGAAACAAAGGGGCTAATTTTCTTCTTCATGCAGCACTAACAGTATTAGCCGCAAAGTTCAAAATATATTCTTAAAATGTCTTGCATGATTTTACATGCTGAAAAGTACACCACATGGCAGAAGAAAAGGACTGAAAATTCAGATTACTGGGTAGACAGTAGTCTAGTAGTAGTTTCAAAGCACTTACCATTTATATTTCTAATTTATCAAAAAGTTAATCAATGTTAATGTGTAACTACAGCCCCTACTTTTTGCGTAACTCCACCCACTGTCAAATTTGAAAAAATGCCTGAAACTGCAAGGGTTGTGGTGGGAGGTGTGAGGTGATCAGAGAGTGGAGAGTGGGCAGGTCGGGATACACAGGCAGAAATGATTGCCACACACCGGCTTAGCGGCCATTAGAAAGATGGAAAGTGAGATTCACAAAGCACTTACGCCACAGAGCGGTCTTTGAGGTGGAAGATTTTTACCCTCCTGAATCTCCTCAGCTACACATGAACAAGGTGGTCCTGAACCGCATCAGTCTGGGCTGTTAGCACTGTTACGCTAGCCTGTCAGCAGCTCCAGCTGCTCTGAAAAGCTGTGGAGACTCGCAGCAGGTTGTGGCAGCTGCAGGAAGTGCTGCTGTACGTTGCCACTGCTACGATTTCAGTTGCTGTCTGTTGCCAGATGAGGATCAACAGGTAAAGAAAAAATCTGGTGTTACTTTTACACCCCTCAAAAGCACAAATCCATCTCATTGCAGGAATATTTCATCAGAAACTGTGAAAGAATAGAAGTCTGAAACTAGCAAATCTACACCATTTCACCCTTAATATGCGTTAGTGGGCATGGTTTTCTATACCCGCAAGACGAGGACCTGCCTATCTGCATCTGGAGGGGGGGTCTGTGAGGTTTTTAAAATTGTTAACTGCTCAATAAACACATTTTTGGGTGCACCACCGCTTTGAGACAGACCCCCTTCTTTGGAACAGACCTTTTAATGTTAATGTAAACTTTTGATATTGCTGACTGGGATTACGTACTTATTTTAATTCATTGTCTCAGCATTGATGTTGCACCTTTGAATGTCTGACCTCCAAGTACAGACTTTTATGGACTATTAAGAATTTCAATCATATGCCACTTATCACCCTCTGTAACTCTTCCCATGTACTCCTACAGACCTCTGTGGTGTGTCTGGGTCCGTCAAGTCCCTCAAGCCTCAGCGATCCCTTCCAGGGACACCTGTTTCTCTGTCCCACTACCCAGTTGACCTGCGAACATCAATGGAGGAAAAGTACAAAGAGATTGCAGAGGTGAGAACTTAAATAATACAATTATTAAAACAGAAACACTGTGATGCATGATCATATGATATTATCGTTGCAAAATAATTAGATAAATATGAAATTAAGTTCAGGATTGGTTCTTTTGAAATTCAGCAGTCTCACCATTTTCATTATCTGCTTCTGTCATTTATTTAAATATCAGATTTGCTACTTATGAAATTTAGAAAATCACTTTATGTCTACATTAGTGTCATCTAAATGACTACTGCTTTAATTTTTTCAGCTTCTATGAAGGTTTACTCATTTACTGTAGGAAAGAAAATGAAGAAAAATTGGAAGAAAGGCTGTAAAATCCAAATAATGTCTTAGATGCTAGTCCAGTATCTGCCCTGAACTCTTTTTTTTTTTTTTTTTTTTTTTCATTTTAGACCAAACGTAACCTATGGTTGTGTTTCTGTAAGCCCTCCATATATTCATGCATGCACAGAAAGTGACATTTCCTGTTTGGTGACACCATAAATTTTATAATTTGTGTTTGAACCAGGAGCTGTTCACACGCAGCATGGCAGAGAGCGAGATGAGAAGTGCCCCTTATGAGTTCCCAGAGGACAGCCCCATTGAACAGCTGGAAGAACGACGGCACCGCCTGGAGAGGCAAATTAGTCAAGACATAAAGTGAGGAAATGCAGACAGACTCCATCTATAAACCTAGTTAAATAGACAACTTACATTACCTCAGACGGACACAACTCTCCCTCTTCCTCCTCAGTGTTGCTTTTACTTATGCACACATGCTTATCAGCTTCCAATATGCTAGCGTGTAACTAATCCCTGCAATTCGCTCATTGAGCTAGCCAGCATTCAGGCACCTGTTCTGGTGGTACATCTTCTACTGCACAAACTTTCAGAAGGACATGGTCGCTGTTCCAGTTGCCAAAGTTGATCCTAACAGCACCACTAAGCTGATCAGTGGGTGTTTATCTGGCACACCCTCCATAATCAGGGTTTGCTATTACTAACTGATTTTTAAATTCTTTGTGTACATGTATATATCTGTTTGAGAGAGAGTGTTTGTTGAAGTGTAGGTTTGTGGTTCTGTTTGGTGTCCTTCCCTGTCTGTGCTTAATTTCTTGTCACTACCTCTGGTGCTCATCTGCCCCTGCCTTGCCTACACTATCCTGCTCCACTGCATATCACCCAAAGGCTTGAGCCAGAGATCTTGCTCCGTGCCAAACAGGACTTCATGAAAATCGACAGTGCTGCAGACCTAGAGTGAGTGAGCTCTGCCTCAGTATGCATGTTTTGTCTGGTGATTCATCTTTGTTTATTTACTCATACTTGAGAAATATGCATGGTAACTACTTACATGATATTTTGATTTTCATTTTGATTATTATACATATATTAACACCCAGTCTTTATTATTTAGGAACTCTAGACTAGTTTAAGTAATACTTTCCAGAGTTGATCGACAATAGACAGCCTGTTGAGATGGACTACATCTTCCCCCTGCTGGTGAATTCATAGACATGCAGATGGGTTGTAATTTTGCTTTTTCTTAAAATATTAACATTACATTAAGTTAATTTTCATTAAAAATACTTTCAGAATAAAAATAATTTCAAGATTACTGTCTGAATTGAAATTATTATCCACACATGTCAGAGCATTTAAACTTGTTCAGTGTTTTGACTTGGCAGCAAAAGTCCCAGGATTCATGGAGGTCTCACCTAATTGTTTATAAATCTTTGAGGATCTGCAATGAGGACAGCCTAATAGGTCTCGTGTTGGCCGTACCTCAGATGATTACAGTTGTGTTTACGTCACAATGGACTAAGTTTCCCTTCTTTCCCATACAATAGCTGCATACTAGTAATAATAAACAACTAATACCTGTCTACCTTAGAATAAATATTAACAGTCCTGTATGTGATAAACAGCATAATACAAACATAACAAAGTCAACATTTGATGTCAGACACCAGGAGAAAGCTTTCCAAACCGCTCTAAATAACAAACTGCATTAACAGTTAACACAGCCATGACTTTATACTAAAAACTCTAAATATTTTTCCCTTTCTGCTGCTCTTCCACTTTACCTCACCTGTTTTCTCTGTGTAATAAATCATCCTGCCTTTGTTTTGTTCCTCTCTGAATGTCACAAGGTTAATGAAGGACAAGAGTGAGGACACTGTTGACGTTGGCTTCCCAGATAGAGAAATGCCGATGGAAAGAGAGTACCAACGGGTCTCAATATCTGGAGAGGAGAAGTGTGGGGTGAGGATCTCAAATCAAACGGTTTAAAGGAAATACTCAAAGTAAATTTATTTCACCTCCATCTTTCCTCCTGTCATTTTAAACCTTTTCAGGTGCCCTTCACTGACCTGGTAGATGCTGCCAAGTGTGTGGTGAAAGCATTATTCATCAGGGAGAAGTACATAAATCGCTCCATGCAGACATTTTGTAAGACCACAGCTCATGCCTTGCAAGACCTCGGGATGAAGACTCTGGATATGGGAATCTATGACGATATACCAGAGACCCCTGTAGATGCTGGTATAGTAAACACACTTTTAGTATATATTCAGCTCTATATTATACTATAATACTATACTATACTATACTATACTATATTGAATACTACATTCAGCATATATCAGTACATATTTTGAATTTTGTTTGGGTCAATTAATCTCTTTTTAAAAATCACAGCAATAACTATTGTACAATTTTCCACAGCAAGTAATACTGGTTGAATCTCAGACTTTGGAAGTTTTTTTTTTTTTTTTTTGCCAAGATAAATTAGTGAAGCATCATTGGTAGCTTCTTTGGGAAACCTTTTGGTCAGCAAATATCTGACGACAGAGAAATTATAATTATTTAAAAAATACACAGGCATGCAGTCACAAATGAACTGTTTCATTACGTCCCTTTTGTCACTGGGTTGTTTTTAATTAAAGAGGCTTTGCAGCAGTGGGGCTAATCACAGCTGTGGCTTTAACAAAACAAAAAGAACGTGAGTCAGTATTTTTGACTAATCTCAGACGTTTACTGACAAAATGATTGATCAGCTAGGTTATATTTAAAAGATTATTGGCAGCAATCTATAGTTGTAGTAGTAAATTCTGTATTTGCCCCAAAAATCCATAAGTGTCTTTTCCTGTGACTGTTTCCAGTCAATGTGTTTATATGACATTAGATAAACAAAATTATTGGTGGTCCAACTACTTTTGCATATTTTTCTGTTGCCTTTGTCAGACACCTGAACTCGTCAGCTCATTAAGACTGTGTTTTATTTACTGTTGCCTAAGGCGAAGTATCTCTGCTCTAATAAATCTTTTAACTGCAGCACCATCTGACAAAATAGCCACTCAAGTAACTGTAGGTAACTTTTCTTCGTGCCAAATTCAGATATACTTACCTGTACAGTGATGTTCCACAGAGAACTTTCGAAGTGACACATGGTCTTGTACTTTTTTTTTTGTTTGTTTCTTTTGTATGAAATTTATAACGACATTTGCTAAATATTTGGTTTTCCTGCAAAACTTGGAAAGCCTTTACGATCTTGCTTGAGGAGCAGCATTTAGATTTTTAATTATCTGTATTCAGACTGTATGGTTTGCCTAAAATAATGAAGTTCCTGCTTAAAGAGATTTTGTTAAACCTACAAAGATGAAAAACTCAAAAGCGTTGTTTTTCCATTTATATTAAGCTTGCTCTGTTCATGACTAGGTCTGTAGTGCATAAGTCATTTTGAATATAATTGATCAGTGTCAAACCTGTTTTTCCAGATGCCCCCGTCCACCCTCCAGTTTCAGAGTTTCATCCTTATGACAACCTGGACCCAAAGAATATGCCAGCAGACACAGGATATGGTTGTAAGATGGTTGGTGGCGTAGTCCATGTGTACACCAAGAAAACCAACATGGACAAGTGTGTGTTTATACCTGCACTAAGATAGCCACAATTTACTAGCTTACCATATAAAACTGGGTCTGAATGAATTTTATTTTTATGCTCTTTAGAAGTGCAGAACTTGACCTGCCATATCCTGACCTGAAGGAATATATCGAAGACATGAATGTGATGATGTCCCTCATAATCAATGGGCCAGTGTAAGTGTTACTTTAACAAGATTAATTTGTTGCTTGGTCTTAGTCTAAATGAAATGTATGCCTTCATTGTGGTGTTTACAGGAAGTCTTTCTGCTACCGTCGCCTGCAGTATCTAAGCTCTAAGTTTCAGATGCACATCCTCCTGAACGAGATGAAGGAGCTGGCAGCTCAAAAGAAGGTTCCTCATAGAGACTTCTACAACATAAGAAAGGCAAGAATTAACTGAACTTTGCTTTAAACCTTTTCCAGCTGCAGCACACCTTAACGGCTCATCTGCTACAAGATTTAAAAATCTGAATTACTCTCAAAGCTCACATCCATAGAGGTCTAAAGAAATGCAGTGTCTTTAATAAAGAAATAATTGGTGTCTTTGCTGGTGTTGTTCTGACTCTAGGTTGACACACATATACACGCTTCATCCTGCATGAACCAGAAGCACCTGCTGCGATTCATTAAGAGAGCCATGAAGAAATACCCCGAAGAGATTGTTCACGTGGAGTGTGGCCGTGGTCAGACACTCAAAGAGGTTTTCGAGTCCATGAATCTTACAGCCTACGACCTGAGTGTAGATACACTTGACATGCATGCGGTAAGATACAGGAGTGATAATAGAAAAATCATATACCATGTAGCACATTTGGTATATATAAAAATATTTGTCTCTTTTCATTTCCTTGTCAGGACCGAAACACATTTCATCGGTTTGATAAGTTTAACTCCAAATACAACCCCATTGGAGAGTCGATCCTCAGAGAGATCTTCATCAAGACTGACAACTGCATTGAAGGGAAATACTTTGCACATATAGTTAAGGTGTGAAATAATTCATCCATAAACGACTGTATTTACTTCATCCAAAAGATTTGTGAATTCACACAAACTGTTACATGCTTTTTGTCTTTATTTGTCCAGGAGGTGATGGCTGACTTGGAGGAGAGTAAATACCAGAACTCTGAGCTACGACTGTCCATCTATGGACGTTCCAGGGATGAATGGGACAATCTGGCTCAGTGGGCAGTCAGACACAGAGTGTACTCTGATAATGTGCGCTGGCTTGTCCAGGTGCCCCGTTTATTGTAAGTGTCCCTCCACACTTGTTTCACCTTGAAGCTAAGATGTGTAGATTCAGTCTACAGATTTAGACTGCTCACTGAATCTTTTTTTTTATTTAACACTGAGTCTGACATTGGTTTATTGAGGCACAACAAGCCCACTGAGATTCTCTTTGAAGGAAAAAGAAACTATAAAAATAACTATACTAACAGCCTGAGAGGTCATGAATTAAAGCGCTCAGCCCCTTACAACATGGCTCAGTGGGTAGAGTGGTTGTCCTGTCGCCCAAGGGTTGCCGGTTCGATCCCGGCCCGGTCGAGCTCATGTCTAGGTGTCTTTGAGCAAGACACCGAACCCCTAATTGCTCCTGATGGGTCATGGTTGATCGCCTTGCATGGCAGCTTCCGCCATCAGTGTGTGAATGTGTGTGTGAATGTGTGAATGTGACGTACATGTAAAGTGTTTTGGATAAAAAAGCGCTATATAAGTACAGACCATTTAAAACTATTTTGTCATTAATAAAGAACTATCAAACACGGAGCAAAAACTTCTTTGACCAACACATTTATGTGTCAATAATCACCTTTTCAGTGACGTGTACCATACAAAGAAGCAGCTGGCAAACTTCCAGGAGATGTTGGAGAATATCTTCATGCCTCTGTTTGAAGTCACAATCAACCCCAGCAGTCATCCTGAACTGCATCTCTTCTTGGAGCACGTGAGTGTGACGTGACACGTAGTATCCTGGTGATTCACAACTTAAGATACAGAGTGACTGTTAAATTCTCTGTCTGTGTGATAATAGGTGGTGGGCTTTGACAGCGTGGATGACGAGTCCAAACCTGAGCACCACATTTTCAATCTTGACAGCCCACTGCCAGCTGACTGGACAGAAGAGGACAACCCACCCTATTCCTACTACCTCTACTACACCTACGCTAACATGACTGTGCTCAACCACCTGCGAAGGTAATGGAATACATCAGTACTACACACCAATAGTGGATCCATTTATTAAAAATGTTAATGATTCACAAATGCAGACGAGTCTCCAAGGATTTTTTCTTTCTTGTTGTTTTGTCTGATGCAGGCGACGAGGCTTCCATACGTTTGTGCTGCGACCTCACTGTGGTGAAGCCGGGCCAATCCACCACCTGGTGTCAGGTTTCATGCTGTCAGAGAACATCTCTCATGGGCTGCTGCTCAGAAAGGTCAGGAAACCACACAGAAGCATTTGGTCCCTTCATTCTTAAATAATACCTGCAAATCTTTGATGTGTTACAGTTTAAATGCATTCAACAATTAATGTATAAAAATCAGCTGCAGGTCTTGAGTTGTTTTCATTTTGGATGATACTGTCGTGAATATTGGGTCATGTTTTGTTTGCTATAAAAGGTGTCGAGCAGCAGATGCACATTTTACCATCCATCTCGCATATTTAAAAAAACAGCTTTTTCCACCTCAAAAATGTGAAGCAGTACTTAAGTTTACCAAATGTTTCAGGCCTGATGTTGTCCCCAATAGGATCAGGATTTCTTTCCTCCGTACTCAGTCTTTATTTACTCCCTAAAAATAACAAAAAAATAAACTAATTTCTTAAAATCACCTAAACTCAAGATGATCAATTGAACCTTTTTCTGCCTAGTGTCCACTACAGTGAAGAGCTATTTAAAGGCTGCTTTCTAGTGTATGCATGGGAGAGGATAGTATATTTGCAAATTATCCACTTTAACAAAATAATACAGCTGTTCTTTTGTAGAATATTTATATAAAAAATGACAACTTATTATTTGATAGTTTTATAGAATAGATCCAAATAAATGAACAAAAAAAAAAACTCAAATAAGATTAAAAATGAATAAAATCAGTACTGTGCATGTCTGCAGAAGTGAAATATTGTTTGTGAAAGAATATGGCACTGTTCTTTTTTTATATTTGTATGTAATTAATTAACTTTAATAATTCATGCATCAGAGGGTTAACGTCACCTTAGTTTCAAAATATATTACTGTGTAAGCTGTGATGTTGCCTTCGATTTGGTGTTGAATGGATTTGATTCATTATAGTAATGATGTTTATTCTTTTGTTTTGGGCAAGTTTCATTTATATGTGCATGGGGTTATAAGTAGAAAAATTAATTAGTCTTTGATGTGAATCATAAGCATTGTTAAAGAAGTTACTCCGCAATTAAGACTACAAAAGTACACTGTTTGTTCCAGTTTCTTATCAGTCCCCAGAGTCAAAACCAGACATGGAGAAGCTGCATTCAGCTTCTGTGCTCCACATGTCTGGAACAAACTCTCAGAAAGCCTCAAATCAGCTGAAACACTCAGTCTATTTAAATCAAGGTTGAAGACCCACCTGTTCTCTGCTGCATTTCACTAGTTTTTATTTAGACGTCCAGATCTGCATTCGGTTCTTTTACGCTGAAATCTTAACTTTATTTCTTTATCTGAGCTTTTTCTTGCTGTTTTTATGTAATCAATTTTATCTTTTTTTAATCTTTGTTTTTCTAATGCACTTTTTTTTCTTCCCCTGCACGTTGCTGTAATGTTTTTATGTTTTTATGTAAAGCACTTTGAATTGTCTTGAACATGAAATATGCTTTACAAATAAATTTGCCTTGCCTTTGAATCTGACTTGTAGGCAGCAAAAGGAAGTGATGAAGGAACAAGGAGTTAATAACTTCAAGTCTATGGGAAGCAAATATGAAAATGAGCAAATGTGCTGCAGTGGCAAACTGGCCAAATCTCTACAGATTCAGAGTTGAAATGATTAAGATGGTTATTCAGGGTTTAATCAAGTCTGTCTGTGATGATCGAACAGGAAGATTATCCAATAAAAAAGTATATCTACTTAAGAATAATTATGTGTCAGCAGTAAGAACAGAAGGAAGCTCAACAAAGCTGCCAATCCGCTGCTGCTGAGTGTAGGGCAAACAAGTCTTTTTAACAGTCAGATGTATTTTTAGTCTCTAACTTTGTCCATTCGTCTCCTTCACTTTGACACCTCTCAGGCTCCGGTGCTTCAGTATCTTTACTACCTGGCTCAAGTTGGCATTGCCATGTCGCCACTGAGCAACAACAGCCTGTTTCTGAGTTACCACCGCAACCCGCTGCCAGAATATCTGTCCAGAGGCCTCATGATCTCTCTGTCTACAGATGATCCTCTTCAGTTCCATTTCACCAAGGTCAGTATAATTCCTCCCCTGTTGTACACTTCAAGTCAAACTCATTTTTTCTGATGTGATATGTTTGCTTTCCAGGAACCCCTGATGGAAGAGTACAGCATTGCAGCTCAAGTGTGGAAACTGAGCTCATGTGACATGTGCGAGCTAGCAAGAAACAGCGTCCTCATGAGTGGATTTTCACACAAGGTAAACTAGTAAACGCTTTCAGTGTAGGGGTGTAGCAGGTGTATGGTTTATTAGCTACACATGCAATATGACCTGAAAGCTAAAACGTATAACTAGCACCGCTATGAAAGTATTAAAGAGTTGGTCCTGAATGGAAATCTTAAAGTAGAATTCCTTGTGTTTTTCTTTTGTTTAGTAGAACCAAAATTAGTTAAAAACCTTTGCAGAGTATCTGTTTCCGCTCATGCAGCTTCTTTAATTACAGGCGAAAAGCTACTGGCTTGGCCCCAGTTATTGTAAGGAGGGTCCTGTGAGCAATGACATCCGCCGCACCAACGTCCCTGATATCCGTGTGGCGTACCGCAGTGAGACGCTCACCGAGGAGCTTCACCTCATCACTCACGCTGTGCGCACGGAGGAGCTGGACACTATTGATGAGGAGGACTCTCTGACCATGGGTCCTCTCTCGGGGCGGCGTTGAAGTCACAGTTGCATGGTTTCTCAAACCTGTGGCTCACTCAGCATGACACTGAAGACACACGATGTGAGAGTATTTCTGCCATTTGATCTTTTCAACAAATACCACTAAGCATCACTGTAGAAGTGTGCCACACTGACAGCAACCCAAAAAGCCAAGGTTACAGTGCTGCCAGTCTTCAACTTCTATATAATGTTGCAAGTAAAAAAAAAATCCCTTGTTTTATTTAACCCCTTAACTTGTGTTTCTTGTGTTCTCTGTGACATGCCAAATCTGAGTCAGCATCATGAAGGTTTGCAGGGATCAGCATCAGGACTCAACATTTAACAGCTGGAAAACATGCAGTTGAATCCGCTAATTATTTCGCCAAAGTTATCACAGGATCCCTTTTAATGTTTTCTGTAACTTACTTGCACAATGACAACCAGCACGTTTAAACAACATCTCAAGCTAAACTTCCCAGTGTTGTTTAACTTTGACTATAGAGTTACGCTGCTTAATTATCCTCACTGCATCTGTTCTCTTTACAATACATTATCAAAGGATTATAGATGCAGGGTAATTGTAAAAGCATGTTGGAGGCTGGATATATATACCTGCACAGCAAACTTTAACAAATTTCCCATTTTATTCTATTGAATGCTGCAGCACTGAATAGCTGCCTTGTACATTGCTTGGTGTGGTATTAGATCTTTTGCTGAATTGCACATTTACAATAAACATTCTTCCGTGATTCTGTTGAGCTCAGAAAGTAACTTGGCCTTTAAGTTAAGCAAGACTTTAAGTGTCTGACTGCAAACATTCCTTAAAGCAAGCAGATCTCCTTAGCTGCACATTAAATTATTCCTGGAAAATTATTTTGGTGTTATTTTGGTTATTTTAGTGGTGCATGTCGGCAGTAGCACAGACCTGATAGACAGATGTGCACTGTAGAGCACAAAAAATTATGGATGAATACAGTTACATCATTGTGGCCATGAAGCATCCTCTGTATGTCCGTAGGGCCCTGATCACACTCATTCCTTTTCCAGTCAATAAACTGGAGAGTCACAGGTTTTCACTTTGCATGCAGCTCACTGTTGATAAGCACCAAGCCAAGACTTCACAGTGCCTTTTCATCTTTAGCTCTGAGAGATGCATGTTGAGCTTTATCTCTTTATTACCGACATTTTCTTCTCTGTGGATATACGTTGGGAATGCTGGTGGAACTGAAAGCACCGGCTGTGTGCACGCTGTGAAATAGCTTTCACTTTGGCCTCTCAGGAGGACGGTGGATTTGTTTCAAGTGTTTCTGCTTTTTTGCATGCCTGCATGACTTATGGATGTGAGGAGAAAATGAGTTGTTTACATTAAGCTGTAATGTAAAGCATCTTAACTAGTCCAGGGGTGCCGACCAGCTTTAGCTTCTGAATCTGTTTGCAATGAAGTGAAACAGATTTAAACTCAGCGCTGTAGAAAAAGAGCAAACCATGCTGGGACATGGTTACCTGTTGCATGGTACTATACATACACACACACTCACACACATTATATATATATATATATATATATATATATATATATATATATATATATATAATTTTTTTTTATTTTAATTCATCTACAAAAACAGGTCAAAAAGCTGGCATCACGTGCCTCACACTCATCACACTTTTCAACCTGCCACTGGACACAGTCCAGCCTCCATCAAACTGTGAGCTTTGGATTCTCCCATAGGCTGATTTTTGTAGTTGAGATCATAGGAATGACTTAGAAAGTGTTAGCCTATGTTTGAATAACCAGCTGTACAATATTGGGCTGCACGTGTGTTTGCTTTATAGATGATTGGGATAAAAAATGAGAATCCACATTTGCTGGATGAGAACATTGTAGCTTCTAAGGATGCGCTGGAGTTGAGTACTGAACTCTGAGGAACTTATGTGATTGCTGAATTTAATCTATATATTTTTAAAGGCAAAATAGAGAGAAGAAATTTTATATTCACAATATATTAATGTTAATGGTAAGAGTTTCGTTTCTGTTTTATTGTGGTTAAAGGTTATTATGATATCAAAAGCAGTTTTTTTTAATAAGGTTCTGTTATTGTTGGCTTTTAACAAGTAATTGGACATAATGTTTTAGTCGTTGCTCTGCTTGTTTATTGTGACCACAGTCATTTTTTCCTCACGTTTTTGTTTTATTAACCGGTTGTTTTAATACAAATAAATTGTCCACAATAGATGGTGCCTCTTAATTTAAAGTAGCTAGTCAGACATAACAAACATGAAAACTGACTTTTATTATGCATCATGATTGTAGGGTTACTTTTTAAGGTTTTGTTCGGTGCAAAGTTTTTTTTTCAACCAACACTGTGTTAAAAATTATTTAAACCAAACTATGAATGGATTGTAATTTACACAGACTCGTCGTCTGCCTGCCTTTACAGTTTAATTTCTTCAGCTTGTTCAACAATCACACTGTTATCTACTTGGTAGCGTTTAGTGAAGAAGTACATTTTCAATGAGTAAACTCTGTAATACCAAACTGATCAGACCTTTGTTCACTTTTCATCCACTCAGCTTTACAACTCATTTACTGTGTACAAGATGTCCTCATCATAGAGCATGCTACCTCACCGATACTCATTTCTCAGTATTGCCTCTGTGGTGCCCAGTACTGTCCACAAACAAATGGTTTAAAACAAAAGTTTCCATTGCCCATTGCCACATATACATATATATATATATATATATATATATATATATATATATATATATATATATATATATATATACACACACATATAACCTAATATCAGCCATTTTCATTTGTGAAAATATTCAAATAGTCATTTAGATCTGGATTCTTGTGAAATTTTCTTATTGCTTTGTCCCAGTGAACAGGCAGACAGAAAAGTAAATGGCGTTATGATGCTGCCATGTGTCCACTGAGCAGTAACACTGTGACTACATAAACAAAAACTATCTATTAATCATATTCGAACATTATTACGACACTATCTACATATGAATCTTGTTCATGTTTAGTTAGATTTTATTTCTGCCTGCTAACTTCATGGTGCATTTAGTATTAGGAATCTTGAAGAAATGTTTGTGTTCAGCTGATATTTTTCTGAAAAGTATGTTTTTACACAGTTGTGTCACTTCTTTAACAAGTAAGCTTAAATTTGAATTCTGCCTATTTTTATGTCCATTGATAATGTAGCCTTATTATTGCTTGAGATGGACTGTCAGCATTTTACAAATTCTGATAAGGTTCCTGTATATTGTCTGAATAATTAAATAAAGCATGTTAATTCACTACTTTTGCTCCACATTTTCTTTTATTTACAAGTTACAGAGTGATTATATTATTACTTTCACTGCAACAGTCTCATATAAAGTTCTGGTTTAATCCTATAATATGTTGATTTGATTACACATTGACTTGAAACATTTCACTATGACACCTCAAAATGGCACTAATGTATATTTAAAAGTGAAATTCTTATCATTTAATAGAATAGGTTAAATCTCTCTTGATTTCAAAAAGTGACAATATGCAAAACTCATTGTAAACATGGTCTCTTTCTATTGTTTATTAGCTGAAATCTCTTCTTTAATCCATTGTGATGTCCATGTCATTTAACAGCGTGGGCCCCTCCGAACTGGCATCCTAAGTCTTGAAAAGAAAGAAAGTTGTGTGTGTTAACGACAGCATTAACCAGGTTCACACAAATTATCTTTAATGGAAGCAAGTAAAGTTGATCTGTGGTCTGTGACTTACAGCCAAGGCTGATTTGACTGCTTGTAGCTGGAAGAAAACTCGTCCTCCTTCTTCTGGACACACCGTCTTCAGTTCCTCTCTGGTCATCCCCAGCAGCATTGAGCCGCTCAGAACACCAAGACAGCGCACAGTGCTGCAGGAGATATCAAGTTAGTGGGGGGTTTTATTCATTTGTAAATTTACAAACCTGACCTGGATGAGTACAAGTTTTCTAAGGCTGCCTTTGTAAACCTTTAGTAAATGGTTGAATTTGGGTAAAAAATAAATAAATAAATAAAAAGCCCAATACCCCTTTAATATACTGTAAGTACACAATATTTTGACTTTGTGGATTTGTATGGAAAAGTTATCTGGCAAATTTATATAACTTGTGTAAGTCCTACATGTCTTCATGTCCCTGCAAGGAAGGATAAACACACAAAACATGGGCATTACAGTCAATGGATCTCCGAGAAACTCTGCACAAGTCTGCTATTGACCCATTCATTTGAATCAGGTGTGTTAAAGCAGGGAAACATTGAAGGTCTGACAATGAAGACAGTGGAGCTTGAGGACTGGAGTTGGGGATCCCTGATGTAAAGGACCTTCTGTAACCTCAGTCTCTATAGATGAAATGCAAAAAGCTTTTTGGAACAAAGCTGCATATATGAGCTAAGCATAAAAGGAAGCCTGACTTAAGGTGTTAAGCATTTTTTTTCTGCTTGAACTTGGTCAGGACAACCATGATTATTTAGTCCTGACAGTGAAGCACAGAGGTGGGAGTATAATGACCCTTAATTGGACAAAGCAGTACAGAAAATGAATGAAAGACTAACTCCCAAACACCAGGAATTTGATAGAAGAGGAATTTGATCTAATGTTCCCTGCTAATATCACCCAATAAGTTCTAGAAAGGTGGGTGCAATGAATACTGTGACCTTGCCAGATAAAGTGCAAAGCATTTCTAAAAAGTTGCACCCTTCATACTAAAGAGGATTTGAGTCAACATATAGAGTACTAAAAAAATGTACATCTCAGTGAGTGTTCCATTGTTTTTTTGTCTTTAATACAATAAACCTAAGATATCTTCAAAGCACATATTTGACAGTTACTAGATGCTGCTGTTGGATAGTACCCATGATTTACTAAAAGCTGGTCAGTGTCTCTTTACATATGTTTACATTCAGGTGCATTGTCCAGTATCTGTGCTCGAAATCTTAATCTTTGCACTGTTTGTTAAATAAAATTAATTCTACTGTGTTTTTACTCACATTTGGCTGAACTCTTTGTCTTCGAGCCAGGCTTTCACGTCTGCTGGTTTGGATCTCCTCGTTAGGACAGGAGACACCTCAGTCTCCTTGGAAAACAGAACAATAACACACAGTGATTTTTCTTTTGTGTGTGTGTGTGTGGACAGTTTTCTTTTTTTGTTGTTGCCATTTTACAGCTGAAGTTTATGTTGATCTGCTGTGTTTTTACCTCAGACTGCTCATCATTAGTCTCCATGATATTATTGGGTACATAACCTTCTTCCCCTTTGCTGTTCCTCACTTTCCACCACTGCTTTGACATGTCCAGCAGCTGCAGAGGAACAAAGCAAAAAATAGCTGTCATCTTCAAAGGTATGCTCTGTGTGAATCATTTGCTACTGAAATGACTTGGGAAAGAACAGGAACAAATACTTCAACGATTTCTCCTTTCCTGACAGTGAGCTCTCTGTGGTTTCTCGAAATGAAGTCAGTCTTAACACGCATGTTACGTGGTTTGGAGCTCGCTGAGCTGAAACACACACCAAGAACAAAAATTTAGAACAATGTAATTCAAAACATTCACATTATACAGATGTTTAATCTCTGCTTGTGCGTACCGTAACGGTGAGGGTGACGGCCTCCACTTGGCAAAAGTCTGTGGAGAAAGAATAGTCAGACTTTTTTTGTTTATCCTGGTCGAGCCTGTGGTAAGAACGAGTGCTTACCTGCCCATTTGAGCTAGCTTTTTGTGTGGATGATGTAAAGTGATGTGAAGGCTGCAGGCTTGGTGAAGGTTGTGGACTTTCTCGTCTGCTAGTAGGTTCACTTGGTGCAGGTGTTGCAGTCACTTCAGGGGGCTGCCAACCATCATAAAACTCCAGTGTGTAGATTGGGATGTCCTCATCATCCTCTGGCCATTTGGTACTGTTCATACAGTTGAAATTATACCTGATTACCATCTTTATGTGTAAAGTCCAACAGCACTAATTAAAACTAAAATACGAATGTAAAAATCCATCAGATCTGCTGGATAAAAGCAGCACCTGGGGATGTTCCAGGGATCTCCCAGAGACTGCCAGAGCTGATCCTCCTCTGTGGTGGCCTCTTCACTCAGGAAACGGATACACTGAGGTGTCAGCAGCGGCGCCACAATGGTCATAGGCAGATCTTCAGGGCAGTGAGACACCACCTGGTGAAATATGAACAACTCACTTTGTCAACAAAGATAATTGCAGAAGGCCGGTGCTGTGCCTTTCTAGTTCTGTTTTTGAGGCATATGAACAGGTTTTTGCTCCTTCCTCAAGCTGTTAATGGGACAAATCAGTGTGCAGCTGAAACAGTCACATCACAGAAAATCTGTTAAATATTATTAATTAAGTGTAATAGTGTGGAACATGGTTGTACAGAATAAGTGCTAAAACTATTCATCATGTATTATGCAACCAATATTTTTACAACTCTGAAATAAGTCACTTACAAATTCTAATGCAGAAAACAAGAAGTGGACTAATTCAGGAGCACTGGGTGTATAGATCTTTCCGTTGAGCTCCGCCTGCCAAAAGTTACACAACTGCGCATTACGGAATGAACAAGAACAGCACAGACTATGATGACTGCTTGTAAATGTGAATTAAGACACAAACCACAAGGTTTAACCCATATTTGATTTTACGGAGACATGCTGCAAATTCTTCTGGATGAGGCAGGTCATCCACAGCTAAAACAAATCAGAACACAAGATAAGTAACTTGCAACTGGGAAGGACTTAAAATGTAAAAAAACCAAAGTATGTTTATTTACATTCAGCTGACATGCACTGTATATCTAAAGGTTTTAAATTGAATTACCTTTCCCCCTCTTCTTCTTTTTCTTCTTCTTTGCATTCTTTGCTAATATTGCAGCAACTTGCCCCGTGAAGATCTCTATGTCATTAGAAATATGATTCAAAATATCCTGAAAAGAAAGAATTACTAGATTCTTCTTCTGAAAGGTAAATGTTATTATTCTTTATAGCAATAGTTATAAATTTCACAGTTTTAATCTAATTGTGAAGTAAACTCACAACATTCCTGTCCAGCTCTGTATATGGGGGAGGAAAAAACAAAGGAGGAGAGGGCTGTGGTGATGATACCACAGTGGGAAGTTGCATAATTCGAGGTGCAGCTTCATCTTCTTCCTCCTCATCCAGAGGAAGATCCAGATCAGTCTCAGGAAAATCCTCTTCTCCTACACAGACACAAACAGATTAAAAGAGGTGCTGGGGTGGGAGTGTGATGATATGGAGGTGCCTTAGTTTATAGATTGTATACCAAAATACTGGCTATCAAGATACATCCCAGTGTCCAAAAGAATCCCAGAAGAGCACCTGACCTGGTCATATGTTTTTCACCTGATTTAAATACAATATTCACCTCGAACTTCAGGAATTAGAGAACCTCTGACTTTTACTAAGTTCCTACTAAGTAACTCTTTTAAAATGTTTTGACACCAATTTGAATAATTTCAGTGATTTTTCATTGGGGTGTTTCATATTGTGAATATCATGTTACAGGCTAACCGAAGTCAGAAGCAACTGTCGACGGTGGCAATGAGTCACTTGCAGGCCTCTCCTCTTTCACGACTTTTGCTCTTTCAAGTCTTCCTGGAACTTTTGCATTGCTGTTTCAGAAAGTATAAAAGACACTTTAAAGAAAAAATTAAAAGTTGATAAAGGTTTAAGTATTTGTGCATGCTGGCTTTACTCTACCTTGGGCCTGAATCCTCTTTCCTGCGCATCAGTGCTCGTGATAGATCCCTTTGAACATAGTCAGCCTGGAAATAACAAGAAACACAAACTTGCTTGTGTTTTCCACTTCTCAGACACAATAAGAACCATCTTCAGGGGTGTGTCCTCACCCTGACATCCTCACACTGGAACATGAAGACGGTGGTTGTGGGTTTTCTTCTGGACTGGACTGACACAGTGAGCAGGGAATTGTACACCTCAGCGTCCAGAACGGCATTCAGATCCTGGATTTCACTGAGAGAAATAGACTCCAGTTCTTCCTGAGAAATCACAGAAGTGTATACATGAACTGTTAGAGGAGTTTTATGTGCAGCTATGTTCTTGTTGGTGGGTTGGTGGTATCTCTGCAAGATGATAAACCGAGTGGTTGGTGAATTTAAGAATGGCTGATGTGTCTAAATAAATCTGGATCTGTAATATTAATAACTGGAAGCATCCAGCAGAACAAAAATACATCTAGGAGATTACCTTTGATGCCACTACTGACTAACACCGTTATTTTCATGATTTGCTGTTTTATTTAACTCTGAGTCATTTGGGAGATTTGAACTGTCTGTACTAAAACCTCAAATTCTTTATCAGCGTTGGTCTCTGGAGAGACAATGTTTACATATAGCTGCATCACTCCAAAGGGAAATTCATATTTACCCTGAAAGTATTGCTTTTTTTTTTTTTTAGCTAACTGTGAAACTTTTTAATTTGTGCAATGTGCCATCTTTATTTATTCTTCATCAGTAACACATACACTGATAACTACACATCTCAACAAATCTTCCTTTAATTAAAATAGTAAATAACTTTGATTTCAAGAATTTTTCAAAGAGGTGGGAAAGGTACATGTTGAGAAACACTGGGCAGCATCATGCCTTCTTTTAATAATACTTTAAGTATTTGGGAACTGCAGAGACCAGCTGTTTTGAAGCCTGATTACTTTCTACTTCATGCTTTTGGGATTTTAGTTGATTAACAGTTCAGGACCCTCTCTTATATTTTTTTCTTTCAAAATGCAGCAAGCGTTTTAATGTGAGACAGGTCTGGACTGTAGGTTGGTCGGTTTAGTATCTGGACCCTGCAAATACTGCTGCAACACATACAGGATTGGGTTTGGTGTCTGGATGGCAGCTGATGTGGTAATTTCAGAGAGATGCTTGCAGCACATTCTACAGTACATAACATTTCTCTTTTTCAGTATTAGTTATGTTTGTGCTACTCTTGACCAAATTTATCATTTGAATAATTTCAACATAATTACGCTGTTTTTCACTCAAATTTTAAATGTCTAAATGTCAGAAGAGAGATGAACATCCTACTCTTTTATAGCTTGCAATGCCCTGTGATTGAGACAGTCTGTCAGAAACCACTCCCATCTAGCTTTACCTTAACTTTATTAGGTTGACACAAGCTGTTTACCTTGGTTTCGATGTCTGTGAGTAGCAGGTTGACACCGCGCACCTCCATCAGCATGTTCTGAGCCCACACACGGCCCATCTGATCCAATAGCTTAAGACGCTCCACACAGTCTCTGACATCTATCAGGTCCTTCCCATCCAGATCACAAGTGAACAAGTGCTGCAACAGTCATTAAAACTCAACATCAAGCAGGACAGGATTTACAGCTGCACGCGTTTAAATGATAAAGATATCATGATCATACCTCCACCCTGTACTGAAACTTGTCCATCATGTTATTGATTGATTCTGCGTACTGTGATCTCTGCACTGTTGAAGCATAAAGCAGATCTATGAGAGATTCTGCATGAATTAAAAGAAGACATCACTGGTTCAGTGCTGCAACGTTAACTTACAGTAAATTAACTTTGCACTGGGTCTTGACAAGTTTGATATTTGTGATGATGTTTCCTCCATGGTTGAAAACCCACTGTCTCACACACAAACAAATAAAGAAAAAAGAAAATAAGAAAAAGCAGAACTGATGAATAAGGGAATTTTAAAAAAATCTATAAATAACTGCTTAAAAAACAAAATTTCTGAAATACATACTTAGATTGGATGGATCCTGTGTAGCTGTTGGTATCCAAGCCAAACGGACTGTTATTCCTGAACATCCTGTCCTAACAAACCTGCAGTTTCACATATAACAAGGATTACACACACCATAAAAGTCACAGGTGTGCGCTGCCTCACAAACATGAATCTGAAATAAACCCAGAAGTTACTTAATTTGTAAAGCATGTCGTGGCTTCTGTCTGTGGGCTATATGAAGTTAACTGAAGCTAAAAAAAATCTTATATTTAGACTGAAATACACACTATACAAACACAACACAGAGTGAAATGTTTCTGTTCTGTTACCTGGTAACAGAACTGTGATCAATCAAACAACATCGCCCTTATGCTGTCATGAGTTTGGTTTGCCAGCAGCGTGACTTACAGTCATCCACAAAGTAGAAAATTATCCATGTGGACCAAAATAATTAAATAAAAGTGTTTCAATACACGAAAACAGTATCTTACGATGACTTTAAACGTAGCTCTGACTAACACTCCACCTGACTTTAGTATCTTCCTGGAATATATTGACAGCAGGAAAAATGAGAAACATTGAGAAATGTAAGGATGTGGAGTTCTTGTCTTTGCTATTTGCCTTAAATAAATCCACATACCACTGTAAATCTCCTATACACGTGATTTACACAAGAAACAAATATACATCCAGTTATTACTGTATTTTAGTGTCTCTAAAAACTTACCTTTAGCGTTTGGCCGAAGAATACTGCTGTTACTTCTTCCTGTATTATTACTGTTTCTGTAGTATTGGTCGTTTACTTCATATTATAATTCTGCACCTCAATAACGTGAACACAAGACTTCCTCATAAAGGAAAAGGACAAAGTACACTGTCAGCGGCAAAGTCATTTGTGGGATAGTGAATCGTCTGGGATGAGGGTGTGAGGTCTTTTACACTGGAATCCTGCTTGAACAAAGGTTAAGAGATACATGGGAAATCACCTCACCCTGAAGTTTCCAGGGCTTTTAATGAGGACCTATAATAACTGTCAACATTTTATGATTTTTCCATTTGTGACGGAGTCAGAATGTCCTCACTCATTTTTCACTCATTTGTTTCTCAATTTTCAGAAACTGAACATTTGAGGTTTTTTTTCTAATGTTCCCTTCAGTATAGTGTAAATACAGTCGTGTGAAAAGGAAAACCCTCCTTTTATTCAGACAAAATAAAAAAGAAAAGCGAAACTAACTTCACCCAGTCATTCAGTAGCTTGCAGAACCACCATTAGCAGCTCTCCTGAGATCCCACCACCACATTTTCATTCAGGTTTAGGTCTTAACTTTGAATAATTTTCTTTGCCAGCCATTCTCCTTTAGATTTGATGCTGTCCTGTTTGTTGTTGTTGTTTGCTGCTTGTCCTGTTTCCATTTCAGCAAAGTTTTACCTGTCAGACAGATGGCCTCATACTTGACTCTTAACTATTCACAGAGTTCATGGTGAACTCAGTGACTTCAGGAGCTGTATAGATGCAAAACAAACCCAAATCACTGCACCTTTATTATTATTATGAGGACCTTATGAGGTGCTTGTGCTGATATGTTGTGTTTGTTTTTTTAAAAACATGGTGCTGTGCATTCTGACCAAACATCTCCATTTTGGTCTCAACTATCCGAAGGACATTATTCCAGAAGTGGTTCATTCAGAATCCATTCATCCACTTTCTATATCGCTTGTTTTAATTCAGGGTTGCAACAAAGATGGAGCATATCTAGCAATTAACAGGGAAGTGGCAGGGTACGCCCTCGACAAGTCGCCAGTCTATTGCAGGGCCATCACAGAGAGACAAATGGTCACACTCACTCCGAGGGACAATTTAGAGTGACCAATTAACCTGACGTGCATGTCTTTAGACTGTAGGAAGAAGCCGGAGTACTCGGAGATGGTGGGGGTAAATTGTCCCTAGGAGTGAGTATGAGTGTGAATGTTTGTCTCTCTGTGTTGCCTCCTTGCTAAGGCTCAAAATAGTGACCTTCCGCTGTGAGGCAGCGGTGCTAAACCACCATGCAGTCGTAACTCAGGATCAACTTTCAAACCTGTAACCTGTTCATTTTCTTTTAGAGAGGATAAACTTACCCCTGTAAACATTTCCCAAAAAAAGTGGATATTTTTCTAACTGTACCATCACAAATCTTAACATTTAACATGCTAACTGAGACCTGTAGAGTCCGAAAAGTTGTTGTTGGGTTCCTCAGGATTGAGATTTGCACAGTCTGACCTCAGGGTGAATTTGCTAGGACATCAATGTATGGAGACATTGGTAACTGGCGTGTACATATTCCACTTGTGGATAATCTCTCTCGGTGCAGGATGATAGACTCCAGATTTTTTGGAAATATCTTGCAATCCTTTCCAGATTGATGGAAAGCAACAATGACTTCTGATTACTTCTGATGTCTTTTCTCCTTGGCATTGTGGTAATGCACATCTGAATGCTACAGACCTGCAAAATGACAACACTTCTCCTTTTGTTCACATCCGCAAATGATCAGTTGAAGTGTATTTGATTAGCAGCACCTGGTTACTACAGAACCACTGAGCATGAATTTAGTTTTTCTCACACTGCTTCTACATTTTAGCTTAATTTGTTAAATAAATAATGAATCTTCTGTGTCATGTGTTGTGGTTCATTTGAGGTTGTATTGCCCAACTACAAGGCCTAGTAAGGACCACATGAGTTTTTATTATGTTGTAATTTACAACTATTAAAACTGAAATGGTAAAAAAAAAAAAGGAACAGTAAGTGACAATAAACTAAATCAGGAAATCTAGTCAGGGTTATGGTGCTGTACAATTCTATTTATATATCCTTACTCTAGCCTTTAATGTGAGTTATCTGGACTCATTTGGTCCTCTGTGTTTCTGTCTTTTTAGTGAAACATTAACTAGAAAGAATTCCTCAGTGATGCAATCAACACACAGTAGAACAGGACTCAGTTGTGTGATGAAAGGAGCTGGCAAGTGAGTCACTAATTGGGCAAAAAACAGAAGGGTTTACATAATCTGAATTGAGAGCTCATTGTAGATTTATTCAGTTACAGTCTACGGGAAGAGTTGGTAAATAACTACACCAATCAGTAGTCTCGCTTGTTAAGCAGTGGTGGAAAATTAATCCAGTGTTGTAAGTATTGCATAAACTGTCAAAGTCGCTGTGATAAGGTCAGAGTTGTGCCATAATTAGTAGCTATTTCCAATTTTGCAACATTGTGTACCCTTAAATTACATTTCAGTGGGATTTTGCCCAGTTTATGAACAAACATGCGTAGAAGAATAAGCAACCAAAAAACAAATGACAGTTTGCCCCCAAATTTAATGCCTAAAACTTTTCGTACTTTAAAACAGTGTTTCTCAATCCAGGTCCTCAGGACCCACTGCACTGCATGTCTGAGGCATGTTCCTACTTCAACACACCTAATTCAGATTCCTCATGAAGTTCTTTCCAAACCCGTTAACGGGTCACTCATTTAAATCAGGTGTGTTAAGGTGGGGTTACCTCTAAAACATGCAGAGCAGTGGGTCCTAAGGACTCGGACTGAGAAACAATGCTTTAAAAAATAAAAGGGCTGTTGTTAACAAACCTTTCCTTAAGGTATTTTAAAGTCCATATAATTAGACCAGTCAGTCACAGAATAGATTTTAAAACCCTTGTGATTGTTTACAAATCCCAGAACGGTTTAGGCCCAGAATACATCTGTGATATGTTCAGGAGAATATAAACCTAGCAGAGCTCTTAGATCCAAAGACCCTGGTCAACTAGTCCAAACCAGAGTCCAGACTAAACATGGAGAAGCAGCATTTAGCTGTTAGGCTGCAAACAAGTGGAACAAACTGTCAGTGTAAACTTTCACCAAATGTAGACATTTTTAAATCCAGGTTAAAAACCTTTCTTTTCTCATGCGCCTATGCATGAAATCTGCATGTTGACTTTTTTAACTTATCTTGCTTTTAATCATTTTAATGTAATTTATTATTTTATTGTGATTATGTATTAATGCCTTTTACTATTTATAAATATCTGTAATGCCTTTGTTTTATGTAAAGCACTTTGAATTGTCCTGTACATGAAATGTGCTACACAAATAAACTGCCTTGCCTTGCCTTGTTATAAAAATTATTATTATAATGAATCTGTTGGTATGTGTTGTTTCTGTGTTAATGTGGTGGCTCCATTGTGTGGTGACCCTCTCACTGGTTCGAGATGCCTTTTTGTAGTTTTCTTTTTTTCCTGTTCTTGATGCCATTTTGTTGTGAACTATTTGAAGCAAGTGATGTGAAAAAATAGTTGAAGGTAAAAAGAACTCCGGATGCCGACTTAATGTATAATAAAATAGATGGTTTTATTACAAAAGTGATATCTTAAACAGATCTGCAGAAATCTGTGAGGTGTCTGAAGCTAGTCGTAGAAAACCCATCTGAACATAGCATCGGCAGCGATTTTGGGCTGTTTTGCCTCTTCCCGACCTCGGACGGCAAACTCCCGATCATCATGAGATTTCCCTGTCCAATTATCATTTGGTCTGTGGTGTGTTACTAGCTGATTTCTCCCGATAATCCACTCCGAAACGGGTCGTAGCTGACAATCGAGTACACTGAACATGTTCAATATTTCAGACGCTGGCTCTGGAAGGAGCTGGTGCACGAGTTCAACTAGATATAGTGCGACTCACCTCGACACACGGCTTGTGCTCTGGAACCACTGTCCTTGAGAGGGGCTGGACCCTCTTCCATTCTGGAGTTGCTCCCGCTGAGAGGCGCCGAGCAGGTGTGGGCATGCTCATTGCCCACCGACTTGGCACCAGTGCGTTGGGGTTTACCGACTTCAGGTGGGGGGATGGGTCCTGAGTGTTGTTTGTGCTTATGCACCAAACAGCAGTTCAGAGTACACACCCTTTTTGGAGTCCTTGGAGGGGGTCCCTCGTTCTGCTGGGGCACTTCAATGCCCGCGTGGGCAATGACAGCGAGACCTGGAGGGGTGTGATTGGGAGGAATGGCCCCCCTTATCTGAATCCAAGTGGTGTTTTGTTGTTGCACTTGTCCATAGCGAATACCTTGTTCAGGCATAAGAGTGTCCACATGTGCACTTGACACCAGGACACTCTAAGCAGCAGTTCGATGATCGACTTTGTAGTCGTATCATCGAACTTGCGGCAGCATGTCTTGGACACTCGGTGAAGAGAGGGGCGGAGCTGTCAAATGATCACCACCTGGTGGTGAGTAGGCTCAGATGGTGGGGGAGGATGCCGGTCAGGCCTGGCAGACACAAGCGTGTTGTGAGGGTCTGCTGGAAATGTCTGGAGGAGTCCCCTGTCAGAAAGAGTTTCAACTCCCATCTCCTGCAGAGCTTCAACCATGTCCCGGGTGAGGCAGGGGACATCGAGTCCAAGTGGGCTGTGTTCCTTGTGTCTATTGTTGAGGCGGCCAGCAGCAGCTGTGGCAGCAAGGTCATCGGTGCATGTCATGACGGTAACCCCCGAACTTGTTGGTGGACACCAGCAGTAAGGGATGTCGTCAAGCTGAAGAAGGAGTCATGTTGGGCCTTTTTGGCCTGTGGGATTCCAGGGGCAGCTGATGGATGTCAGCAGGCTAAGCGGAATGCAGCTTCAGTGGTTGCTAAGTCAATAACTTGGGCATGGGAAGAGTTTGGAGAGGCCATGGAGAATGACTTCCGGACGGCTTCAAGGAGATTCTGGTCCACCATCCGGCGGCTCAGGAGGGGAAAGCAGTGCTCCATCAACACTGTGTACAGTGGGGATGGGGGGGGCTGCTGACCTCGACTCGGGATGTTGTGAGGCGGTGGAGGGAATACTTCGAAGACCTTCTCAATCCCACCAACACGTCTTCCGATGAGGAAACAGAGTCTGGGCACCTCGCTGAAGTGGTTAAAAACCTCCTCGGTGGATGAGGTCCGCCCAGAGCTCCTTAAGGCTCTGGATGCTGTAGGGCTGTCTTGGCTGACACGCCTCTGCAGCATCGCATGGACATCAGGGACAGTTCCCTTGGACTGGCAGACTGGGGTGGTGGTACCCCTCTTCAAAAAAGACAAGGGGAACACACTCCTCAGCCTCCCTGGTAAGGTCCATTCAGGGGTGCTGGAGAGGAGGGTCAGTTGGATAGTTGAACCTCAGATTGAGGAGGAGCAGTGTGGTTTTCGTCCTGGTCATGGAACAGTGGACCAGCTCTACACTCTCTTCGGGGTCTTGGAGGGGGCATGGAAGTTCACTGAACCAGTCTACCTGTGCTTTGTGGACTTGGAGAAGGCGTTCAACCATGTCCCCCGGGAACTCCTGTGGGGGGTACTCTGGAAGTTTGGAGTGCTGGACCCCCTTGTACGGGCTTTCCGGTCCCTGTACGACCGGTGTCAGAGCTTGGTCAGCATCGCCGGCAGTTAATCAGAGTCGTTTTCGGTGAGGGTTGGACTCCGCCAAGGCTGCCCTTTGTCACTGATTCTGTTCATAACTTTTATGGACAGAATTTCTAGGCACAGCCGAGGTGTTGAGGGGATCCGGTTTGGTGGCCTCAGGATTGGGTCTCTGCTCTTTGTGGATTTTTTTATTTATTTATTTATTTATTTATTTAGGACAATGCATATTAATCAACATATGAGCAAAAGCTTCACAGTAAATATGCCAGAATTAGCCACAAAAGCTAAATTGCATCTGTTGTCCTAAGGATGATGTGGTTCTGTTGGCTTCATCGGGCCGTGATCTGCAGCTCTCACTGGAGTGATTCGCAGCCGAGTGTGAAGCAGCTGGGATGAGAATCAGCACTTCCAAATCCAAGACCATGGTCCTCAGCCGGAAAAGGGTGGAGTGCTTTCTCCGGGTCGGCAATGAGGTCCTGCCCCAAGTGGAGGAGTTCACGTATCTTGGGGTCTTGTTCACGAGAATATACATATATATATATATATATATATATATATATATATATATATATATATATATATATATATATATATATATATATATATATATATATATATATATATATATATATATATGTACACATACACTAATGCAGAAAATAGTAATTAAAAAATACTTGAAAATGCATTGTTAGAAAATGAGACAAACAAAAATGCTATGTTCATGGTACAATGTTCTTCAAATGGATAACATTAATTTGTTGGGTATTCATTTATCATCTCTATACCCATTGATCTTTGTTTTTCATGAACAAATCTATTTCTTCATATTTCACTGACTCAAACCAGCCTGCTGCTGCTCCAATAAACAAAGGTCAGCTGTCTTCTGTGAGCACATTTGAAGGTAGTTTATCCCTTGCATCAAAAGCAAGACCACCATGTTTATATTTGTGTGTTTGCAAGCAGAATTAGAAAAAAAATTTTCCCAAGAGACGTTAGTATTTCATAATCATGAATAAAAAGAAAATATCTTAGCATTTTTATTGGTAAAATTAACATGCAATCAGATGGTAAATACACCCAACATGCCATAAAACAATTCAGCGCCCAAAGTGCAGTGGAATCCATTTAAAAAGAAACCCATGTAGCTGATTGTCATTTAGTTAAAAGGCAGCCTGGATATAAGTGACTTAAATGAAATATACAGTATAACAATAATAATAATACCCTACACGGTTAATGGGAAATTAAAATGGCTAAAGACAAAATGCTGATCAAACTCTACTGTGGAAAACTTACGATTCTGTGAGTGTCTTTAAAGAGTTGATCCACCTAAATGTTTCAAATATCACTGGACTGTACTGCCATGTAGGAACTGTAAAAATCTGTTGCTATCCATACTTTGATTTACATTTGCCTAATTTTTTTCTAACTATAAAATCCCTTGTTAGATACATTGCTCCAAGTTATGTAGGGTCAAAAGATAAAGAGACATCTGTCCCCAGGTCATGACTGACCATGTCTAGTACAGTCAGGTAATCACTACCCGATTTGGATAAATAAGACATAGGGCAATATCTGTTACTCATTAACTATGATAAGTGTTGCCTTGTAACAAGCAGGACTCTGGCCCACATAGCAACCACATCTGTTTATATTTTTTGCACACTGAGTCACCACTCTTTGCACCACTTTTAAATATAAAAAAAAAAAAGCATAGTCACAGCACAGTTTTACTAGAAAGAAGTCGAAAGGCATAGAAATCTTAAAGCATAATGCACACACTTCTAGATTTGATTACACATTAGTACTTCTTGGTTAAGAACTGGCAACTTTCAGTGGCAGTGTGAAACCTACAGACATATTAGTTCACAGTGTGGGTTGCTTCTCAGAGTCTGAAAAGACCATGTTTAGGCCTGGACCAGGAGGCAAAGCCCAGCCGTCCTGGCCTTGGTGGGTCTGCAGTAGGCAATACAACTGCTTTAAGTGGGTCACTATGTTGTCTTTGATGTCTGGGACTGAAATCTGCAGGCGAACACTGCCGCTGTCAAAAGATCGGGTGCAGTCTCCAGAAAACATCTCACTGATCATTCGGGCCACTACAGGAATGATCTGCAAGGAGAAAGAAGGTTAGAATACGAGTCTCAGAAGGGATCTAAAAAACACACAATAGATGTCCGACACATTAACATCCAACAATGCAGCAGAGCAGTATATAATTGGGTTTACCTGAAGAGGACATGATTTATAAAAGACTAACAGAAATCACATTGATGGGTAAATATGAGCATTGCTATCAGTACTGATCATTCTCAAAATATAACAACTGCAAAGTACTAACAATTTAGATAAATAAAAAACTGAGAAAAGTGACACAGCAAAGAGAGCTCCAAATTCTGCCTGAGAGGAAGAGACGTGGTTTATGAGGAGACCACTCTGAGCAGCATGCATGGGAATAAATCTGCTGCCCCGTGCTGCTCTGTCCAATTTGTCAATCTGTGATCACTCTAAAATTTTAATATAATTCCCAAACTACTTCTTTTTGAAAGATAAACCAGCAATGTCCACTCAGTCAGTCTCGTAGTCAGTGTTTAATGGGCTAATTAAAGTTTGCTATTGTGTTATTCACATGAAGGACGGCTCTGTGTTTGCTCAACACATATAAAAAGAAACATCCCATTTATGCACATTAACAACTTAAGTCAGCAAACAATTGTCAAAAGAACAGTTACATGAACATTTCTCACCTGAACCACGATGAGTTTTCTCTCCTTGGGTCTTCCATCGGGCCACTCTTCTCCAAAACAAAGATTGATTTCAAACCCAGTAGGGTCTGGAGTCAGGCCACGCTGGTGAGCTATCACACCTGCACAATAAAGAAAGAAATTTGTAAGAATTTTACATCATATCAATTTGCAGTTCAACAAAGTTTAAGTTACTTTTCAGCAGGAGCTGAGGTTTAGCTCTTATTAATAAAAAGTAATTATGAATCCATCCATATGCATTCTGATCTGTATGTAGGATCTTTTCTTCAGCCTTGGTGGAAAACCTCAGTGTCTGTTTGCTCAATTCAGTACTCAGCTGAGAAGAGGGAAAAAGTGAAAAAATTATTTACCGCTGAGAAAAGACTCCAGACAAAAGAGTTTGACCTTCCTTTGCCTCTCTATAAGATTTGGTGCAGCTGTGTTTGGAGCACAGGGGCCGGACCAGTACACCTTACACTGGCACAGGCGGATTGCGTAGATATCATGGCCGCTGACCTCCAGGATTAGACCTCGGTCCATCACATCCAGCAGGCGGGTGGTAAAGACCCTCTGCTTGTCATTGGTGATGTGCTCTGGGGTCGGGAAGCGCAACTGTTCCAGGTTTACTGGCCCAAACAGCTCTTCCTGGTTGACCATGGGCCCAAGATCCCCATAGAACAGCCTGCAGCCCTGTGGGTTGCTCACAGTCACAGTGGGACACATCTCCTTCCCTCTGTACAGGAACTGCACCTCCAGATCTGTCACTGGGTCAGAGATGGAGGTAGACATGTTATTGACAATTCATCAAAACATCTTATCGGAAGTAATGCTTCAATTTAAAAGAACAGTCTACCTAAATGCACAGAGACTTACATTAGCCTACATTGAGGACCTTATGTTTAAGCCATCCCACAATCAGGTATTCATATATAATATAGTGTGTATTTTTTTCTTTTAAGCAAGATCTCCTTACAATTATTCTCTTCAGATGGAAATCTTCCCCTCAGCACTTAAACTGCTGTGGTGAGTCCCCATTTGAAGAGAAATCATTTAGATCCTTTTTCATCGAACTGCTACATGGATATATCAAATTACTATTTTTAAGCAAAATTTTAGAGAAACTTGTCTTCAGTCAGTTGCATGACTTTTTAGAAAAACACAATATTGGTAAAAAAAAAAAATAAATAGTTCGGATTCTGCTCTAACCACAGTACAGACACTGCATTAGTTAGGACAGTAAATTACCTAATGGCCAACATAGATCAAAACAAACCCTCAGTCCTAAGGCTGGTACACACACAAGGATTTTCTAAATCTGACAAGATTTTTATCTGTTAGAGACCCCACACATGATAAAAAAAAAAAATCTGACATTCAACAGTTTTAATCGTACTGTGTGTGGTGTGCTCCGATAATTTCAGCAAAGAACAACACACACATAACGATTCTGTCCCGCAACCGATCTAAAATCCAGACCTCTGAGCCGGAAATCTGTCATGATTAAACATGATCTAACAAAAACGAAGAAGAAGACACATAGCAACAACCAGAAAAATGATCAAGAAGAACCATAGCAACAACCAGAATACACAACACCCAGCATGGCAGAAGACATGAATTATGAAGTAACGGTGGTGGTCTTGCAATTATTAACAGAAAAATCCAGAACTGAAGACAGTGTGAACAAGGACTTTATATCCTTCCTTGCTCCCCAGTCAGCTCGCTCTCTGATTGGCTACATTCCGTACCACGTCACCATCCACATCGTCTCAACTCAGAAGTCGCTGGCTTTCCACACATGTGAAGATTATTGGTCGTAAATATCGAACATGTTTAATACTTGTGATTGTCAGACACGAGCCATTTCGGAGCCGATTGTCAGGACAAACACACTCTTAACACCTCAGACCAAATGATAGGATAATCTTATAAGACTTAAGATAATTGTGCGTTTGCCGTCCTTGGTCGGGAAGAGGGAAAATCAGGACAAAAACAGCCTAACACAGCAGCCTTTGATACTGTGGATCACCAAATTCTTTTACACAGACAAGAAAAGCTGGTGTTGGTGGTTCAGTTTTAATAAAGCAATAAGCCCCGAGAAGCCGTGGGTTACAGGGATTTTACAACGGCGGAGGGGTGTGCTAAGGCCCGACGCGAAGCGGAGGGCCTTATGCCCCTCCGCCGTTGTAAAATCCCTGTAACCCACGGATTCAAGGGGCTTATTGCTTTTACAAAACGGTTACCCTTCATATTGCTTATAAAATATAAATTTAATTAAAGAAACACACAAATCGAAATTTACCACAAAGTCTGACATTTCTTTTCTTTTTTAGCAATTGTAAAAACAATTTACAACGGAACAGGTAAGTTGCGCTCAGAGCTATTGGTTGCTAGGCAACGCTACGCCCGTTGACACTGGCGCAGGAATATTTTGTGATGAGGTCTTACCGGGTCTATGTGTGGGTTACACTCAATTTATCACGGCATGGAACGCTGCTCAGCCAATCACAATTAAGGATGAGAAACACCCGTTTTATAAGTTGGTTTAAATCCTACCCTTTTACCAGAGAATTTTAATTATTTAAGATCAGAACTTTAAAAGTAAATTTAAATAATTTGGGGTGTCTTCCACAGTGTCTACTTTATGCCAAGCATTTTTTTAATCTTTACATGTTGCCTTTAGGAGAAACTGCATCAATTTCCATGGTTATGCTGATGACACCCAGCTTTATACAACCGTGTTTCCTGATGACCCTTTAGATCCTCTTCAAATTGTATTTGGATTATTAGACAATGGATCACAACAAACTCTCTCCAATTCAACCATGCCAAAACTTAGGTTTTAGTCATTGTTAATGAAGCCTAGAGAGAGAAACTGTCTGCACAACTGAAATCACTGGTAACAACCCTCTCTACAACAGTAAAATTCTGGGTACCACCATTGACTCCAGTCTTACCCCTCCTTTACACCAGGTGCGTGTGCACCATGTTATAGCTACAGCATGGTTTTGTTACAACCTCCGTGGCATGGCAATTTTTGGAGGGAGCGTGTCAGGTGTGGAGAGCTCTCGAGTGCAGTCCACCTAGCAGGATCTGGGAGATCAAGAAATGACAGGAGAAGTGTAGAATCACAAGATTCTCCACTGCCAGGACAATCGTCTCATCATCTATTTTGACAAAAAACAAAAAAAACAAACAAACAAAAAAAAAAACACTGAGACCCCCTGACCAGTTAAACAAGTAATGTTTACATGGTTCACCATGAGGGCTTTTATTTTGAAATATACCAGAAGCTTTTACACTGCTCCCGTGCCAGATTTCCTGTCTGCCTCTATCTGAACTGCAGCAATTGACACATTCTGGGTGAGTGAAGCACAGCGACAATGCGCTTCTGGGAAGCTTCTGATACGTACTGCATCGCACCCGGTGGAAACCAAACCATTGATTAAAACAGCCGCGAATAGTGCAGGTTGTGGCACAGCCGTAACGGGCTGCGCACACACCCGATTTAAAGGAGGGGTTAGTTTTGAGAAACATGAAACATGAGAAATGTAACTAGGACTGGTTTAATCATCTCAAGAATATTGCAAGACTTCAAGTTTCTCTCTCAAGCCGGTGCAGAAACAATAATTCATGCTTTTACTTTAGATATAAACAACCATCCACTATTGTACATTAGCTCCATAATTATTTAGTAATTATTTCGCTAATAGATATACAGAAATCTTCACATTAGAAGAACTGAAAGCACAAATTTTGAAGAATTCTTTTTCTTTTCCTTCGTTGTTCCCTTTCAGGGATTGCCTAGTCAAATAACAAAAAGCTAGCAATTAAATCTGTTAATAAAAATAAATAAATAAATAAAGACCTGTTGAGTGTTGACAGTTTTAAGAAAAGTTATTCAATTTAGCACAGAATATAGACATGGTCTTTGTTTTCCTTTACTTCACCACTCCATTTCATTTCAAATTTCATTAAAACAAGTCTGATAGTTTTTGCATATTCCTGCAGTCAGTCAGTCAAACAAATGATCATCACTGATAATATCTCCCTGACTTGTCTTGCTTACACTGCTACTTTCAGGACATCCCCTTTAAAGTTGTGTGACCAGTTGGTTGTTTTATTTAAAAAAAAAGAAAACAAACAAACATCACACTCACTTGGGAGGGAGCTGATCCACATTTCTGGAGAGGCAAAAAATTGTTCTGACAGCAGAGGGGGCTGCAGCAAGGGATCGGGCAGAGGAGGACTGGGCATTTCAACCATGGGCGATGGGTGCATCTCCACATCGGTAGGCTCCTCTTTCGGCCAGACCTCGATTGATGGGGGACAACTGGGAGGATGCATGGATGACTCTGAACCCACTGGAGACCACATTATGAGAGGAGAAGGACTGGTGCCTAAATGAGGAAAGAGAGAAGAATTTATTCATTATTAACAGCAATTAAACTATGCCCATATTTTTTTCTTTTCTTATTACTTTAACACTTATCAAACTGTCACAACATCAATGCTTCAGCAAAAGCCACTTACCATTGGATGGGTATGGAGGAGGAGACTCTGGTGTCTCTGGACCAATATCAACATCATCATCATTATAATCATCTGGAGTCCGAGAACCTGCATCTGAAGAGGCTGTGGGATAAGAAGTGTCATTTAAAAAATGCAAATATTTAATTCTATAAAACACTTGCACGCAAACAGCTCTTACTTGCCTTGGTTGCTGGGGGGTTGTGGGATGTCACAGACATCATATATCTTCAAAGGATTCATGGGAACTTCTTTGGTGCCATCATAGACTAGGTTAAATTCTCTGCTTTTGTTCAGGGCACATCGAAGCTGAGCTTTCCATTTTGCTGGATCAGGTTCATCAACTCCCTCCTGAAACTTCCCAGTCTCTACAGCCCACGCCTGGAGGAAAAGTAAGAAAGGAGATCAGTTACACATCAGTGATATTCTTTTTATTTTATTATTTATTTATTTATTTTTTATGTCTCTGCATGCCTTCTTTTTACGTGTTACTTTCATGTCATACACAATGTGTCCATAAAACAATCCAAAAAAGCTTTGGTTGCAGCTTACATCGGTGTTAGCTGTGCCAGATTAAGGGCAATGCCACCATAAAGGCTGGTGTCCCCTGACTAAATATATTGGTCCAAAATACCTGCATGCAACCTCATTAAAAACCAGAAAAACAAACATAGGCCCAGTCCTGTACTAATGGTCCTTTCATTAATCTTTCTCAGCACTAGAAACCATAATGGCTCAAACAAACATATTACAAAGATTTAACAGGGGCCAAATATTCTTTACCTTAAATATGGTGTCCTCATCTTCGTGCTGGGGTGTGTGGCGTGTGGCGTGTTTCCATGGGATCTTAAAGCGCATGGCCTCGCGGTCGATCCACACCAGACCGGGGTATCGTCCACTGTCCACCTGAGCCACCAGCCACGGCTTGAGGCGGACACGTCGAGGGGTGACTGACATCCTGACTGACAAAACACACACAAACCGGTCAGTCCACACTAGACTAGCCTGGAAGGCTGAGTAACTTTCCAAACTGCCAGCACACCAAACAATGCTACACTGTTTACCAAAATCCTGCAAATCCGGATTTTCCAAACATTTCAAAGCATCACATCTTAATATTAATTTCTTGTATTGTTGCCTTTGTTTGCAGATTAAGAAAAGTATAGTTTTAACAACCAATCTTAGCCTAAACTAAACGCGAGAATGAATAAGGGCAAACGTACCTGAACTTAAGCAGGAAGTTGGAGGTCTTTCCTTGACGGGCTGCGAGCTAGCAGCTGAGAATAAAACCGTCTGTTTCCTGTGGAAGTTAAAACTCCCCGAAAACTCACCTGGAGAAACGTTAACCGACGATAACTTCGACGAAATTCATTTATAACAAAAAGAAAAGCACAACTCGTGATGACTTAGGTGACTTTGAAGAGCCGCTTTTTTTTCTCCCTCGGCTCGGTCCTTCCCCTTCTTTCCTACTCACCGAAACTCAGGTACAGTAGTGACGTCACACCGGTGTCACACCTTTGAGTGGTGGTTGTTTTCTGTCGTGAAGCAGGCTCCTCATGGTAGCCTACACGAGCAGTCCAGATAAACATTTATTCTGCTATGTTAACCAGGCCTATTTATTTAGATTATATAGAGCCTTGGACCTATTCGTTGATTTTCTCACACGTAACACATTCAAATTAATCCCATAAATGCCTATTTCACATGCTTTAAATATTTTTGTAATCAAAAGAAAAAAGCAAACAAACAAAAAAAGACAAGCTGGCATTATTTATTTGTTACTTGACTTGGCAGAGTGGAAGTTAGCATTAAAAAAAACAACTAATCTAAATGCTCTTTGAAGTGGCTCAAGGCAGGTGGACGATTAGTGATGATCCTTGCTTACAGAAGTCAAAACAGAGCGACAACAACAAACCACACCCTGAAACTTTTCAGACCTTGTGCCAGCATCTGCCCCCACCTCCCCCAGTTTCGGATTAATAAGCATAATGTCCTTGTTGCTGCTTGTGTGATGCTCTAAGGACTGGTGGTTGTAACGGAATTATCTTAACTAATAACAAATCCATCTTAAAAGGAACTACAGCCTGGTCAACAGCTGATAAAAAGAGATCACTTACATTAGACACATATAAAATTATTAGGCAAGTGAGTATTTTGACCATATCATCATTTTCATGCATTTTCTTTAACTCCAAGCTGTATAAATTTGAATGCTTATTAGAATTAAGCATACCAGGTGATTTGTATTTGTCTAACGAGGGTGTTTGACCTAAGGAGATCAATACCCTATATTAAAGGTGTGCATGATTATTCTGCAGCTTCTTTTCCTCGGGCAAGATGGGCCAAAAAAGAGATTTAACTGATTGAAAGGTCAAAAATGGTAAAAAGTCTTTCAGAGGGACGCAGCATTCTTAAAATTGCCAAGGCATTGGTGTGTGATCACAAAACCATCAAACGTTTTGTTGCAAATAGTCAACAGTGTCACAAGAAATGTGTTGGGGGAAAAAAAAGAGAAATAGTAAATGCAAAAAATTTTAAAAGAATCAAACATGAAGCTACCAGAAACCCATTATCCTCCAGCGCTGTCATATTCCAGAACTGCAACCTCCCTGGAGTTTCCAGATGTACAAGGTGTTCAGTGCCAGAGACATGGCCAAGGTAAGGAAACTGAAACCCAATCACCACTGAACAGGACACATTTGAAACATCAAGACTGGGCCAAGAAATATTTGAAGATAGATTTTTTTTCTAAGGTTTTATTGACTGATGAGATGAGAGTGACTCTTGACAGACCAGATGGATGGACCCCTGGGTGGATCTGTAATGGGCACAGAGCTCCACTTCGACTCAGACCCTAGCAAGGTGGAGGTGGGATACTGGTATGGGCTGGTATTATTAAAGATGAGCTAGTTAGGTGAGCTTTGCCTTGGCTTTGTTTTATTTAAGCTTGTGGCCTGAAGGCAAATCATATGTAGAATAAACAAAAAATATAAATAAATAAATTTAAAAAAATATATATAATATTATTATTATTATTTTATTTTTTTTTATTTTTTTTATTTTTTATTTTTGTTTATTCTTTCTTTGCATTAAATGAACATATGATTTGCCTTCAGGCCACAAGCTTAAATAAAACAAAGCCAAGGCAAAGCTCACCTACGTTGTCCATATCAAATCTAAAACCAGAGAGGAGGGCACCTCTGCATATCTGCTTGACTTCATAATGTGTTATTAAGCCCTGACATTGAATAAATCACTAATTAGAAGTGATGAAATTCTTTGTCTGCTTCTTACTCATCATTGCTGGAAATGCTTCTTGCTTAAAGCAAATCACGTTTAATAAAATCTAGCGTATGGCTACATAATGGTTCATTTTGTTTTGTCTACAAAATTAGAATGAAGAGTAAGGAAATTTGTCTTTGGTTTATTTTTCTCCTCTTTAATGATACCACCTGGTGATGTAGTATACATAATTGGAAAGCTTGATTAGTCACCTTTACAACAATGTGTAACTTGTAAGGGTATCACAGCTAAATGTTTGGTCATGTACATACAGGGTGATTGGGTTGATAGGAATTGAGTTGTACATTGGGTGTTTTATGGAGCTGTTATATTCCTGCACTGGGGATGTAGCAACCTAGCACTGAAGGAGCTGCTTAAACCCACGTATCGGGTGGGTGGAGTTGTCCATGATGAATGATAGCTTGGCCAACATCCGTCTGTCTGCTACATCCTTGATGGAGTCGAGCAAGCAGCCCAAGACAGATCCAGCTCTCTTAACCAGTTTATTAAGTCACTTCCTGTCTTCCTGTCCTGTCTTTACGGCTCCCACCCCAGCACACAATGGCATAGAAGGCTGCATAGTTTGAATCAGGTGTGTTGCAGCAGTGAAACAGCTAATTCATGCAGGATAGTGGGCCTTTAGGACCAGGGTTGGGGATCACTTATTCCCAGAATCTGGGAACTTACTGGTTGACCTTTAAAAACATGTGGTTGATAAATGGGATGCCATCCCACAGCAAAATGAGACCAGGCTGGTGACCTCCATGAAGAGGAAGGCACCAAATCCCTGTTTTAAAATTAACAAGGATGTTCAAAAAGACTTCATGGAAATTTTACTTCAACTGTGACTGATCCGCTTTCATTGTTACCATACTTGGTGAATACTGTTGAGTCATATCTAAAAATACCAGGACAGCCAGAAATGCCAGGGAGGTCTAAAAGACTACAATCACACTAATCTCTGCTCACTCCTCATTCCTCAAACTCTGCATGCTGACACAGTCACTGAGTTGTCCAGTTGGTTTATACACAAAGAGCTACTTTTGTTTAGGTATATTTGTGTGTGTGTCTGTCTTTGATACTTTGGTTTGATTCTTGTTGTTTTTTTTTTGTTGTTGTTGTTGTTTTTTTTGTTTGTTTGTTTTTTTACAAACTCCTGATGATTGTCAGCTTAGTTTACTTGTAAAAGCTGTGAGAAATTCTCTGTTTTTGTAAAGGTGGAGCAGTTGGTTGCCTGGCGTTTGGTTGGATTGAAGGGTTGTTGTTTCTATCTACCGTGTCTTTGTCTCCTCTTGCTTTTTTTCTACTTTCCTTTTTACTTCTCTTTTATTTTATTCTGTCCCCTCCGGTCAGATCCAGCAGGATTACATAAATTCCATAAATCCAAATAAATAAGATAAACAATAAATTGAAGTAAATATAGAAATAAATAATTAGGTTATCAAGAGGAGCCTTAGACCCATAAAGACCCCCTTTGGCAAAGCAAATTTGTTTAGCACAACACAGCTGCCAGACCATCATTCTGTTTGCTACAATGCTGGACAGGGCAAGTTATTTATAAATAAATAAATAAATAAAATAAAAAAAAAAGACTATAATGAAGAAAAATTAAGAAGTAAGGAAGTTCTTAATTGTTTATTTAAAGGGATCCCCATTAGCCAAGACTTCAACTTGTCTTCCTGGGGTTCAGACTGTAAACTATCAAAAACAAGCATTACAGTCTCAAGTAAAAAAAATTACAAAAGAAATAAAAGGAAAAAAAAGAACGCAACAAGAATAATAATAATAATAATAAAATAGAAATATGTAGAAAAGGACATAGCAAAATAATACATAAAATAATACACAGAAGATTATACATAAAAATATATAAAGAATAATGCATATAATATAGAATATTACACAGATAATAATACATAGAAATTTACATATACATATACTGATGCAGCAGACTATACAATTAAACAGTCATCCAAATGACAGACACTCAATGAACAAATTACTTGATGAAACAACTGTGAATTGAGAAATGGTACACAGACAGCTTCCATGAGGGACTCCAGAGTTCAGAGACTTACTACAAGATAATGCACCACTGAAATAAACTCTTTGTGACCTATCAGACAGATAGCTCTTACACCACTGAATTGCAGAGGAGTTAAAACCATAACAAACAAGTTTGGAAATCAAAATAAGGTCAATCACATCAAAAGCTGCACTGTAGTCGAGCTATACTGTACCCACAAACAATGAGTCATCAATTGATGTTAACCAGCTTTCTGACATTTGAGTCAGTGAAGTGCAGGTGGAATTACCAGATCTAAAATCATGCTGGAATAATGTTGTTAAATCATTATTATAAAAGTAATCTTGGAATTGCTTAAATAAATTATTTTCTGACAATTTACTGAGGCCAGGCAAAATGCTAATAGGTCTACTATTCGAATCAAAAAGTTGATTTTGAATCTTTGGGCAGAGGAATGATCTTACCTTCCTTCCAAAGTTGTGGACAGATACACCACTAATCAGACACCTATTGAATATAAGACATATGAGTTTAGAAATTTGCATAGCAGATAATCTCAACAACCTGTTATCTAAGTTATCAGTACCAGTCGACCCACCAGCAGGCAAGGACCCCGGCAACATTTCCACCTGCTTAGCACTGAGCCGGTGAAATCCAGAATTGAGCATCTTATCCTTCATAATGCATTTTATTATCAGCACTTCTGAGTTAGAATCAACAGTACAATTCATTTCCTCTTTAAGTATAGAAACCTTGTTAAAAAAAATTGCAATTTGAGTTGGTTTAGTTAAATAAACTATTCAGCTCAAACAATGAAGTACAGGGAGATATTTTCCCCATAATTTCATTAAATACATTCCATATTTGTTTGCCATCTGTATCACTGTCACTGTCATTTTTAAATGATAAATGGACTGGATGCTTGTCTGGTCATCTATATCTATACGAGTGTCTCATGATATAAGTATTTTGATGCATTTTATATATATATATATATATATATATATATATATATATATATATATATATATATATATATTCTGTGTTGATATACGTCCCTCCAGCAGATGTCAGTGTGGTTTCAGCAATGTCCCTGCACACCTTGCCTGATCTGCATGCTGCATAAACCCAGGGGTTTGTGTTTCTTTTAACATGTTGTCTTAACATGTTGTCTTTGGATTTTGTAGTAGACTTTTCCTAAAGTCTGACAGTCTTCCTCAATTACCAACAAAAGCTCCTCACAGTTAGTGCAAACACATCTGTCTTGATCACCAGCAGAGCTGCTGCACTCCCCCACTCAACACCAGCTTCATAGCAGCTCCAATAAGTCATTGTAGTCAAAAAGGGACATATTTCAAGTATATTCTGAAGCCTCTCAGAAACTTGCAAACATTGAATAAACATGATTATCCAGCAACTTGAAGATTAATTAAAATTAAATTATAGCACTCATAACGGCTGCAAATGAACTGTCTGGTAATTTAAACTCTAAAAGAAATGGTTCTAAGCAAAAATCATGTGTCCAACATAATCCAGCAATAACTCTGCCCATGTGTTTAGAAAATGCTGTAATTTTTTAAACTGACTTCCTGACAAACTAAACACAGACACAGAAACGTAGAACCCAATCCGGCTGTAGTCGGATGACAAGCAGTCATCATCACTGCTCATGTACCCAGTCATGCATACTGAAAACTGAATATTATCATGTAATAATTTCACCTCAACATGTACAACCTCTTCCTCTAAGTTTGCTTGCTTTTGGCACCTCTTCTATTTAGCATGATAAACCCTTTTGAAAATGACTTTTAAAAATTATCCACAGCATAAAAACGGTTTAGATGAGCTGTGGAAGAATGCTAAATGCTGTTTAAGTTAACTTCCTGTGACTTGGTTATTTCTAACAAGCAATGATATTTTTGTTTCGAAGGATGAGATTGTGCAGGTTACATTCCTCTTTTTCTTCTATTTCTGCCTCTCTCCTTTCTTTGTTATTGTGCAGTTTGTGAAAAAAATCCTTTTATTTTATTTACTTATTCAGTGGTTTACTAAACCATGAAAATGCACATTAAGAAAGTAAGAAAGCTACAAGGAATTTGATGTATTTTCATCTTTATTATAGAACAAAATTTAAAAAGTTATAAAAGAAGCACTGATGCAACATCCAGAAATAACTATGAGACAGCAATATGCAGCACTGTCAGGCATTAAATTAAACGTTTCAACACAGAGGTGAGCAATGCGCAGAGCATGTGGTGCATTCATAAACAAACATGAATCTCTTATACAATAAAAAATGACAGCGTAGTGAGAGACAGGCATCAGATTAACAGTAAATAACATGTCCAAGCACACAACTCTGGCAATGTGGAAACAGTTTCTATAAGACTATATAACTGAAAATCCATCCGGCTCCTGGATTTTTAAAATGGGAAAATTTTGTATGTGTACACCTCAAACTGGTGTCCTTGTTCCTTCACACATTCCTCTAAGCTTTTAATTGGGTTTAGATGCCATCCTCAGTTTCATTTCCCGTTCCAGGTGAACTTTACCTCATCACAATGAAATGCATAAATATTTATGATCTTTCAGCTTTCGTTTCCTTTAAAGCGGGTATATTTCCACAAAATGTAAGCTGTGTTTGTACTCATTTCGTATTTAGTCAACATATAACTCAGGGTCAGTACAGTTAGTTGTTTATGTTATTTTGGGAACAAAGAGGAGAAAAGCTGAAGTTCTTCTTTGAAGGGACACTGCCATGTTTAAACAAAAAGCAAAAAAGCTTGTATTAGCTGTGTGGATGGCTAGATGGTGTCATGGAAAAATAATTAAATGAACAAACAAAAAATTCTACTGAATGAGCATAACGTGGTCATAGGTAGGACAAAGCAGTAAGAATGACCCAAAGAGCTCAAACTGTTCCTGTTTTTGTGTTCAGTATGTTCAGCACTGTAAACCCTGTAAAACACTAAAGAATCTTGCCCGCACATTCTTCGCATTTCATTTCAACCACCATGATGAATTCCCACGAAAGATAGAGGAACTGGATGGACCAGTGTGGTCTGTCTCCGGGACAACTAGGTTCAGGTGTAACAGACACTTGACAGAAACACTGTTTAGCCAGAAGGAGAAAAAGCTTGCCTGGTTTTCTGGACAGTATGAATGCCTGAACAACCCTACTATTATCTCATTTAAAAATGACATTTAAAGTAATCCTAAATTCTTCATTTATTACATTCTTTATTCTTCAAAGCCATAGTTTAAAGGGATGAGAGTTTAGGGTTTGCTTTTGTGGATTTGACCTTTTCTATTGATTCTACTAATATCTTGAGAACGGACTTTATTATTTAGAGTATTTTTGGATTCTTGTTGGAATGAATTTTCATTTTTCTGATGAAAGTTTAAATTTTTCTGTAAATCAGATCACATCAGAGGTGACATAACTGTAGTATGGGGTCCCGCAGAGTTCTGTTTCTGGCCTTGTTTTGTTCTTGGTGTACATAACCCCCATGGAAAAGATTATCATTTGATTTGACTGCATCTTCTACTGCACTTATACTAAAAAAAAAAAAAAAAAAAAACTGGCTGTACCTTTGGTGGAAAGCCAGCTAAAGTGGAATTTTAGTCAGAGACATTAACTGTGAAAATGATGACACTTTACTTATTTCTTTTTAAGTAAGGGGTCTATAGTTTAATAAATAATTAACTGAATATTGCAACTAAAGTGGTCATCTAATATGAAGAGTAAAGCAAAGCGTGATAGCCAATGATATGTATATTCATCCATCCAGTTTTTTTGTGCTGTTCTTGGTATCTTATTTGTCATTTTTTTTATGTTTGAAAAAATATTTTATCTAATCTTTTCTAGTCTTTATGTGCAGCTGTAAATCACACAAAGATAAAGTTGCACTCAGATAACCGAGATAAACAATAGTGGAACACGTTGGATTATGTATTTAACTACTAGTAAAAATATTTCACTAAAATTATAAGTGTGTAAATGTAAAATGAGAAAGTAACTTGGACTAAGCGAACAGAATACATCACATTAGTCTTAAAAGCATTACACTATCGTCCAGTCAGTCACAGAATGCTAGTTTAGAAATCACAGGATGGTTTGGGCCCAGAATACATCTGTAAAATGTTCTGAGTATAAACCTAGTAAGGTTCTTAGATCCAAGGACTCATGTCCAGACCAGAGTCCAGACTAAACACGGACAAGCAGCATTTGGAGATTAAACTAACTAAATCCAGGTTAAAAACATTTCTTTTCATGTAAAAATCTGCATCAGCTCTGAACTTGTCTAGATTGTTGTTTAGTTTAAAAATTCTTATTTGAGCTATTTTTTATTTATTATTTTATTATGATTTTTGCACATTCTTTTAAGTAAGTCTTCATATTATTGTAATTGTTTCACTGTTTGTATTTATCTTTATGTTTATTATGTAAAACACATTGAGCTGCTTTTTATGTATGAAATGTGCTTTACAAATAAATTTGCCTGCAAGAAAAATAACAATAGTTTCTAAGTAAGTAGTAAGTAGTTGAATCTATATAATTTTAATAGTACATGATAGTTCTTGTATCTTAATCCTTGATTACATTTCTAAAACAATAAGAAGCACAAAATCCTTAAAGCAAAAGTATGTTTAAGTATTTTATTACAGTACCACTCTGTAGTGACACAATTTTAATGACTTGTTTATTTCACATCTGTAAAGATAAAAGCTAAACAGCTCATTTTCCACCATTTTATTTCCTGATGATATGCATTCTTTGACTTTTGTCTTTATGTCAAGGTGAAGCAAAAGGGAAACCTGTGTTCCTGTACATGTTTGTTCTGTGATAACTAAATGGTTGTGGCTCTTATATAACCAAACAACTATCACACCAGCCTAGCCAGACATTGCTTTGAAGTGCATATGACAATGAAAGACCATAAGCTAAGCAGTGAGAGAGAGCAAAAAGCAGCTCATTCAAGCTGCAGGTGAGACTTGAGCTGGAATGCGGCTGGAAAGGAGAGCCGAGGCCTCACCTGTTCACTGGGAGTGTATAGAAACAGGGAGGCGCAGTAAAAGGGACAATGGGCGGGGATTGTACCGTTTTCTCTCTGTGTCATGAAAAGTTTGCACCAAATCTCTGGAATCAACTTGCGTGTTCTGGTGGCGCACCTGCCGTGAAGGGCGACAGCAGCTCTCTCCATCTGCGCTTTTACCTCGGATTTACCTGCCGGTGATGATGAGTTAGTGATCCCCTCTGAAGAGAAGAATCCTGTACCCACATTAAAATAATCGGCCACAATGAAGAAGGGACCGCTTCATTTTCGGAGTCGGAAGAACCAGTCTCTTTTCGACACCAACGTCAAAATGAAGGATATGGGTGAGTACATCGCTGTCGGGCAAATTCTCTAGTCTTTAAGGGAAAGCATACATGCTTACTGAAGAAAAACACGACCTTTGGACCTGGTGTTGACAAGAACGCTCGTGTCAAAGCTTATTGCCATCAAAATGACACATGCTGACCTCATAACTGCCGATGTGAATTAGCAAGTCTATTTTTTAATGTTTTTTTTCCAATGAGTATTTTGATTTCATGTCCTACTGAACAGCTGGCAGCAGGTGGCATAGAGAAAAAAAGAGAGAAATAAACCCTTTTATTGAGTTATTTGTTTATTTATTTGTTTCTAAATGTCTTTTAATCCTCTAGGATATTGCCTATCAGGCTCCATACTAACCTGCTCACAGATGTGGAATATGTTCACCAGATTTTGCTGCCTATATCTGAATAATCAAACAGCTGCATGACGTTTGACCTGTTTTGAGCACGTTTGAGTGTACTTATTGTAACACCTAAAATTATATCTAGTGGTGATATTGGTGTCATATAAAATGGCAAGTAGAAGGTGTAAACCTTTAATATATCCACAGGACTACTTTTTATTGCCATCTCACACTGTTTACAAGAGAAGGCCAGAGAGAAGGCACTATGCAAATATTTGGACATGGTCAGTTCAGGCACCCTTTTGCAAGTAAACACCTTAAATTTACATCTCTCGAGTCACTATCTTCATGTTACAACCTTTTTTTTTCATCTTCCGATTCCATTATTCCCTCTGTTGTTAAAATAGGTCATGTGTCATTTGCAGCTAAAAAAAATCATAAGGATCATCCATCCATTCCCCTGCTTAACAATTGGATAAGTGTTCTTCTCGTGAAACTGCTCCCTTTTATTTTGTGTGAGGATGCAGGGAAGGCTTTACTCATGCAACTCTTCAATGAAGTTGATAATTTACCTTTATAGAGTCTGATGAATGATCCCAAGAACGTTTTGCAGTCATGCAGAGGTTTTGTTTTCTTTCCAGCGGGTCTACAGTTGGTTCTCTACAAGGGTTTTCTTGTTTTCTCAGATGTCAGCTTGACCTCCACTGATACTTTTGACTGGAGTTCTCGTTTACATTACAAACTAAGAAAATATCCACTTGCTATTTTCATATAGCCTTCTCCTACTTTGCGAGCATTAGTTACATCAACTGTCAGAGTGCAATATAACAGCTCAGAGGAAGCATTAGCTGCTAATTTTAAAGTTTGAGAAAATAGATTTTTTAAAAATAGACACCACTTAATGAGAATTGTTGACAAGTCATCACCCTAACAAGCTAATTATGTCAACTTAATATCTTATGAAAAATGTTTATGTTCACTTAGCAATTCCTTAAGAAAAAGTCATCATTCCCAAATGTTTTCATGCCACTGCATTAGTTTTTTTTTAATTAATTTATTAAAAAACTTCATTTTGTGAGAAAGAGTAAATGTTGCAGTTAAACTGAACTAGCATCATTACTGTTATTTCAGTCAGAATTTAAAGTTACATACAAAGCTTGTGTCACCTAAATGAATAATCATTCTTCAAGTACAAAAATTAAAAATCTCTCAAATTACAGGTGAAAACAGTAACTCAAACACCTGCACAATATTCACAAAATTACATCTGTTTACAAGTACGGTTCCCAGCTCTATGTGGCATTAGTTCCAAGCCATTCGTGAGAATAGGAAACACAAGAGCAATTGCTGCAAAAACACAATGTGAGAGAGAACATTGGTCTATTTAAATCAGGATGGGACACAATAGGGAAACAGATCATTTGGTTAGACTGGTTCAACATCACTGACTCTTCATTTTGCTGTTCCTCCATTTTCCTGGAGTGATATCATCATGTTTTTGGTTTAAAGTGTAAGTAGATCATATTCACGTCATAATGATTATATTCTGTGACCTAGGGAAATATGAAGACACATTTTACTTTCTTTGTTCGTTATGCCTTCAGTCAGTCTGTATTTGCAGCCCTGATGAAAAGTGTCGCCACAAAAAGCTGAAAGAACACAGACTAATTGCCTCACAGTGACAGGCATCTTTCATCCGTCACTCATTGGACAAACAACGTGACAGAAACAGGCATGAACAGCAAGATGATCAGTGTTTTGTTTTTTGTTGTTTTTTTTATTTTTTTTTCTCCGATAACCTGAGTGACCTGTGATAACATCAGTTTTAGTCAAATTTTGCAGAATGTCTTAAGCATCTCAGAACTGTGTCTTTTTTGTTTGTTTGTTTTTTTCCTCCTTACTTCAAAATGGGAGGAAATGGGTTTATTTCTCATCTTTGCCTTGGTGCTTTTTAAAGTCACCATAGAACTAAGCCTGTGTTTAGGATTGCGTCTGATTTCAGTAGAAACAAATCATGTCTGGCATAGAAGCCTTATAAACATGACCATTTGCAAATCTGACTCAGAAGTTGAGGATCATTGAGCTCCAGTAATCAGTACAAACAATTAAAGTCATTTAGACAATAAAGACACACTTTAGAAAACAATGTTTAGCTGTCATGTGATGTAAATTAGTTTCTTTATAATCTATTTGCCAGCCTCACAAACTGCTAAATATTTAGTCTTTTTCTGTAAGTTGCGTTGCTGTGACTGTAACTGTGCTTTTACTGTATCACAACGGTGAACTTTGATTAAACATTACAGTCACTGGTTCAGCTGTGTTGCCATTTGTTGTCATCAACAGATGACTCCACAGCAGATAATCCAGTTAACTAGCAACCACTCAAGGGTTCTTTGTGTACACTGTAAACCAGTACCTGCATGCTTAGCCTTACTGAGAATTGGCCCATTCCCAGTCACTCTTCTTGGCTTTACACCATTGTTTTTGCAGGGATGGTGGGAGGAAGTGGTGGTAGGCAAATCAAGGCAAATTTACTGTATTTGCATAGCACATTTCATGTACATGACAATTCAAAGTGTTTTACATAAAACATTAAAAGCATTACATTGGGGTGCAGGAAGCAATAACAAGTGCATTAAAAACAAACATTAAAAGAAAAAAAATAAATTGAGTAAAAACAGAAAAAGTAAAATAAAATAAATAAAATGCAAACAATAAAGTTCCATTGTGGGGAAAACAGTATTAAAACATTATCAAGTTTTAAAATTCATGCTTAAAAGAACCAGATGCACATTTGGACTTCTAAATAAAAACTATTGAAATGCAGCAGAGAACAGGTGGGTTTTTAACCTGGATTTAAACGAGTGTTTCGGCTGATCTGAGGCTTTCTGGGCGTTTGTTCCAGACATGTGGAGCATAGAAGCTGAATGCAGCTTCTCCATGTCTGGTTCTGACTCTGGGAACTGATAAGAAACTGGAACCAGATGACCCGAGGGTTCTGGCAGGTTCATACTGGGTCAAGAGGTCACTGATGTATTTTGGTCCTAAACCATTCAGAGCTTTATAGACCAGCAGCAGAACTTTAAAGTCTATTCTCTGACGAACAGGCAGCCAGTATAAAGACCCCAGAGCTGGACTGATGTGGTCCACTCTCTTGGTCTTAGTGAGGACTCGAGCAGCGGAGTTCTGAATAAGTTGCAGGTGTCTAATGGATTTTTTAGGTAGACCTGGAAAGACACTGTTACAATCATCAAGCCGACTAAAGATAAAAGCATGGACTAGTTTTTCCAGGTCCTGCTGAGACATCAGATCTTTTACCCTTGATATATTCTTAAGCGGATAGTAGGCTTACTTTGTGAGTTCCTTGATGTGTTTTACAAAGTTTAGGTCTGAGTCCATCAGTACACCCAGATTTCTAGCCTGGTTGGTGGTTTTTAGGTGTATAGACAGAAGCTCTGTGGTGAGCTTTTAATTGTTTTTCTTTGGCTTCAAAGATAAACACCTCAGTTTTGTTTTTGTTTAACTGAAGAAAGCTCAGACACATACAGTCAATGCATTTACCAAGAGCCTGTACAGGGTCTCTGTCTCCTTATGACATTTTTAAATATATATCTGTGTGTCGTCTACATAGCTATGGTAACTAATTTTGTTTTTCTTTATGACATGTGCCAGTGGGAGCATGTAGATGTTAACCTAGGGAACTCCATGTGTAGTGGTGTAGTGGTGAACTAGTCATCCAATTGGCCCCCAACGTATCAGTTATAGGGCTGTATGAACAGTCAAGTTGTAGGGCTAAACGTGCAATTAGGATCTGGCTTTACTCCAAGCAATCTGCAGCTGCTCTCAGACCAAATTATTCATAAGGTTTGATTATGAATAGACCACGTAAAACAAAATATCAAAACATCTTTAACTGACAGAGGCCTGCTACGGGGTGATATAACTTTGCTTTTTTATCCTCAGACAATGTGGAGTTGGTGTTGGCGTCATCTGCAATCCCTGAGTCAGGAACTGCCAGTGTGCGGGCCAGACCCACAGTCAAACATCATGCTGTGAGTAAAGTAAAGCTTCGCAGTCCAGTTTAGTGTTTGGACACATTATTTAGGATTGGGAGCCTCTCTGAATGTAGAGCTATTATTTTGTTCACTCTAAAAGCACAACTGGTTTACTCACCCTCCTTAATGAAATCTCATGTCAGAGTGATAAGACTCACCCTTTCTTGGAATGAAGGTCAATATTGTTCTAAAATCTGAGAGGGACCAGTAAAGGCAGTGTTGCTATAGCGATTACTTTGCTGGTTGTAAAACTAAAGCTAAAAAAATCCTTCTTAAAGTGGCTGTAAGAAATGGCTAATTACATTGTAAAAGACATAATATTCAGCTAAGGCTAACCTTGTAATATAGCCCTCAGAATTTTTTGGATTTTATGTTTATTCTACCACATTTATCAAATTGGCTTAAAGATTTTATAAACATATAAAAATGCATCAGTTATTAAATAATGTTTGTCCATAAAGGTGTTTTGTTTGGCTCCTTATAAAAGGATGATCATTTTGCAGCTAAATTTGTATTTTTAATTTGAAAGATTTTTTCCTTAAGACTTCTATTTGTAATATAGTCTTTTAAGCCATGGCATTTAGACTCTCACTCAAGTGTTTTTCAAGCGGAAATATCCTGACATACTTTACTACAAAAATTTCTCACAGCTCATACTCCCCTTTTAGTGATGTGAGAGAGATCCATCTTAACTTAGCTCTACATTAGTACATCGTATGACTGACAAGCCTCCAATTATCTCATTATGATGCAATTGAACAGCTCATATGCGCTCAGGTTCACACACCTCACCTCATTGTTTGGGAGTGCTTAGTGGCATGTGGACATGGCACACCTAGCAGCAACACATGGGTAGGACGGCTCTGACTGCTGCAGGAGCTGAAAGTGAGTCACAGAGCAGTAAAAAAGCAGAAGAAATTAAACTGGATCATACAACATCTTTGGTGACACACCCTCAGATTGTGATGCCTGGATCACACCTTTAAAAATGCAGCTACGTAAGCAGGTTTATTAGAAATCAGTATCACTCAGGGTGTGTTATCAAGCAGATGCCTAACCTTTTTGTGGATTTGGATTTTTGGCTGAATCTAAATCTTAGAGTTATTTTATGTATCAAAAAATAATCTGTCCAACACATTAAGCACATCTGGCAACTGGACTTCTGTTTTTGGATCACAATATTTCACTTGTCATGAAATGGCTGTTAAGGCTTATAAGCTGCTGTTGGAACTTTCACGTCTGGTTAGAAAAAGCACATTGGATGAGCAGTGAATCATCTTCAGGAAAACAGAAAATTAGGAAATTCAGTTGCCTTCTTATCATGCGTTTAGGGTTTTCTGTGTACCACTGGGAAGACTTCTGTTTTCAAACAGTCATTAATGCAGATTCAGTTTTAATTTAGTATTCAGCCATTCTGAATAATTACCAGCTAAGTAATACAACCATTTGAGAAAGTTGGTGAACCTGGTTTGGTTTTTTTTATGCTTTGCTGCATGAGCAGGTTTCTCAGTAGGGCTGCAGCAAATATACATGAAGAGGCACGGCTATAAAAACATGTGAGGCGTTGTGCCCTCTTGAAGGGTATTTACTCTGTTATATCTCAAGAATTTCTATTGTGTCAACTGTCTGTGTTTATTTTTGCTAATGTTGATTCTGCAAAGTGAACAGCACCTCTCTTTACCTGCCTGCCTCAGGTTTCTAATTGACAGCCTGAATTTCTGAACCAAGCCCATTTTACCAACAGACAATGCGACGAATTATAGGTGTATCCTCTGATTCATCAGATATTCTTCATAACTGAAGAATGTGAAAGTGAGCTGTTCCACTTACAAGTTTATTATGACAAGCCTTAAAGCTATATTTCAGTACTGATTTTTTTGCAGACTCTTCTGTAAAGTGTTTGCTGAAATGCTATTTTACAGATCAAATGCAAGTAAGGCATCTGTGAATGGCCATGTTAGATATATCCTTTATAAAAACTAAGACTTGGAAGTGCATGCAATCACCTGGCAGCAGCTTTCCATCTGTTGATGCCAATGACAGGAACACGAGTGTCACAGTAGTTGAAAACTGGTTTGTTCACCTCAAGGGCAAAGACTTGCCAGCAAAACCTGGGAAAAAAACTCATGTAGAACAGAATGTGCACTTTATGAACTATTTATTGTTCTTGTATCATCTCTTTTTCTGGTGTTGTTGAGTTCAGTAGTCTGATAGTTTAATTTCTTCCCCCACAGTCCTCTGAAACTTTTCAAGGGTTTGCCGTCCCAACTCCCACAGTCCCTCTACTCCACCAACTCAACAGTCCAAAGACCAATGGTTCAGGTGAGCATCTAACAGACCTCCAATGTGTACTTTAGGTTAAACATGCCCTTAAGGCAAGAATATTTATTCAAACTCTGCAGGACAAAGGTCAGTTGTGATGCCTTTGCTCAGATTTAGTTGATGGATCACAGCAATCAGAATTAAGGAGAATGCAGGGGGAGAGGTAAATGTTTGTCCAGGAAGTTGCTCAATAACTTTCCTGAAAATGTTTTATACATTCGATGAGCATGTGTACATAATGGGAGTGTTTGCATTCATTAAATTTTATTTGTAAGCAGTTCTGACTAAAAGACCAAGACCCAATCATACTTGATTTTCAGGCTTTAAAATCTTGAAATTGTTTAGCTCTATTGTTTCTCTATTTTTTTTACATTCTTCTTTATTGTCATCTCCACAAAAAAGTAAATGAGACTTTCTTCATAGGAAAGGGAAGCAAGTGATAACATGTGGCTATATTGTTGCACTCAATAAGTATGCTAAATTTTCTCTCATAATATCCTCATGTTAAAGATGGTGCTGTAAATACCTCTCCTTAATGGTAGACAATAGCCTTTGTCTACATTAATTTCTCCTTTCTTATCTTCTGTAGTTGCTCGAGATCAGATGTCCAATGGATCGGCCACATCTGTGCCTGACCTTGTGGAAGGGGAAATATTTGTTCCTCCTCCTCCATCAATTGCACCTCCACCCCCACCTTCAATGTCCCCTCCAACCATTCCAATGCCCTTTATTCCTCCTCCACCAGACTTCATGGGTGACCTGAACAGCCCAGATCTGACAACCCTTCAGCCTCAGTCCATGCCCCCACCAAAACCCACTTTTCTGCATCCGTCCATGGAGGAGCAGGATTTATCCCTCTTAAAACCTCCACCAATGGCTCCACCAAAACCTCCATCTACTTGCTCCTCTGGATCTGCATCATCTATGTCCAATTCTAGTGTACCACTAGAAAAAGTTCCCGAGCCTCCAAAATTTGCCCCGCCTCAGCTCCCTACTGAAAAACAACAGAAGACAAATAAGACACCACCTCCAAAGCCCATTAGATCATCCTCCGTCTCCAGCCTTGACTCTCCACCACAGACACCTGCACCACCTCCCCCTGTGCAAACACCAGCACTGTCCACCTTCAATCCCCAAAACACAGCAAAACTCTACAACGTATCAAAGACCACACTTCCCAGTGGATATGAAGGTCATGATACAAGACCTAAGCAGAAGTTACTCCTGGAAGACTCTGGGTCTGTTAACTCTGTTCCTGTGCTAGTCCATGTGGATGGAAAAGCCCCTAAAGTGGCCACACCACCTATACCAGTTCCCAAAGATGTAACAGAGTTGAAGGAGAACTTAAAAATGAATCAGCCCTCTCAAATACTCCCACCTGAGCTTCACACCGAGACTAAAAGAGGGACGGTTTCAGCAATGCCAGAAATAAAAAAACTGCCACAGACTCCACAACCTCAAAAAGAAACTAGCGTTCAAGTAAATTCAGAGAAGGTCCCACAAACTCCACAACCTCAAAAAGAAACAAGCGTTCAAGTAAATTCAGAGAAGGTCCCACAAACTCCACAACCTCAAAAAGAAACTAGCGTTCAAGTAAATTCAGAGAAGGTCCCACAAACTCCACAACCTCAAAAAGAAACTAGCGTTCAAGTAAATTCAGAGAAGGTCCCACAAACTCCACAACCTCAAAAAGAAACAAGCATTCAAATAAATTCAGAGAAGGTCCCACAAACTCCACAACCTCAAAAAGAAACAAGCGTTCAAGTAAATTCAGAGAAGGTCCCACAAACTCCACAACTTCAAAAAGAAACTAGCGTTCAGGTAAATTCAGAGACCAGCAAAGACAAACTTGAAGGATCTTCAAGTCAAAACCTCAATTTTAGTCCAATGTTGGATCGCAAACTACGTCATCTGAAAGCTAGTGAAACCAATGGGGCACGAGAGGGCTCTGCAGCCTCTCCACTGGCTCTCTTAATGGCTGCCAAAGAAAGAGAGAAACACAGAACAAATCATTCTTTATCACAAGAAGGCAGTACCAAGAAGAACGAAGAGCCCTGTAGAAACATTCACCCAAGTGAGTCAAGTCCCAGTTCCTCTGTCATCCCAAAGTCCGGCTTATCTTCTCTAACGCCCACAGAAGAAAGATTACACAAGAGTACTACATCTCTTAGGCCCACAGAAAACACAATACAGATTCCAGAAAAAGACAGCAGTACTTCATCTAACAGTTCAGCTCTCAGTAGGATCCCAGCAGCTTCATTCCCAACTGTGAGCAGCCAAACTGAGCAGAAACAAAGTACAGAGCAAAGCCCCTCAATGTCCCAGGTTTTACAGCATGAGCAGAAAGAGGTTAATATGCTATTACTTCCTCCACCACCAGAGTTTGATGATCTAGAAGCGATAACAGAGACTCCCCCTTCTTTTTGTCCACCTGATCCACCTGGGAAAAAGACAGCAATGGCAGCTGTAGGCCCTCCAGCTCCAGTTCAATCTCCAGCCCCAGCCCCAGCTCCAGCTTTAGCTTTAGCTCCAGCTCCAGCTTTAGCTTTAGCGCCAGCTCCAGCTCCAGCTTTAGCGCCAGCTCCAGCTTTAGCTTTAGCTTTAGCTCCAGCCCCAGCTCCAGCTTTAGCTCCAGCTCCAGCTTTAGCTCCAGCTCCAGTTTTAGCTCCAGCTCCTCCTCCACCTCCAAAGCTCCCACCTTCTGACATAGACATCAAACCAAAGCCACAAGTCCAGACAAAACCCAAGCTGGCACCCACCCAGCTACCACCCGCTCTGTCACCCAGCCAGGCCACTCTCTTGAGCATCTTACAAAAGAAGATGCTGGAAATGGACCAGAAAATGGTCCCAGAGAAAGAAGCAGAGTCCACTTCTGATGACTGGGGCACCACTTTGTCTGATGAGGACAATAAGGTCCCTGTTGCAGTGAGAGTCGGTCCCCAGACCAAAAGTTACCACCCTGTTGTGAACAAAGCAGCAAGTCTGGACATGCGCGAGTTGGAGAATAAAGTGATAAAAAAATATAAGGAGAACCCACAAGGAAAATTTCCCACCAGGTAAGGCTTTCAGCCCTCAAATGTTACACACCACTTTTGCATAACAATGGCCCCAGAGTTTGGTATTTATTTACTTATTATGTGTACTTCTTTACAGCAATGGACCACATTCTAAAAGCCAGTATGGTAAAACTTTTACCATCCGACCTGGGACCAAACAGCCCATTACTCTTGTTACCAAAGGGGATTAAAAGTCTGTGGAAATTGGACTCATCCATTGTGCATTGTGCAGCAGAACACACTATATCTTATTGTATATCTCTGAATCAGCAGAAGTGTATAAAATGCAGGAAAAAAGGGTAACAATTTAGTTTCAGTGATGTGATTTCTAACTATATTAAGTCCTTAGTTATTAGCTTTGGAGCTCCAGCTTCCATCTTTAAATAGTGCTTTCTTCATCGTTTCCATACATATATGTATTTTTTAAGTGAAAGTGTCAGGTGGATTATTGTTTAATCTTTATAGGTGCTGCTCTTTTATTATGTATAATGCTGCACATTGCATGTTGCACATTTAGTCAAACTTTTTAAATCAGTCTCAATTTCACACGGATCATTTTTATAAGTAAGCTCCACAAATATATTAGAAAATATTATGTAGATGTCTTCAAGGGGGATGTTTGAAATCTTATTGTAAAGTACATTAATGTACAATATAATTGCTGTAATTATGTGCTTTCAAGCTAAACTGTCCTTTTACTGTTACATTTACATTATATATGGACATTGGTGCAAATCCAGCAGTTAATGTATGCCAACATCTGTTTCTTATATTTATTGATCTACAATGTTTTATCTATTTACATTTTATTCTAACACTGTAAGATTTTTTTTAGTAATGTAGTTAAATTGTTGATGTACATAGCAGTTAAAAATAGAAATGCAGTGCTTACATTTTTGTTTTTAAAGGAAATTAAAAAATCACGTTTTTCATCTTTAATAGAAAGTAGAAAAATAAATCCAACCAGTTATTGTGTTTAATCGTATTTGTGTGTATGTGTTAAATATAAAACTTCTATGTACATTATCTTGATGTCTCTCCCCATTTATTAATTTCTCCAATAATTAAAAAACCTAGTCTCTAATACTTTTTAAGGCATTATCTACATGTGCAAATCACAAAGTAACTAAATTAACACTCACAATAGTTATAGATATACCTGTTTAATCAGACCACTGCCCTCATTTCAGTCTACATACATGAAAGGGATGTTGAAAACTTTGATTTCACACAATTTAAATCAGACTAATATGTTTGTCTTCATTTTAAAAGTCTGGTTTTTATTGGACCAGATGGCTTACTGAAACAGAAAACAATGTTCACAAGTGAATTAATCAGCATTATTTAACAAACAAGACGGCTGTTAAATTGGGTCAGCGCCATCATTTAAAAATCATTAAAGTGTGTATTCAGCATCAGCCTGCTAAATGTAATCTTAACTTCTGGGTAAACTGACCACAGTGGTCACACACGAACACACAACTTTGCTTTGGAGCATATGGCGCATATGAGTGATGTTTACCATAACCAATTCATGAAAGCAAATGAGGTGAAAGGGTCAGTTTATCACAGTCCTTTTCTAATCCTCACACATTATTTTCAATAATAAAATAAAAAGTGAGTAATAGTGCAAGTAATTGCATATAATGTGTGTGTATATATATATATATATATATATATATATATTACATGACTGTGTGCTCAGTCATTCAGGTCACGTTAATCCTAGTAGCTTATTCTGGTTGGTTAATTGTACATGTACTTTTTTCATATCATAAATCTCTTGGGATAATACTGTATGCTAAAACACATTTTAGTTACACATGGGGCAGTAAATGACAGACCAATCCTCTGGATGAAAGTCATCCTCTCTATGTGGACTTTTTGACTTCCTAAAGCCAAAGCGGTCAACTTCTCACACCCACTGAAGCAATAATCCTCGATTACAAAGAACAATTACCGCCTGTACCTTTAAACATTTTTGCAGAGTTGAGTCTGGGATGAAAAACTGACGCTATTGATTGTTTTAGGTTTCCTTTAATGTAAAATTATGCAATACAAATAGATTGCCTCAAAAGCAGTTGCACAGAAATATTATAGTTTGACAGTAGTAGCTCAAGTTTGGCTGACATGTGACTGGGACAAATGCACTAATACAGAGTGAGAAAGATGAAGTCCAAATATTGTGCACATATATATTTATTATGACAGTGAGACGTAAATCTGTTCCTCCTGAATGACGTGAATTTAACTCTCTAGATACACATGGACAGCCCACATAAGTAGTTATTCTAGGACATTCTTTTCAAAAGGTGGCAATTAGTCTAGGACGAGGAGTTTGGAGGTCCTGTAGCTGAACCCACTGTGTGGTGAAGCACAAGATGATCCCAGCCTACGGTTGTGAGGTTGTCTGAATCACCATGAAGCCAGCACACACCTTTCACAAAATCCTGATGTCGCCGATCTCTGAGTCTGCAGAGCAAGAATATTCAGTTAGTACCTTCTGTGGTGTAAAAGACTCAGGTGTGTTTTTTAGTATTTAGACTTACATTTCTTGCATATCAGAGTTCAGAACAGCGAGGGAACAGTCGTCACTAATGGAGGCCAGTAAGGAGACACTAGGATGGACAAAAGTAGTCATTATTTTATAGAGGAGCCATAAAAGTCAGTGTGCAGTTTTGACTAAAGAATACTGACCTGTTAGTGGAGAAGGCAAGGCCATTGACTCTGCGGCTGTGGACATCCATTACCCGGGTTGGCTCAGTACCCAGAAAATCCTTCACAGTCACCCTGCCCAGCTCGTCACCTACAAAACAACAGCGTGTTAAAAACAACATACAGGAGATTAATTAATCTCCTCTGTCCATCAATAAAACTGCTGATGGGCTTTACCAAAAGCAATGGTGCTTCTGTGGTGGGGGTGCCATGCTACAGTAGTGGGAGAGCAGCTGGGAGATTCAACCTCTGAGATAAAAAAAAAAAAAACAGGAAGCAGAAGAAGCATCGTCACATTGTATTACTTCTAGGGAAGGACAGGTAATTATGTTTTGACAGTATACGTTATCCGTACTGATTTTTGTTGTTCTTATTCAGCTAAATTACTGCGTTAAGATTTAACATGTTGGTCCATCTGAGTCTATGGTTTCTAATATCTTTATGGGTTCATCCCAGTACTGTCAACATTACAGCTAAATACCATGAGTGAATTTTCAAAGCTGGAAAAACAGGTTGGAAATTGGTACCTTACCTATTCTTGAGGCAGGTTTATTTGGCTTCCTCCTATCCCACATCAACACACGGCCATCCTGACAGATTGAAGATAAAATTATCATTTTTATTATAAATTTAATTATTATAAATTTAGTTTAAAGAAGTCAGGTTTTACATTACTCTCCCTTTTTTTAAAAATAAATAAACCACAGAAAGAACTACTTCAGCAATTCCATCCACTTCCATTTTCTCATTGTGCATACTTGCCAAAACTTTCACTTGCTTCAAGTCGATGAGTTAATTAATCTACATGGCCAACGTCCGATCATCATGAGATTTCCCTGTCCAATTATCATGTGGTCTCTGGTGTGTTACGAGCCGGTTTGTCCCGATAATCTGCTCCGAAACGGGTCGTAGCCAACATTTAACATATTCAATATTTCAGAGCCGATTTCTGAGGAACGCCGACAACTCGTTCATTCTGACTGCGTGGGTGGTGACATGGTATGGAATGTAGCCAATCAGAGAGCGAGCTGGCTGGGGAACAAGGAAATAAAGTCCGTGTTCACGCTGTCTCCAGTTTGTTATTTTTTACCATCTCTGTATTTGTCTGTTAACAATAGTTCCAAGACCACCATCATTCCCTCGTCCCTTCCATGCTGGGTGTTGTTTTCCGATTGTTACTATGTTTCCTCTTCCTCGTTGTTTGCCGGTTGTTGCTATGGTTCTTCTTCTACGTTTCGACGTTTGTCCGGTTCGGAGGACTAGATTGTGGATGAGTTGTGGGACAGCATCGTCGTGTGTGTTGTTCTGTGATTAGATTTTCAGAGCACACCACACAGTACGCTCAAACCAGATGTTTTTTATCTTCAAGTGTGAGATCTCGACCAGATAATAAAATCTCATAAGATTAAAAAATCATTATGTGTGTACCAGGCTTTAGCCTCATTCTTTTGTTGTATTCAAACAATGTGAAACTCTCTCATCTAATTATTCATTATCCATTAAAGATACATTAGGAAGTTGTTTTGGCTCTGTAGATAACTACATCCCCGTAAAGCCAGTATAGTATAAACATGTCTTCAACAGCACATTAGAACGTAATCATAATTCATTAATTCATTATCTGAACTGCTTCAACCATTAAGGGTTGCAGGGAAGCTGGAGCCTAACCCAGCATTTAACAAGTGAGAGGCAGGGTACGCCCTGGACAGGTCACCAGTCCACCACAGGGCCAACACAGAGAGAGAACCACTCATGCTCATAATCACTCCTAGGGAGAATTTAGAGTGACACAATTAACCTAACATGCATTGGATGGTGAGAGGAAGCCGGAGTATTCGGAGAGAACCCAAGCACACACGGCAAGAACATGCAAATTCCACACAGAAAGGCCACCGCCCCCCAGTCAAGGCTCGAACCAGCGACGTTCTTGCTGCGGTGCTAACCACCACACCACCGTGCTGCGTAATGATAATGTTAACCATAAATAGAGCAAACAGCCATAGAGAAGAAATAAAATCAAACTAAATAATAAATCTCCCTGATTTAACCTCAAGTCCTGTTGGAACAATGCAATCAATAACATACTTGACCACAGGAAATGAAGAGAGACTCGTCTGTAGGACTGCAAGCAACGCAATTAACAGGCTGTGTGTGGACTGTGGGGAGAAACAAGAAAAAGAAGGAAATATTTGTGTTTACAGTCTACTATAGATTACCTTGCAATTTGTAATTTTTCAAATTACTTATATCAATATTGTGTGATACAATAAGGGGAAAAAAGTCTAAATGACTGAAGTTTTGGTGATATAATTTGGACATATTTGGGTAAAAATGAGGATAGAAAACATTCAAATAAGGATATTTCTACCAGTGCCAGAGTGTAACTATTAGCAATGTACAAGTTGGAAATATAACTTTTTTAATAAAGAACAGAAGTGAATGGGTAATTTAAAAAAATTAGAGGAGGTGTTTTTCACACTGGAAGCAGGTGCACAGGAAGATAGAACAAATCCAAGACAGCAAAATAAGCTCCCATGCAGTACTAGACCATCACGCAAACTCATTTACAAAATCAAACTTTAGTTAAAAACATTTTTATTTATTAAGAAAAAAAAGAACTGTCTGTTAAATAGTTTTTAGATGTTCCCTTACCACTGAAGGTTGTGACAACTGTTTCCTGACTGAGATCCCACACTTTAATTCTGTATCAGAGAAAGAAAGTATTGTCAGTGGATAATGTTTGAATGAACCCATAAAGCTGACATTCAAAACTGAACCAATAAACACACATTTTCTGCAATGACACATGAAACTGTTTGTGTGAAAGCAAATCAAACTCAAGGGAAAATAGAAAACAACAACAAAAAAACACCTCAATCTTTGACCTCAACAGTGAGAGTGTGCAGTGACTATTTTATGCATTTTGTGGATATGAGCTTGTGCTCTTGAAGTAAGGTAACATTGCAAAAATAAAAAATAAAAAAATAAGTTGTTCTGAATGATCATTTTATGCTATGATAATCTGATCTTCAGGATGACAACATTCCCATATGTAAAAAGTGATGTATAAGAGTCTAACCGGCAGTCCATGCTTCCGGTGACGGCACTGTTTCCTCCAGTTATGGGGCTCACTGTGGTGACAATATGGTCATGGTCATGTTTGGTAAAGCGGTTCACCAGAAGGCGCTCATCGTCAGCCAGTTCCCAAAGCTCCAAAGCACCTGTACAGTCCAACAAAACCAGTTTAAGTCAAACAGTCATTTGCTAATTCAGCTTCAATAAAACTGCATATTACCTGAATCTGATCCAACAATAACTCCCTTTTCAGCCACCCATTTTACATCTGTGACACCTGTCTCTGTCTGCACACCAGCTTTGCAGAACCCTTCATTGGGGGCCTGCTTAGAGTCACTGTAGATCCATACAGATCCCTGCCAGTTCCTGCCAGTGAGGCTGGAGGAACCGAGCAGCAGGGTGCCATCTGTGAGGTGAACCAATAGGAAACAATAAATTTTTCATTCAAGCTTAATGGCTGATCAAACTGAATTGTTTAAAGTCTTTATCCTTTAGGCAAGCAATTAAGTCACAGGGCAGTATTTATTTAAATAACAAAAAGAAAATTGTCTGAAATATTTGCATAACTACAAAAAGTTGTCAGATTGCTGAAAAAGCCCTAGAGAAATTAATAAATAAGTAAAATTCTCTTCAACAATCAAGGAAACTGCATACATGTCAAATTCGGAAATTGTATTAACTCAGATGAGATACAAAGTAAAAACACCACGTGTTTTTCCGAATACCCTCCAGCTCGCTGCCCTTTTTCCTACCTGCTCTGTACTGAGCCGCACACAGATGTTTCTCCATACATGCAGGAGCATTGGGGGGTATATTCCACCGGTTTTCCTTGATCATGCTGATGCCGCTTGCAGTTTTCAACCCAAAAGCACACGAGAAATCTTCTTGCAGCTAAGATTTTTCAAATTAACTTTAGCGTGAGCTGTACCCTTAGCTAGCTAACCCCTGTGTTAAACGCCACCGTTTTTGTCTTTGGTTTACTCCGACAATACTATAAACTATCGTATCATAAAATCACAATGGTGTCTGTATTCTATTTAAATGTGTTACTTAAAGTTAGACATTAACGAATGAATGAAGAAACGAACAGTAACACATGCAGCACACTTCCAGCGCCGGTTATCTTCTTCGTTGGTGTCTCTTCTTCTTGGGGGATTTTTTAGCAGTACATACGTCAGACGGGCGGGTTACTGCCTTCCGCGGAGCCAAGTAAAAAGAAAAAAACTCATTCCAAATCAAAATGTACACAGAAACAAACAAACAAACAAACAAAAAAAACTCAGTTACACTTAATTAAAAAATTGTTTGTTAGGAGAGAGAGCCCTTGTTTCATTCGTGGTCTCAGTCAGGTTATTCAAAGGCTATAGATAAGGGGACAGCAAAGAATAGATCACAGCATTGAATGAGCTCAGGTAGTGTGTTTTTTTTAATTAAATGTAATGTCATTTGATTTATTTGGCAGACTTACTTTATTTGACAGCATTATTTACTCATTTACACATGAGATAACAACCTTGCAAAAAGTAATCTTAAGGAAATAAATACAGAGTGCTTCCAAAGAGTTTCCATAAGGTTTTCACTGCCTTTCTCTTGATCTTCTGCTTGGTTGTTCCAACCTCAGCACCAATATAATCACTATCTGCACATGTTCAAACCATTTTATTCTAGCCTCTCCGACTTTGTCTCCAAAACATCTAATGTACTGTCCCTCTTCTTATTCCTGATCCTATTCATCCTTATTACTCCCAAAGAGAACCTTGACTTTTAATCTCTGCTACCCTCTTGTCTTTTCTTAGTCTATATACTATACAACATAACCACTGTCTTGTACATCTTCATTCTTTTAATTTATCCACTAATGATGCCATATTTACATCAGTCAGAGGGGCTGAACCAGTATTTTTACATGAACACTTTACACATGTGTAATTTACAAGCAGGACTTTCATTTGACCTATGGTCACGTGCCGTGGGTAATGACCGAAAGAACAAGATCACGAATACAAGCGGCCAAAATGAGTTTTCGCCACAGGGTGGCCGGGCTCTCCCTTAGAGATAGGCTAAGAAGCTTGGTAATCCAGGAGGGGCTCAGAGTAGAGTCGCTGCTCCTCCGCATCGAGAGGAGCCAAATGAGATGGCTCGGGCATCTGGTGAGGATGCCTCCTGGACGCCTCCCTGGTGAGGTGTTCCAGGCACGTCCCCCTGGAAAGAGGCCCTGGGGAAGACCCAGGACATGCTGGACGGACTACATCTCGCGGCTGGCCTGGGAACGCCTCGGGATCCCTCCGGATGAGCTGGTGAATGTGGCCAGGAAGGGGGCAGTCTGGGTTTCCCTACTTAGGCAGCTGCCCCCACGACTTGACTCTGGATAAGTGGCAGAAGATAGATGGATGGATACTTTTACGTCTCTGCTCTTGTTCTTTTAATTGTGATTTGTTTAGTGTCTTCCACCTACCTACCAAACAACTTAATCTTGGTATTTATATATGGGCATCTGGTATGTGTCTTCTTTATTTCTACGAATCATGAAAACACTCTTATTTATATCATATTTCATATCATGTTCCACTCCCAATGCAAATCAAATAGAAAGGAGCCAGTGTTACTCAGACTGAAGACCACAAGATGAAATGCATGGATATGATTCACCAGTAAAAAACAAACCGTGCACACAGTTTGAGCAGCCTTGAAAGATCATCAATATACAAGTTAAAGAGAATTATGGCTAAAACCTGCCCATGCCTGACACCAAATGGGGCAGAAACACAATTATCTGTTATATTCACAAAGTCTGATGATCATACCAGGAAGCCAAAAATTCTTATATGTTTGGGCACCCTTCTTGTACATAATAATACATTACAAAATGTAATGTTTCCAAAAGGGCCTGTTATTTGAAGAAAGAAGATCTGTAATGCACTCTGACATTTAATACCACAATAAAATCGAAGATTAAGGTGAACAAAATTGAATTTTTTAGTTCAAAAGTTACAAATGTAGTAGTTAATTGTGTTTATCAGCTCTTCTCTTTTATCCTGTGTTCCACATATGCAAATGATTTGTTTTATCAGGTCTGCCTGAGCTATCTGTCCTCCCTGCAGGTTTGTAAGATAATGAGAAGGTCATAGGGCTTCTAGCTAACAATACCTACACCTGGGTGCTGCAGGATGTCTTCCTAGGTTTTAACCATGTATTCATTTTTCTAATTCACACTCTATAGGTTTAGAATTTGAAGCCCTTCTAAAGTTTAGTCTTGTCTGCACAATGTGGTTCTGGAAGATATCCAAGCAATATAACATCAAACAGGACTCATAAATAAAAGTTAATAAAGTGATTTAATGTATATGGCACTCAAATATAAAGCAGATGTGTACCTTTATCTTTATCTATAATTTTTTTTTTCTTAGACCAAAATCACAAAGTATAATGGCGAAGTTAAAAAAAATAAAAAAATAAAAACAGGAAGTCTACTGGACTCAGTGGGCCATCAACAACGCCAAGACTAGATGTATTTATATTTTAATTGATTAATGTGCCATGGATAAGGTTTCTGATAACTAAAACATTTATCACTACATGTGGATATTAAAGAAATCACACCCTTATGTTAAAATGGAGCAAATGTTTCAATTACAACAACGTCAAACCATTTGTACGTTTATTATGAAAACACGCAAACGGAAGTGGCGGTTAAATTTTCGATAACTTCACATTTCTGTCCTTCTGTCCAAAATCGATAAGTGATTGGTTTTCTTGGTGGTTAGGAATTTGTGGGTATACCACCGTGCCCACTAAAGGTAAGCACGGAAACGTGTCAAGCGGTCAAAGTGAATTACGTCCCACCAAATGTCGTGGATACCACGTAACAGTAGCTTTGTAACGTTAGTCGTTGTTAGTGATGCCTTTGTCTGAACTATGTCATATTAAAGGCCAGACGTTGACTACAGCTAACGTTAGCGGTTTTCAGATCTATACCTGTCCACGCTGAGTGACAGCGGGTGGACGGCTGCTGCTGGGTATGCTAGCTCGCTGCTGATGTGGGCACCCTGGACTGCAGCCAGCTGCTACGTGACATTTGGGGGAGCTGTTTGTGTCAGACCTCCAGACATCATTGGTCAACCGTCAATAGAAATGTCATTTGAGGTGAAAGCGGTGACCTGGTGTGGCCCTCTCTCTCTTTTTATTTTAGGTGAAAGTAAGATTAATTAATTAATAAAAATAAATAAATAAAAAATGACGCGAGGGTTTATTAAAATTTGCCTGGCTTCTCTGTTGCAATATTATGCATCAAAATGTAAAATCAGTGTCCAGCAATATTTAGATATTTAAACAGGGCTCTGAGTTCATATGAGGTCACACATGTATTTTGCAGTTATGGCACGTGAGGGTGTCTTTTCCTTTTTAATCAGTTCTTTGTGCAAACAATATCAACATATATGAACTTATTTATTTTTTCACAATAGAAATTTTAAAGATGGATAGAAATGCACATGTGTGAACAATCACAGCAGCGCAGGCTCGTTATTTGATTTCAAAACATTGTTTTCACATTTATTTTTCAGGCAAGTCAGACTTTCTGCAGAGTACAGGCGGCATTCAGTGACCTAAAGAGCTTCCTTTTAAATTTCAGCCTAGACAACATTTGCATTTTAAAAGAACATATCCATGCTTTTGCTTGCAGTTCAATCCAAAGACATTTTATGTACTCTGGTATGTGCCTAGAAAGCGAATTGTAGTACAGACTTCCTGTTAAACAGCTTCTAAAAAAAGAAGAAAAAACACTTTGTTCTCCCATCTTCTACTGCTAAATGGTGTGCTGGCTAAGAACAAACAAACAAATGCAATCTGTGTATTTCTGACCTACATTAAACCATGAAAATATGCACTGCTCAAAAAATTAAAGGGAACACTTAAAGAACACAGTGTAACTCCAAGTCAGTCACACTTCTGTGAAATCAAACTGTCCACTTAGGAAGTAACACTGATTGACAATCTGTTCCACGTGCGGTTGAGCAAATGTTGGCATGAATAGACAACAGGTGGAAATTATAGGCAATTAGTGGTAGCATGAGATGGAGTCTACAACCCACACAAGTGGCTCAGGTAGTGCAGCTCATCCAGGATGGCACATTAATGCGAGCTGTGTCAAGAAGGTTTGCTGTGTCTGTCAACGTAGTGTCCAGCACATGGAGGCACTACCAGGAGACAGGCCAGTACATCAGGAGACGTGGAGGAGGCCGTAGGAGGGCAACAACCCAGCAGCAGGACCGCTACCTCTGCCTTCGTGCAAGGAGGAACAGGAGGAGCACTGCCAGAGCCCTGCAAAATGACCTCCAGCAGGCCACAGATGTGCATGTGTTTGCTCAAATGGTCAAAAACAGACTCTATGAGGGTGGTATGAGGGCCCGACGTCCACAGGTGGGGGTTGTGCTTATAGCCCAACAATGTGCAGGACGTTTGGCACTTGCCAGAGAACACCAAGATTGGCAACTTCGCCACTGGCGCCCTGTGCTCTTCACAGATGAAAGCAGGTTCACACTCAGCACATGTGACAGATGTGACAGTCTGGAGACGCCGTGGAGAACGTTCTGCTGCCTGCAACATCCTCCAGCATGACCGGTTTGGCAGTGGGTCAGTAATGGTGTGGGGTGGCATTTCTTTGGGGGGCCGCACAGCCCTCAATGTGCTCGCCAGAGGTAGCCTGACTGCCATTAGGTACCGAGATGAGATCCTCAGACCCCTTGAGAGAACATATGCAGGTGCGATTGGCCCTGGGTTCCTCCTAATGTAAGACAATGCTAGACCTCATGTGGCTGGAGTGTGTCAGCACTTCCTGCAAGACGAAGGCATTGATGCTATGGACTGACGTTCCCCAGACCTATATCCAATTGAGCACATCTGGGACATCATGTCTCGTTCCATGCACCACAGACTGTCCAGGAGTTGGCGGATGCTTTAGTCCAGGTTTGGGAGGAGATCCCTCAGGAGACCATCCACCACCTCATCAGGAGCATGCTCAGGCGTTGTAGAGAGGTCATACAGGCATGTGGAGGCCACACACACTACTGAGCCTCATTTTGACTTGTTTTAAGGACATTACATCAAAGTTGTATCAGCCTGTAGTGTGTTTTTCCACTTTAATTTCTGAGTGTGACTCCAAATCCAGACCTCCATGGGTTAATAAATTTGATTTCCATTGATAATTTTTGTGTTTAATTAGAATACTTCATTCATTCAGATCTAAGATGTGTTATTTTAGTGTTCCCTTTATTTTTTTGAGCAGTATTTGACCTTGTACTGCTGCTCCTACATGACTCTTGTCAATACTATTCAATTGACCACATGATCACGTTCAATCAAGTGAAAGTGTGAGCTCACGTCTCAGCAGAGGTTTAATTCTAGTGCCATCTCTAAACGTTTTTTATGATGGCTGTTTTTGACTGAATTATTTTCATTGTTGCGCCTCAGGTCTAAAAGTGTTGATGAATACTTGAGAAACATTCATTTTCCCTATTTTCTATTTCAGATGGATGAGATGTTGAATTGCTTGCTTAGTATTGTGACTGTGACAACTGTTCAACATCAATTTCTGGAATAAGTGATGGAAATGCCTTGCATGTTGTGTTTTTTTTATATGACTATTAATCTCTTTATTGAATAAAATTGAATAAATACAAATGGATGCATGTGTGCATCTCCTTTCCTTTTTGACTGTCTGTTAAATCAATATAAACATCAAATTATTCAGTTGATGTTGATCTATTGACTCTGTGAGAAGCTGTGGGACCACATTACCCTTCAGCTCATGTCGAATGTTGAATATACTTTGAATGAGTAAGTCCATTGTGCTTCCGCATTGTTTTAGCTTACACACTCTACTTAAATTGCAGCTATGTGTAGTTCATTTCTTAGTGTGAAGTATTTTCCTAATAGTGTTTTTTGTTACTTAATTGGAGTTTGTCTTCTCAGGGGGTTCGTTATGGCTCTGAAAAGGAGACGGGCGACGTCCCCCTCTAGCAGTGTGAGTGGAGGAGATTTTGACGATAGCCAAACTTCGTTAATGTCTTCACTTGGGAGAAAAAGGAGAAGGACCTCAAACATTCCAACTGTGGATCCTGTAATTTTACAAATTTCAGTTACTGTTTTTAGTGAGCTGTGAAAATTGTTCTACCACATGGATTGAAGTGCTTGACACGAGGACCGATGCGGATCATTTTCAGTGTTTTGGTCCTTGCCTTGCAGATTGCGGTGTGTCATGAGTTGTACAACACAATCAGAGACTACAAGGATGACCAGGGCAGGATGCTGTGTGAGCTGTTCATCAGAGCTCCCAAACGAAGGTGAGGACGGGGATGAGTGATGATTGAACTTGTACATTTAAGTACACCCTGCAGATCCTATAATGTCAGTTGGGTTAAAACAGATGCAAGATGTGCAAGTCCCTTTTTGTTACAGGAACCAACCAGACTATTACCATGTGGTGTCTCAGCCAATTGACATGATGAAGATCCAACAGAAATTAAAGATGGAGGAGTATGATGATGTTGAGCAACTAACCAGTGACTTTCAGCTTTTATTCAACAATGCTAAAACTTATTATAAGGTAACCCTGAATCACAAACAGTTGAACAAGATTTACAAGGTCCTGGGTGCAACTATCAAATAAATTTGTCTTGTTTGCTTATAGTCAGAAAGTCCTGAATACAGGGCAGCTTGTAAGCTGTGGGACCTTTACCTGCGAACTAAAAATGAGTTTGTTCAACGGGGGGGGTATGATGAAGATGATGAAGAAGGATATGATGCACAAGATAACCCCGGAGGTTCCACTGAAGATGAGGTGACAGTTATAGATTTATTTAACTTTAGTTTATTCTTGGTTATGTATAATTAGGCTATCAACAACAACACAAAAATCTGTTGATTAAAAATAGTGATTTTAGAACTTAAATGCAAATTTCCTTCATAATAAATGTAGGTTTGTGTTTCATAAATCTGGCATCACAATAAAGTTCATATTAACACTTCTATGTGTAAAGTGCTCACATTTTGTATGAAAACTCTTCTAATGACTATTATTTGATGTACTTAACACCATTGCCTCACAGCAAGAAGGTTCCTGGTTCAGATCTCCCTGTGCATGTGTGGGTTGTCTTTGGTTACTCTGGCTTCCCTCTATGGTTAAAAAATGCATGTTAGGTTAATAGGTAAATATAAATTCTCCCTAGGAGTGAGTGTGAGCATAAGTGGCTGTTTGTCACTGTGTTGTGCCTGTGATGGACTGGCGTCCTGACCAGGATGTACCCTGCCTTTTGCCTAATAGCAACTGGGATAGGCTTCACTGTTCACTATATGCAGTCTGTACTGTGTCACTGATACAGCATTGTGTACCCGTACGCCTGTATATTCACTATCTAACTGATATGCCTGCTTGTAAATATTAGAGTGCCCCAACCTGCTTGAAAGAAGTCCTAGAGCAGCTCCTTGATGCTGTTGTGTCTTATACTGAACCTACTGGTCGTCTCGTCAGTGAGCTGTTCCAGAAGCTTCCCTCCAAAATGGTATGAACATCTTCAGTATGACTTGAGATTAAACATAAAATGAGTGGCTTTGCTTTCATTTACAGTTTATTTTCTTCTTTTAGCAATATCCAGATTATTATGCCATCATTAAGGAACCAATAGATCTTAAAATCATCGCCCAGAAAATTCAGGTATACAATTACAATTTTATTACACAATACTGGTGTGGTGTTTGACATTATTTAGATTTTTTACACGTCCAATGAAAACTTTTTCTTTTAGCTGGGCCACTACAGGAGTGTCAATGCCATAGCTAAAGATGTAGACTTGCTGGTGAAGAATGCAAAAACCTACAATGAGCCTGGATCACAGGTTTTTAAGGTCAGCGTGTACCTAAGCGTACAATACTTAATATAGCATGTCATCACCAGTGTGACGTATTTACCTTCTGTATAACCTATTCACCTGTTTCAGGATGCTAACACCATTAAAAAGATTTTTGCACAAAAGAAATCGGAGATTGAACATGGAGAACCAATCAAATCCAGCATTCGTATCAGGTACTGAAGTATTAACACTTGTGGAAAGTGAAGTTAGAAGTTGTGTTAACTGTTGATTTTTACCTGTTGTGTTCTTCCACTTTTCTAAGGAATAAAAGGTCTGCCCAGGGAGACCGCCTCTCAGCAATCACTATGGCCCTTCAATATGAAAGTGATGAGGAGGGCATACTCTCTGGTACTATTTCACCTCTTCCTTAAACAGGGATGATATGTTTCAACGAAGATGCTCTGTTCATGTGATGAGAATGCTGTAACTGAATGGTTTTCTCTTCCTGAACTCAGGGTCTGTCCACTATGATGAAGGGGAATCTGAGGCAGAGAGTATGACGTCAAACATAGACATGAGTAACCCCATCTTCCAGCTCTATGAAGCCGTGCGAGGTGCCAGGAATAGTCAAGGCCAGCTGATTTCTGAGCCTTTTCTGCAGCTGCCCTTCAGGAAGGATTACCCTGACTACTACCACCAGATTAGCCACCCCATCTGCCTGCATCAGATAAAGTATGGCAGAAGTAAAAGTGATGTCGCTCACATTAGGGGGAAAGATATGTCACAATTATTATTTTTACACATGATCATAGTACAGTTTGAGTTAACAACGGACTTAACGTGTTTTGTCTTTTCCCATCAAATTTTTTTAACATTAATTTCTGTTTCTGTGCTTTTATTTTATTTTATTTTTGTCAACTAGAATAAATAACACAAAATGCTGCAATTCACTGACATAATGGTTTTAATAGAAAATTAAACAGGGAATTTGTTTAGTAAATGTATTACATTTGATTTTTGTTCTAGCAGAAAACTTTTTTTATTCTAGTAAAAACATGCATTAATCTTTTTAATAGCACTTTGCCAATTTTTGCTTATAAAATGCAAGCACTATCTGTATGAAAACCCAATCTCCTTAAATGTTATTTTATTTTTTTTGCATTTTTGTTTCCCTTTTTTTTTCTTTTGCTTTATTTTCTCTAAAATTTCTCATTTATTGTTTGTGGGAAAATATGGCATCACACACACTCACTGTACAGTACAGTATTTCTGTGCCCCCCTTCCCAAATGTGAGAGCCCTTAATTCCCCACAGGAATAAAATGAAGAACAACGAGTATGAGAGTGTGGAGCACATTGATTCAGATCTGACGCTGATGTTTGAGAATGCCAAACGCTATAATGTTCCTCACTCCTCCATCTACAAGCGTGCACTGAAGCTTCAGCACATCCAGCAGGTAAGTCGAAATGTTTTCATGTTGTGTTCGTGCAGCTGTGTTGGCTTTGCTGGGACATCTGCTGAGAGGTTTTAGAAAGATTTCTATCAGTGTTTAAAAACTAGTATTATATTGACTGAATTTATATGTTACCTGTTACCTGTCTAGATTAAGAGAAAGGAGCTTTTACAAAGAGATGATGATGATGGTGACAGCATGCTCTCCTCTGCCACATCTGACACCAGTAGCACAAAAAGAAAAAGGTGATTGTTTCACAGACTTGTTTAACTTTATGAAGCTGGTTGTGTGTGGAATCAGAGCTTTTGTGAGACAGTTTTTTTTTTTGGTTTATATCTGGTGTCTAGCCACAAGAAGAATACAAAGAAAAATCGAATGAAAGCTCTTTTAGCTGCTGTGGTTGATGCCCGTGAAGCTGGCACAGGTCGGAGGTTGTGTGACCTCTTCATGGTGAAGCCTTCGAAAAAAGATTACCCTGATTACTACAAGGTTATTCTGGAGCCAATGGACCTCAGGACCATCGAGCACAACATCCGGTCAGAAAAGTACATGACTGAAGATTCTTTGGTGGAGGACATGAAGCTAATGTTTCGCAATGCTCGACACTACAACGAGGAAGGCTCCCAGGTGATGTTGTGGTTGTGTTGCTTGTTATTGATGGATCAGTGTCTTTTCTCAAACTGCCAGATCACCGAAAAGCAAATTTGTTTCCTGTTCTTAAAGACTAATCTACCTGTCAGTCTTTGAGCAGGTCATTTAAACAAGATGGTCTTCTTAATGTCACAAAAGTCATAGTTAAATAACAACCTGCCTGTAAAGGAAATTTTAGAACAAAAGAGTTTAATAAATCTTGATGTTTCTGTAGGTGTACAATGACGCAGACGTCCTTGAGAAGATCATGAACGACAGACGTAGGGATCTTGGGCCAGTAACTGATGATGATGATACAATGTCACCAAAGTTAAAAATAAGTATGAGACTTTTTCAGCCAGCCAAGCTTAACTTGATATATTTATGTACTGTAATCTAAGTGAGTATGTCAATGTTTTATAAAGAATATCACTCACACAGGTTATTTTATTTTATTTCAGGAAAGAACAACATTACTCTAAAGAAATCCAAGTACTTAACACCCTTACAGCAGAAACTAAATGAGCTTTATGAAGCTGTGAAGAACTACACAGATAAGCGGGGTCGTCGCCTCAGCACAATCTTCCTACGACTTCCATCTCGTGCTGAGTTGCCTGATTATTATCTTGCCATCAAGAAACCTGTGGACATGGAGAAAATCAAGAGCCACATGCTGGCTAATAAGTACCAGGATGTGGATGCGCTGGTGGAGGACTTGGTGCTGATGTTCAACAATGCCTGCACCTATAATGAGCCAGAGTCTCTGATCTACCGGGATGCTCTCTTGCTACACAGGGTTCTGTTAGAAACAAGGCGTGACCTGGAGGGAGGAGATGACGCCCACATGCCTGACGTGCCCCGCCTCATCCAGGATCTTATCCGCAGTCTCTTTGTTTCTGTGCTCGGTCACCAAGACGATGAAGGACGTTGCTACAGTGATTCACTTGCCGAGATCCCTGCTGTTGACCCTGCAAACCCAGAGAAGCCCGCTCTCAATTTTGAGATTATTAGGAAAAATGTAGAACGGGGACGCTACAAAAGGTTGGATGTATTTCAGGATCACATGTTTGAAGTTCTGGAGAAGGCCAGACGATTGAATAGGTGAGGTGTTGTTGAAAACAAAATCCTTCACAATAAATTGAAAAGAAATTCAAAGTTTATCTTACATCATACGTACATTGCAGGACGGATTCCGAGATCTTTGAAGATGCAGTGGAGCTGCAGCAGTTCTTCATCCGGATTAGAGATGAGCTGTGTAAGAATGGAGAGATCTTGATGTCCCCTGCCCTCAGCTATACCTCTAAACATCTGCATAGTGATGTGGAAAAGGAGAAGAAAGAAAAGCTTCCCAAAGAGTTTGAGGAGGACAAAATCAAGCGAGAGGAGGAGAAAAGGGGTACTCTCTGAAGTATTTATTAAAACTAATTCTGCATACAAACTGAAAGCCTTGTTTAATAGAAAATGTTTTGACTTCCCAGAGGCTGAGAGGAGGGAGGACCCTGCTGGAGGTTTGTGGCAAGTTCAGCGTACATACAGTCAGGACTGCAGCTTCAAGGATAGCATGTATCATGTGGGAGACTATGTCTATGTGGAACCTGCAGAGCCCAATCTCCAGCCACATATCATTTACATTGAACGCCTTTGGCAAGATGACACCGGTCAGTATTTAACTCAGATCAGTTATCAGAATTTAAAAAGAAAATATTTTACGTGCCATTCCATAGATTATTGTCTGAAGTTATTCTGCACATATGTTTTAAAATTTGGAGCAGATCTAATTCAGTCATTTTTCCCATCTTTCATGCACATAGGGGAGAAGTGGCTATATGGCTGCTGGTTCTACAGGCCAAATGAAACATTTCATCTGGCTACAAGAAAGTTTTTGGAGAAGGAAGTTTTTAAGAGCGACTATTACAACAAAGCTCCTGTCAGCAAGATTCTGGGCAAATGTGTGGTTATGTTTGTGAAGGTACAAGATTGCTGTCCCCATCTATACTTATATTGGAATATGTTGCAGAAAATGGCCCCTTTGTTTTGAGTGCTGACTAAATTTGTTTGGGATTCAAGGAGTACTTCAAGCTTTACCCAGAGGGATTCAGGGCAGAAGATGTCTATGTGTGTGAATCTCGCTACTCAGCCAAGTCTAAATCCTTCAAGAAGATAAAGATGTGGACTATGCCCCTGAGTTCTGTTCGGTTTGTTCCCCGAGAAGTACCCCTACCTGTAGTCCGTGTGGCTTCTATGTTTGCCACCAAACAAGATGAGAAACCTCCAGAAATTGTAGATGACAGCAAAATGACAGATGGTATTATAGACAAGGTAAATAGCCTCACTGGTTTCCCTGTGAAAATGGACAGTGTACACCTACTGATGGAAAAAAAAAAACTATTTGTTTCTACAGGAGAGGGAAGATGTCCCATTTGATATGACCAATGGGGAGCCAGGGTGTCAGTACTATGATCAGCTCTGTTACAACAACACGTGGCTCAAAGTGGGAGACTTTGTTTACATTGCTTCTCATGGACTGGTGCGTCACCGAGTGGGCAGGTAGAGTAATCGTTCAGCTACTTTATAAAGTGAGTATGTAAATGGAAGTGCTCTTTAAAGTCATGTCTTCATATCCTTCTATAATTTACAAATATTAATATAGTCCTTAATTGTTGGAGTCTATGACATTCACCACCCTTTTTCCTAATCACCAACATTTTTTTTTTTTACCTGTCCTGTCTAGCATTGTAGTAAAAAGAATTATGGTCTGGTTGCTGTGTTATGCCAAACAAATTTGCTTTGACAAGGTGAGGTTTGTGAATATAAGCTCTTCATGATAAGCTGATTCATTTATTTATTTATTTACTTTGAATTATGGAATCTATGTAATCTTGCTGGACCAGACCAGAGGTGACAGAAAAAGAAGGAAACAGCAAAAAGAAAATCAGAAAGAAAAAAGAGGGCAAAGAAACACAACAGATAGAAGGCAACGACCCTTCAATCCAAATTATCACCAGACAACCAACTGCTGCACCTGTACCAAGACACACCAGAGAATTTCCTACAGCTTTTAAAAAGAACACAGAGCTGACAGTAATCAAAAGTTTCTAAATTATAACCAAAACATGAAACATATCACAAACGTATCACACCAACAACTGAAGTACCAGATACTCGCAGAGAGAGAGAGAAAAAAAAGTATGTCTTAGATATATTAGTGTATAAACCCACTGGACAACTCAGTGACTGTGTCAGCATGCAGAGTATGAGCAGTGATCAGTGATGAGGAGTGGTGAGTGTGATCGTGCAAATGTGACCACACCTCTACAGAGCCTAGAGGCACACTAGGGTGGCCCAGAGACCCGAGCCATCAGCAGCAATCCCGGAGCATGAACCCAAGCCACCCCATCACGAAGACAACCCCGAACCCACCCAGAGGGTGGCACAGGAGAGCCCCAGCCAGAGCCCCCCGTGGTCACGGGGTACAGGTCCTGGCAGGCCAAGATCAGCACCCATCGACCCCACCAGGCACTGACCTTCCAGGGCGGCCAGAGCGAAGGGCCCAGGGCCCAAAGAGCCCAGAGACAACCCCCTCCCCAAAAGGCAAAGAGCCCACACCAGCACCCACCCTAATGTTCCAGCTGCACAACCCGGGAACCAGGGCACCATCGACCACTCCCCCCATCCCCCTCCCTCCCCCCTTCCACCCACTCCCTCCTTCATCCCTTACCCCCCTAACCACCCCATATAACCTCTCACTCACAGCCTCCCCCACTCCGTACCCACAAACACTGCCTTTGACACACCCACATCACATTAATCACCATTCTACATATATGTTTTTTTTTTTTTTTTTTAAATACAGGTAACAGCTGCATAGACACAATTGCATTTTTATAAGACAGCTTACTGATTTTTGTTTTTAACAGAATTGAGAAAATGTGGATGCGAGATGGAGCAGGCTATTTCTTTGGTCCCATCTTTATCCACCCTGAAGAAACAGAGCATGAACCCACTAAGATGTTCTACAAAAAGGAAGTGTTCCTTAGCAACCTGGAGGAGACCTGTCCCATGACTTGCATCATAGGTACCCTTCAGTGCAAGAAGTTAAACTGAATGCCAACTTTTTTTCCCTTTTTGTTTTTACTACAACATGCTACAAGGTGTAATATGACTCATAACTCAAATAATCCTAATCCTAAAATAATCCTTGTTTCACAGGAAAGTGTGTTGTTGCGTCCTTCAAAGAATACTTATCATGTCGACCTACAGAAGTGCCTGAAGCAGATGTTCTTCTCTGTGAGAGTCGCTATATTGAGAGTGAAAAGCAGATGAAAAAGTTCAAGGGTCTTAAGCGTTTTTCACTCGCTGGGAAGGTGGTGGAGGATGAAATCTACTATTTCAGGTGAACATCCTAAATACCCAAACAGTGAAATCTATTGGCCTGAACTGTTTTACAGAATGACACAGTTCACTCAGAGACAGTCCTCCCAGATTATCTGGGTGTAAGTCCTGGTTGTTTTCTTCTTATAAGTTATCTTTTATGTTTTTGTTTTTTATTTTAAATGAATGAAAAATTATGATCTGTGACCCAGTTCTTCCGAAATGTATTCCTTTTTATCATGATTGTTTTCTAAAGGAAACTCATAGTCCCCCAGAAAGAACCATCACCTTTGCTAGACAGAAAAATTGAGGAACTGGAGGCCAAATTTGCCGACATGACAGATGAAGAGCTAGAGGATCTTGGTGATGATGATGGGGACCTGGGGGACCAGTCTCTTCCACAGATGCAGTCTTCTTTGTCTAGTGACATGGATATCATGCCTTACACCCCGCCACAGGTCAGGGTGAAAGTATTCAGTTAATTAAGTAGTTAATCAGCTGTTGGCACTGCTGTAGCATTTTCACCTTCTCTCATGTTTGGTTACAGTCCACTCCTAAATCCATAAAGGGGCTCTCAAAGAAGGAAGGCTCAAAGCGGAAGATCAACATGAGCGGTTACATCTTGTTCAGCAGTGAGATGCGAGCAGTCATCAAAGCCCAGCACCCAGACTTCTCCTTTGGGGAGTTGAGTCGTCTTGTTGGCACAGAGTGGAGGAACCTGGAAAGTTCCAGGAAAGCAGAGTATGAAGGTGATATTAAGTTGCTATTAATAATCCATAAAACACATAATAAAATAACCTTTCATTTGTTCCTCAGAGAGGAATTTTATTTTATTGCAGCTGCAAAGGGATAAACTTAGATAAATAGACATTGCACAAACCTGACACTTCTCTTTTACTGTGTTGCAGAACGAGCAGCTAAAGTGGCTGAGCAACAGGAGCGTGACAGGGTCCATCATCAGACGTCCCCTAGAGCAGGTATCCCTCTAGGGGCACTGATGGGGGTGGTGCCTCCCCCAACCCCCATGGGGATGCTAAATCCCAGCATGACGCCTGTGTCAGGTAACCCCTCATAGATGCAGATGGATCCCCAGTGTACATTAGAGGGATGGAATAAGAAGCTGAACTGCTAGGATTATTCACTTTCGAGTGTCACATTGCACCCAAGTCATCTTGTTTGCAGTGGTGCAGTCTCATAATTCAGTTTTCCATTGCTTCTAACATGATATGATATGCATAAGCTCAAATAATAAATGGTGTATAACACCCATGGTGTCTCAACCTTTGCATCATGATAAAATCCACATGGTCAACATTATTACAGTTTACCATGTAGGATGTTGTGCATGTAACAACAGAGAATGAAAGACTGATTTACACCATTTTATTAATATCAGCTTAATTCTTATTTTATTGTAGTGCATGTGTGCTAATTTGTTTTTACAGAACATTTCCTATATTAGAGCATTTTATTACAATTCTTCGAGTTACAGTATAATTTGCATATTAACAAATTAATGCATGTTTGGTACTAAGTGCATGTTTTACTGATGCATGTTGTTTTGTGTTACTACTGTTCCTTCCTAAGAAGGTATGATGGGTGCATATAGGTCAGCTATGATGCCCCTGGAGGGCCATGTTGAAAGCATGATTAGTATGACTGGCATACCACCACATCACATGGGGGTGCCTGTCTTTACCCAACATCTTCTGCCTGTTATGCCTGGGTTCCATGGGATGACATCTTTTGGTAAGAGTGCTGTCATAGCCACCCCACCTGCCATGCAGTTGCTTCCTGTCTACCAATCTGACTTGCTGGAGGGGCTACCTGTATCACTAGGCTGAGATCCCTTATTTTGAATTAGTCAGTTAAAAATGCATAGTCTGAAGTTCACTGTCAGCTTCATTATCAGTAAGCTTGATAGTAGGAAAAAGAACAACAAAATGACAACAACCATAAATGTTTTTACAACCTTGACTGTATGATAAACTGACAAGAGATCATTTAATGATTGGCTTTCTAAGAGGTTTTACACACCTAAAATAAAGTTTGATTTCTATTATAACATTTTAAAGAGTATAATTTAAATTGCCAGCTCAATTTTTTTGAGAATGCCTTGATGTTGAATATCTTTACAGGGGTCAATGGCATGGGAGGTGGAGCTGCAGGAAACATTCATGGATCTCAGGTAACCTGAAAGGAAATAGTCAATGCAACCCATGTGAAATATTAAATGTTTGAAATGTGATGAAGCATGGACTCAGATATGTCTTTGGAAATGGATGAGATTGTTGGTAAACATTGTGAAATGGGTTTGATTAAAGGTAAACTAAGGGTATTGTTTGCAAACTTTGTGTGCTCCTTATGTTCACACCAATTTATTGTTTTTCCGATTTCAACAAAGTTTTCTAGGATGCTGAATCTTAAACTTAAACCCCCAATAATAGACACCATACACTATATGGTGCTTGAATTGTTGGGACATTTAAAAAATTATTTTAGTTTGAATCAGAGAAATAAGTTCTTAACATTTTTTCACTAGATGGGTTTCATGGGCCCAGGACAGCAAGCTCCACCACCGTACCCAGGACAAGGCCAGGTGGGACAACCTGCACTTCAGCAGCCCTCCACACCGGTGTTTGTGTCCCCACCAGCCAAATCTCAGCGTCTTCTTCACTCTGAAGCATACCTTAGATACATTGAGGGCCTCACTGCAGAGTCTTCCACCATCAGCAAGTGGGACCAAGCCCTCACAGGTGAACCTTTTTTTCAGTTTGATGGTCAGTGATGAAACCTACTAAAAATGTTGATGCAAGCAACCATACAAACATATCTTGACATCAAACATTCACAGAACAACTTATAAATATGTATAGTTGTCCAATAGGACCTAAATTAAACATTTCATTTCAGTTCAGAAACAAGACGTACGCCTGACTAAAGAGCAAGAGAGTAAACTACCATCTCACTGGTTGAAGAGTAAGGGGGCCCATAAGACCATGGCAGATGCACTTTGGCGACTGCGTGATCTGATGCTGCGAGACACCCTCAACATCCGTCAGATGCACAACCTGTAGCATTCTCATATCACGAGCCTCTTTTCCCAAACCTGTGTGACAGGATGAGGTTTAAGCTCACTAAAAGTCTTCATTTTGTGTTGTGATTTAAAAATTAACTCTTTGTATTCATAAGGTGCTTTCTGTGTTAATGCTCTTTTTGTTTTACATTTCAGATATAAACTTCCAAGTGCATTATTGTTAGCCCGTCTCTGTGATAAAGGCCTTCATGTTTTCTCAATTAAAAATGTTAAGAATTCAGTTCATTTGTATTAATTTACAAGAGACAATACCACCATAAGGTACCTTTGAGACTTCCCTATTCCCCCTCAAAAAAGCGAAGATTTTCCTTTTGAACTTCATATTTATTGTATTGAGCAGATGTTAAGCTGTTCAGACTGCATATTGATCAAGCTCCCACACTTTTTACAAATTAACTGCAAGCAAACAAAGTACAAACGGCAGAATATATCCACCCTGTCAGGGTCACATTCATTGTCGAGTGTATACATTGTAATTGCATTGTGGTTATAAAACGTAAATTTGTTAAAAGCTTTTTGGTTCCTTTCTCAAAAATATAGTTCAGTTAATGGGAAAAGAATTTGGATAAAAATTAAATTATGGCAAACTTTTTATTTTTCTTCAAAATCTGTGAGTTTCACTTTATTTTCTAAATAAACTCTTAACAACAAAGCTATCTGGTCAAACTTTCAAACCAGAATATTTGGCCTTCATTTGTCTATACAGGAATCCCACAAAAGATTTTGCTAACTGGTGAAAGTAATTTCTTTCATTTCATAAAACATGAAAATGACCGGCTGGACAATGACATTACAGGATGGACATGTGAAATGTCTTTGAATTGCCTTAATAATGCCAAAACTCTAATGGAAATTATATTTAAAACAAATGTCTGAGGTTCTTTTTCTATCTTATGGGGAAAATATAAGTTGAACAAGCAAGCATTGATATACTACCTGTATGCAGCTGCTGAATAAAAATACCCAAAATGAACCAATAATGTGGCCTTAAAGGTCAAACATCAACTGTAAAAGAACAAAAACGTTTTTAAGTGGAAAAAAACATAAAAATTAATGTTAAAAAGAACACTTAAACACAACTTTAACCTCCCACTTTTTGCCTATACAGCAGTTGCTGTTTGTCATACCTCCATGAGGTGCTTCAAACTTTAAAAAGTGCTTGTTCAGGGCAGGAGCCTGAAACGTCACTGCATAAATTTTTCAGGAGCAGCTTGGTGTACGAATTTTTTTGTCTGTTACTGCCTTTTAGGTCATCCAGTATTACTCTTCTGGGATTCGTGTGTTAACTTCACCTATTTTCAAGGACACTGCCTGCCCCCCCCCCCCCCCCCCCCAAAAAAAAGCCCTTTTCTCCAGTTAGCCTCTGGTTAGTGGCTTTCTTCTGGCTATAGTTCTGTTCTGTCCCAATCCCTTGAGTTCCCTTCACATGTGGAAATGTTCTTACTTTCACTATTAAACATAACTACTGGTGTTTGTCCTTCCATCTGATTTCACCAAACATTTAAGTGATGATCACCATCATTCAGGATGTTTTTCTGACCAGATTTTTTCCTGGAAGACGATAGTTCAACACTATCCTTCCAGTTTTTAACGTGTTGGACAGTCTAACATCTTTTCCACGACCACGGGATGTGTATTTCCACATGATTGTTTAATAAATAGGAAGCTACTAATTGCATCAGGTGGGGTCAAATAACTTGTTTCCAGCTGAAAGACAGTTGCAGTAATTATCCAATAGGAGTTTCCTTTCTATTTGCTTAGTTAAATTCAGGTGGTGACATTGTTCTTGGCCATACAATGTGCCTGCCACTCATGGTACCAACAGATGTCCCGAGATTGTAATTTGAATTCCAGTGTTTTATTTTCCTCAGTGCGATTGGTAAGGGTTAGGACAGCGCTGGACAACATTACAAATGTGTATGTATCTGAGTGTGGTTGTATGTATGCATGTGTGTGTGTGTTGGCGTGACTTATTTGGTCTGAGGGACTCTTAGGGATAAGATTTTGTTGTTGACGTTTTTAAAATAAAATCCGTGTAAAGCAATTTCTTTGTACGAAAAGTGCCTTATATATAAAGTTTTATCGATATTGACAGGGTGGACGATGATTAAAAATGTTTAATATAATTATGAAAATAGAACATATGTGACCAAAATGACTTGTTTTATTAAATATGTTGCTGTGCACAATAAACCCGTGTAAAATGTTTGATTTAGTATTATTTAACCGCTTATTACACACTGTTAACAGAGGGGTGTGACAGGTGTCGTGCCAGAAACTGATTAGACGGCCGCGGGAGCGCGCGCAGCCTGTTATCGCCGTGTTGCTCAGTTTCTGTCTCTGGTCTACGGTTGTTCCTCTATATAAAACCGACATAGCACGCAAATGCAAGTGACAGTATGTCCATATTAACAAAGAAAGTATGCTTTTGTGAGTGCTTTAACGGATTGATTGCAACTGCTGACGAAGAGGTGCTGTATACAGAAATTATATGTTGCTCCTTCACTGTTTAGGCTTCATGTGTTTGCCTTATGCTTGTTTATTTTTAGAATGTCAAGTCCAATTCGTATATGATTTATGTGTTGATTTACAAAGTTTCGCTTTCATTATGTTCATGACTTATTTTGACTTATTTTTGACTTATACAGTACATTTCTTGTCAATAAAATGCAGAATCTACATTAAAGTGGTCTGATTTTATTCAAGAGTTATACCGTACAGATTACTGGCAAAGTAGTACTTTACACCCACCTCCTTACCCTTTTAAAGTGGAACAGGCCTCATAATAATCGTTGTAATTTACCAAATGCACTCCAAAACTCTTTAAGGTCGAATTAAGCCTGCAGAAATTCGGTTTTTGCGCGCGCTCCCGCGGACGTCTAATCAGTTTCTGGCAGACAATTCATTCCACGACACTGACTTCGCCTTCACGTCTGCGCCTGCGCGAACCAGTGACCGCGCAGTTCCTTTTTGCTTCAGACGTTTGTAAGCTGGTACAGAGAGCACGTCTGTGTGTGCTGTGTGTAGTGGCTCTACATCCCAACCTAACTGAAAGATACTGTAACGGTAAGACATTTGTGTTACATAAACGGCAAATATATATGTTTTTGTGGTGTCCGTTTACTCAAAGAGGTTATACAGCAAAGCTGGTGAGTATAAACGTAATGATCGGAAATTAGCTAACTTTATGGTTAGCATCAAACACATTAGCAAGCTAGTGCTAAGATTAGCTGTGTATTTTAGAGGGGACCCGGCTGCTGGATAAGTCTAATAACTGGATCTGCCATAGTCCTTTCCACGCCCGCTTTTGATGTCAATGTGCGTTTAATAATAAGGTAGGCCAGTTGAGCGAAAATGCACATTGTTGGATTTACATATAACTTGATATGCAATTCAGTGCATGTGACATACCGACGCCATGTGCAATATTTGAATTCAAAACCTTTAGCCCGCTAGCTGTGTGTTACACTTCATAAACAGATCTGGAGTCAGGGGGGGTCAGCTGAGCCAGTGCCAGGTTGAGGCATTATAGCCAGCTGCTAGATTTTGAATCAAATGCATGTACGACTCACTCCATGAGAGAAACTGCAAACTTTAGATCAAGAGTCAAACTGGCTTTTTGCGAGCTACGTATTGTTTCAGCAATGTACGCCAGTACACATGGATTATTAGATTTTTGCAGGAGCCAGGACACACGTGTTTCAGATAGATTGGGACTTTTTTTCTACTTTGAATGTAAGATAATATAAATTTATTCATTCACTCACTCATTCTTTGCTTATTGTATGACTGTAGGAACACTTAGAAAGCCACTGACAGTTAACACAGTCCTTCTCTGTATCCATCAATACAATTAAGAGCTTCTACCAGGTAAAGACAATGCCACATTTACAAAGCTATTCACTCCTGCCACCAGGCCAAATTTTATTTAAGAGATTGACCTGAGATTAAGTGGAAAGTGGCCTTGTGGTTTGATTAATTAAAAATTCTACTTTTGTGAAGATGTCATAAAAACTGAACAATACTTGAGCCACAAAAAAGTTCTTAAATTTTTGGGTGAAATTGAAAATGCACTATTACATCATGAATGTTGGTCATTTTAAATAGAATTGTGCATTTGTTATTCCTTCATTTTAGTGAAGAGTCGTTATGATGCAGAAACACTATTAACTCAGATTGTTACAAGATGCTGAACAATAAATGAAATTCAGGTTTAGATGTGTTGCCACCAATTTCAGTCTCAGACATTGGTGTTGACCTTGTGTTTGGTGTAAGTGCCTACACTTGTCATGAATTTAAAAACTACCAATCATTAAATGTTCATGCAGCCATTTTACAAAGGGGTGGATTAAAACCTGCAAGTCTACAAACTGTTGGCTGCAACTGCATCGTCATACTGAAGAGTTATATGATTAAACATTTGTTGTTCTGATATTTTGGTTTTGAAATAAAATTATCTGCCCATCTATATGGACTCATTTCTGATAAATAAATATTTATATTGGGTTTATAAAAGGAAAATACGTGTCTAAATATACTGTATGAATTGATACATCTTAAGCAAAAGGAGCAGTACAAATATGAAAGACGTGAGCCACTGCTCAAGCAATGTAAACACAACGCAAAATGGCAGTTAGATAAAGATAAAGTTAAATTAAGGTCACCTGTAAAGTATAAATAGTGCATTTTAGATGCATTCTGACATCCTACAAAAAGCAGAATATCTCTACTTATTGTGACTAGTATGTGTTTGCAGGCTTTGAAGCAAGACATTCTGCAGCTTGGAAGATTTCTTTCAGGGAATACCTTATTTACTTCAGCTAGAAAATGCCTATTTTCCTAATTTTACAGCAACATATCTCTGTAAGCATTAAACTGGTCTTCCTGTAAACCAGAGCTGCTCCCCCATGAAAAAATGTTTTGTGCAATTATAATGGTTGTAGAAACGGTTCACTCAGCAAACTGTCATATATTCTATATGTCATATATTCTATATCTATATATATATATATATATATATATATATATATATATATATATATATATATTCTTTCGTTCACTTACTCTTCCCAAAGTTGCAAGCATGGAGCTGAATGATGCCAATCTCCAAACCCTGACGGAGTTCCTAAGGAAAACACTGGACCCAGACCCAACAGTCAGGCGTCCTGGTAGGTTTACTTCATGACAAACCATTTATTTATCCTACTAGTGTATAGAGAAAAGTCGTTTCCATAGACTTACCTGTGCAAGGTTTTTACTTGACATGTGTGAGTTCTCCATTGTTGCACTTGTTTATTTTTTATTTTTTCTCCTCTCAGCTGAGAAGTTTCTTGAATCTGTGGAGGGAAGCCAGAACTACCCTTTGTTACTTCTCACTTTGCTGGAAAAGTCCCAAGACAATGTGATTCGTGTCTGTGCTGCGGTTACATTCAAGAATTACATTAAAAGAAACTGGCGAATTGTGAGTCTCAACAAATATTATAGTTCTCCTCAGTCAGAAAAGTTTAATGTAAAATACTATTCTAATATGTGTGACATATTAACGCACAGACAGGATAGTTTTTGTTTGGCATTTGTCCATGTATGACTTCAGTGCTGTTGGTTTTGTCCTTAAAGGTTGAAGATGAACCAAACAAAATCTCTGATGCAGACCGAACAGCTATTAAAGCCAACATTGTAAATTTAATGCTGAGCAGCCCAGAACAGATTCAAAAACAGGTATGTCGTCATAACTGAAGGGGTCTCATTGGAAGTATGAAGTAGTATGCTTAACCACCATTTACATAAACTATTCATCTCTGCAGCTGAGTGATGCCATCAGCATCATAGGAAGAGAAGACTTTCCTCAAAAATGGCCAGACCTTCTAACGGAGATGGTGACCCGCTTTAGAAGTGGAGACTTCCACATCATCAATGGGGTGCTTCGGACTGCACATTCCCTCTTTAAGAGGTAGAGTTCCCTCCGTCAATGATTAGTTCTCTATGGGTGTATTTACAGATTTAAATATTCTCTGCATTTACTTTTTTAAGGTACCGCCACGAGTTCAAGTCAAACGAGCTTTGGTCTGAGATAAAACTTGTACTGGACACATTTGCCCTACCTTTGACAGAGCTGTTCAAGGTTTGTAATCTAACAGTTGTATTTCTGCATTCTTATAAGTCAGCTAAATGTTGTCCACCACTTAATATCTTTTCAGACGTGAAGATTGCGTCTTAGTAATATTAAACTGTTTTCTCTATTTGTTGCAGGCCACAATTGAGTTGTGTCAGACTCACACTAATGACATCCATGCCTTGAAAGTTCTCTTCTCATCTCTGACGCTCATCTCCAAACTTTTCTATAGTCTTAACTTTCAGGTCAGGACAGTTTTATTATTATTTTTTTTCACTAAACAGTTAACAGTTATGAATATTGTGAGTGTATTTTTTTTTTATCACTAATAGATTAATTCTTTCTTAAAAAAAAAAAAAAAAAAAAAATCTCACAAGGGCCAATTGTTATTTCTTGGCCAGAAATGAGTTAAAAAACTAATAAGAAATAATCCAATAAACTGTCATGTATACTTTGATTTAATTATTAGGGTCCCTTATTGATGAATCAAGCCACATTGATATTTAATAACAAGCCATGTATTAGTATTTTTACGACATTCTAAGTTAGCTCCATGTAGAAATCGGACCGTTTTTGTCATTTGTGTCATCTTTATTAAGAGGGGTTGTTTGTAACTGTTTTCATCATTGTCCTACAGGACCTCCCAGAGTTTTTTGAGGACAACATGGAAACCTGGATGACAAATTTCCATGGCTTACTGACTTTGGATAATAAGCTTTTACAGACAGATGTGTGTTGTATTTTTTTCTCCTCTAATATATTATTCATCAGTACGTGTTGTTTATTTTGTTTTGTTTTTTAACCATAATATATTTGGTTCTCTCATAATGAAACCCTCCAGGATGAGGAGGAGGCCGGCCTTCTGGAGCTGCTGAAGTCTCAGATATGTGACAATGCTGCTCTCTATGCCCAGAAGTATGATGAGGAATTTCAGCCGTTCCTGCCACGCTTTGTTACTGCCATCTGGAACCTTTTAGTCTCTACTGGCCAAGAAGTCAAATATGATCTGGTGAGAGTACTCGGCCCCCATTATGTGTGTGTTTATTTCTTTGTTTTCATGCATCATCTATGTACTGATTACACTCTTTGTTTTGCAGCTTGTAAGTAATGCTATCCAGTTTTTGGCATCGGTCTGTGAAAGACCACACTACAAGCATCTGTTTGAGGACCAAAATACACTCACTAGCATTTGTGAGAAGGTTATTGTGCCCAACATGGAGTTCAGAAGTAAGTGATCATTTTGCACCTGGAAACGTTATTTTTAGCTGACTCAGACTCTGATTTCTTCCTGTGTGGTTACAAACATCAAATGTCCATGTCTTGCTCTATTAGGTGCAGACGAGGAGGCCTTTGAAGATAACTCTGAAGAATACATTCGAAGAGATCTTGAAGGATCTGGTAAATATTGATGGTTTAATCACCCTGTTCAATGATCAGTTTTAAAAAAACAAAAAGGAAAAACATGGTTGGCAAAATTTTCAGTCACTCAGCTTATTAGACTTCTTGATGTTAAAATTCTTTTTAATCTTTTTTTTTTTTTTCCCTTTTCCCCCCCATCCTTTCGTAGACATTGACACTCGCCGTAGGGCAGCATGCGACTTGGTGAGAGGCCTCTGTAAGTTTTTTGAGGGACCCGTCACAGCAATCTTCTCTGGCTATGTGAACTCGATGCTTACAGAATATGCAAAAAACCCCAGAGAGAACTGGAAACACAAGGATGCTGCCATCTATCTGGTCACATCACTAGCATCCAAAGCTCAGACACAGAAGGTGCGGTTGATATGCATTAACAGATGTAGTTAGTTAACCAAGTAAAAGCTAACATACTAAGGTAAATAAGTTAAAGCTGTTAGATTCAGTAGGTGCATTTTGTTTATTCTCTTGCCTTTTTTCTGTTTTCCTGACAGCATGGAATAACACAAGCTAATGAGTTGGTGAATCTGACCGAATTCTTTGTGAACCACATTCTTCCAGACTTAAAATCCTCCAATGGTAAGAATGCTGCTGACTTAAAGCATACTGCATTTTGGCTTACAATAAAAGTGGTTTCTTCTATAAATGCTTTTAATTTTGTGTAAACCAAAAATGTCCTGGGCCCTCATCTATCATTTGTTTATAGAAACTGTCCTAACTTTCATCCAATGAATGAAATTTAGAATGGCCATAAGTACAAAATAATCCAGATTTATTAAACGTGTGGAGGCCAGTCATACGCATGTTAGTAAATAATTAGCTGTTGATCAGTAATCAGTAACACCCTCTTTTATCAAATATAGAAACAGCACATGCCTGTAGAAGTCACATTGCTTGTGGAGTGATGGAGAGAGAGAATTTCTGCTGAATTTGAATCCAAACATTTGTTAATTCATTCAAATTTGGTTCACATTTATTTAAAAAATAGTACAAGAGATAAATATATCAATATTTAGTTTTTGCAGATAAAACTTGGCTTATCTGATAATGAAACTGCTTTTAACTGTTTTATTAAATAATGCAGTTCTGTTGCTTGACATGTGCCCACAATATAACTATTCTTATATTTTTATTGTAGTTAATGAATTTCCTGTGCTGAAGGCAGATGCAATCAAGTATGTGATGATCTTCAGAAGTCAGGTATGAACCCCAACTTTTACCCTAGCCCCTTAAATTTTCTAAGTAAAATTAAATTGCTCACTGGGGGCTCACTCCGTCTTTTTCCTTCAGCTTCCCAAAGAGCAGCTGCTGCAGGCAGTTCCTCTTCTGATAACTCACCTGCAGGCTGAAAGCACGGTCGAACACACTTATGCTGCCCATGCTTTGGAGAGGTTGTTTACTTTGAGAGGCCCCAACAACACAACACTGTGAGTATCGGGCTAAATAGTGAGATATTCATACAGCATGTCCTTTTATAAGTTCAATGTGTAAGAGTTAGAGCGATCTGTTGTCAGATTTGCAATATAAACCAAAACATGCCACTACTTTACACACAGTACACTTCTAAATGAACCAAAATACTTGATGAGGTTTCACTTGTGAAAACATAAAAAGGAAGTGGTCATCATAAGTGTATGTTTTGTCTTTAAAGGAAAGACTAGTCTTTTAACAACTATTCATACAACCATCAAGGGAAACACATTTTTGCGTTTCACTCTTAACTGATTTGGCATAAAGGTTTTAAATATGAACAACTTCAGAAGGTACTTGATTTTAATTTTGTTCAGCCGTGCACGTTCCTGTGATGAACACAACCCTGGGAAAGTTAAGAAAAAGCTGATATTTTTCTGTGATTATAAAGTGCTTGATGTGTTTTCTGAAGCATATTCTTTGTGCTGTTCTCACCTGTGGTCACGCGCATGTCTGTGTGTGTGCGCCTTTCTCATCATATAGGATACACTGTAAATAATCATCCTCCTGGTGTAAGTTGTCTCTTAGCTGGAGTTTATGTGCTGACTGGTGGGAATTTCCTCTCGTAGAAAGCAGCAAATCTCACAGCGTTCAAGTGTGCAGCTAAATTCTGGCCACTAATGATGACCCAGTTGCCCGCAGTCATTTCTCCCACTTGGCAGCATGTTTATGTTTCACAAAAATTTTTTATATAACACAAAATTAAATGACACAGAACTGCATAAAGTCTATGTAAACCTTTGCATTAATTTTAATAGCTTTTAATTGGTTATCGTCCTCTCTGTATTGCCAGCATCACTTCTGCAGAGATGGCACCTTTTACTGAACAGCTGCTCAACAACTTGTTCAAAGCGCTGGCTCTTCCTGGTTCTGCAGAAAACGAATATATCATGAAGGGTAACAGTTTAAAATGTTTTTATTGCTCCCTAATCTAGTGTCCATTTAGTTATGTATACTCATCATGTCTTTTTCTCCTGTATTTCTAAAGCTATCATGCGCAGCTTCTCCTTGCTGCAGGATGTCATTGTTCCCTACATTCCCACTCTGATTGGTCAGCTAACTCAAAAGCTCCTCTTAGTGAGCAAGGTGAGTTTTTTTTTTTAACTTCTAAATACAGTTAGATTTGCAAAGAAGCATGTTTTTAGGATAAACATGTTGAACTATCTAAAATCTTTAACATGCTTTCAGAATCCTAGCAAGCCTCACTTTAATCACTACCTGTTCGAGTCCCTGTGCCTGTCGGTGAGGATCACCTGCAAAGCCAACCCCCCCACAGTTAGCAGCTTCGAGGAAGCACTCTTCCCTGTCTTCACCGAGATCCTTCAGAACGATGTCCAGGGTGTGTCAACGTCCTGTGAAACTGACTTTAATTTTTAAAGATGTGTTAATGAGACAACTCATTTTAAATTTTTATTTCTTTTGCAGAGTTTCTTCCATACGTGTTTCAGGTGATGTCCCTCCTCCTAGAAATCCACTCCAACTCCATTCCCTCTTCCTACATGGCTTTATTCCCTCACTTGCTGCAGCCTGTTTTGTGGGAACGGACAGGGAACATTCCTCCTCTTGTGCGCCTACTTCAAGCTTACCTTGAGAAGGGAGGTGCTAGCATTGCTGCTTCTGCTGCTGACAAAATAGTAAGTAATCACCCTGAATATCACAGGGAATCTGGGGAATAAAATAAATGAGTTTAGTGATTGACTGTAACACTAAATGCCAGAATGTGCTGCTCATAAAATTCAGTATTGTTTGACAAATGGAGGATAACGGCATGAAAAGCTGTGTTTCTGCTTTAATACTAAAGAAAAAAGATTGTGTATTTTTTTATTGTTGGTGAATAGTTTATTCATCGATGGATCTCGCCATCTTTCCCCTTCAGCCTGGCTTACTTGGAGTTTTCCAAAAGCTTATTGCTTCCAAGGCCAATGACCACCAAGGTTTTTACCTTCTCAACAGCATCATAGAGCACATGCCCCCGTAAGTTGTTTACAGTAATCAATTATTGAATCATCTCAAATACTGTACCGGGTGAACTTTATTTTGACATCCTTTACTCTTTATTTGCCAGAGAATCTCTCACCCAGTACAGGAAACAGATCTTCATTTTGCTCTTTCAGAGGCTACAAAGCTCTAAAACCACCAAGTTCATCAAGAGTTCGTACAGTCTTTTCTTTGTATTCTGAGCTTTTAGCGTAATTATAAATAGTCAGATCAAGCCTTTTAACTTTTTTTTACAGTGGGTATTTTCTGTTTCTCAAAGGTTTCTTGGTGTTTGTCAACTTGTATTGTGTCAAATATGGAGCGATAGCACTTCAGGAGATTTTTGACAGCATCCAGCCAAAGTAAGTAAACATCTCTACTCACCTGCCCTCCCACTTCCCACCCAACAGTGTGACACAAAAGTAGACTGTAAAGAGTGGAAGCTGTATGTACAGTATTGACTTAATTTGTGTGAATGAACAGTGAATTTTGCTGGTAGGATTTTCCATGCTGCATCTTAGTCTTGGTTCACAATGGAAACATGCATGCATGCAGCTCATTGTTCATTTTATGCCAGATTTATTTAATCTCTGCTTCAGTGTAGTCAGCAGAAAAATGAGTGCAGTCCTCATTGCAAATGCTGCAGGCAGTGCATTACATCTGTTCCAGGACAGTTTGATTGCAATATGTTTATCTTATAAACTGTTTTTCTTCCTGAAAAGTGGTGTTTTTTATTACTGCATTCCTTGTGCCATCTTCACCAGACATGTAAGGCTACAGTGTCACAGGAGGGTCTCAGTGAAGTTTACTTTTGAAAACAATATAAAAAACTAGTAGTTCTATGGAGCAAGCGAGAGTAAAAAGAAGAGCAAATTTGAACATTATGCTACCACAACATCCCTCCATTAGTTCATGAGGCGTTTATAAACACACCTCATACTGTCCTTTTAACTGAATCTTTTTTTTAAGTTAAAAAAAATTCAACATTTTTTTCAAGTAGCACGTTTGGGCCTGGTTTGAAAATTTTGTCACACTTAATAATAGTTACAGTCCAGGAACCCTGTGATAGTTTAGTAGCTAAATTAGGAGACTAAGCTTTCTAGAGGGTAGCATAGTTATATGTAGAATTATTATATAGGAATGTTTGTCTCCTAAAGACACTTTAGTACTAGTGTTTCTGATTTCTAGTATTCCTTTGTTCCAGTGTTTTTGCAGGACTGTCCTGATATTTGAATTGGAAATAGAAAATGTTTTGCCTTTTGTGTTGCAGAATGTTTGGCATGGTATTGGAGAAAATTGTTATTCCAGAGGTTCAGAAGGTGTCTGGAGCAGTTGAGAAGAAGATTTGTGCTGTTGGTATCACAAAAGTCCTAACAGAGTGTCCTGCAATGATGGACACGGAGTACACTAAACTCTGGTAAGAAACCAGGCTGAAAGAACGTACGTCTGTCTGTCTGTCTGTCTGTCTGTCTGTCTGTCTGTCTGTCTGTCTGGACCTCAACTTAGAGCCTTGGTATGGAAAAAAGATGCCACAATATCTTGGAAGGCTGAAAACATGTGGAATCAAAGTCTTAAATCAATTTATGACCATCAGGAGAAATTGTCTGTAGGGAAAAAGTTGGTGACTTGTAGCTAGCGTTCAAGACACCTTGGTACTGATTATTTATATAAGAAGAATAACAGCAATTGGAACAGTGTCGCAGTAATTGTGGCTAGGTATATGATGCTTCAGGGTGTGAAGCACAGGGCAAAGCAGGTTATGGGACCTCAATACCCTCTAATTCATATAGAGACACCAATTAATCTTATTGCACTGAGTAAAACAGTTATTTGCTGCTTCTGTTCAGGACCCCTCTGCTGCAGGCTCTTATTGGCCTGTTTGAGTTACCAGAAGATGACAGCATCCCAGATGATGAGCACTTCATTGACATCGAAGACACACCAGGCTATCAGACGGCATTCTCACAGCTGGCCTTTGCTGGAAAGAAGGAGCACGACCCAATAGGAGATGCCGTGGGCAATCCAAAAATCCTGCTGGCTCAGTCCCTCCACAAGCTTTCCACTGCCTGTCCTGGAAGGGTGTGTTCAATAGTGCATATTTTTCACCAAAAACAAGCTGCATTTGCTTCCTTTCATTTTTTTTTCTCCACAGATTAGGATTAAATTGATAAGATTGAATAAAAATTTAAAATGAAGAAAAGGATTGGATTGCATTTGATGTGTTGCAGAAATCACAATTAAGCAAGATCTTGCTTCTCTGTCTGGTGCAGGTTCCTTCTATGCTGAGCACCAATTTGAATGCAGAGGCCCTCCAGTTCCTGCAGGGGTACCTACAGGCAGCCACTGTGCAACTTGTGTAAAACTGATGTGACAATGGAGAGTTGTTGAAACCACAGTACGCTGCAGCCAGAGACCCCAGGTCACATGACGGATCCACTTCAGCTGAATTTCAGACTTTACAAATGTTTGATGGAATTACAAGAGAAGTATTTTTGCTTGAGTTAAGGATGTGTCTTCTGATGGAAGATTTTTAATGGTTTTAAAGACACAACCAAGTAGGCAAAACCAAATTATGTTTGTTTGATTTTTTTTTTTTTGGACTAACAAGGATTTGGATATGGTGAATATGGATTGGTACTGGTGCAGTTATCTGTGTTGGCAACATCAGCAGCAGCAAAGGTGAAATGAACAGTGTTGTGAAATACAAAACAGCTCAAATAAACGGAAAAGATTTACTTAGTGCTGTTTTCTTTTTGTATGTTTGAATTCCTTTTTATAGTCAATGAGACTTAATTGTGCGGTTCATATTTTCTTGTTGCATGTTTCCCTCAAATTTGTTAATGTGTAGTCCTTTTTTCCCCGCACCTGCTATTGTGAATAAAGAGGCACTTGTATAAATCTGTTACCACTGTAGTCTTAGTTTTTCTATCAACTATATTTTTGATTATCTTTTTAACTTTTAAGTGATCCTTTGCATTCAATTATGGACCTTTCTCAATTTGCTTTTTCTGACATTTATGCAGAAATGTTCTTCATATTCAAGTTGCAGGAAAGTCAGAGGGGGAATAAAATGAGCAAGTGCAAATACTGGACTCTCCCTTGAGATGACATGTACTCTACAAGCCTTTGGTGCCTGCATCAGTCCATTAAACAACAGTTTTAAGACAGTCTTAGGAAGCCTTGACATGGCCATTAGAGGTCTTCATCTCAGCATTTTTGATGAAAGGTAGCATGCATTTGTCACCTCCCATGAAGCGATATGTCACAACATTTGCCTCCCAAGGTAACAATCTGCAAACAGAAAACCAAAGTCAAGTGAATTAAAAGCGTGGTCCGAGCAACTAGTTATCTGAAGAATCCTATAAATACTTACGCTCTTGCAAGGAAAGGGATGTACATGAGACGAGGAATACAGATCATTTGCTGCTCTCCTAAAATGGCTTTCATGGATTGCTGAACCGTGTAAAGTGGCTCCAGAGGCGGGATTAGACTTCGAAGTTCTCGTCTGGTGGAAATTAAAAGGAACATGTGTATCACTGTGACCAGTCAGCTCAAATGATAAACAATGATGCCTCACCTGATTTCACAACCTGCAAACATCCCTGTGTCCACGATATAAGGACACACTAAAGTAGTTTTGATGCCATCGTGGTTTTCTGCTCGCAGCTCATGTGCCAGTGACTCATGGAAACCAACGGCTCCAAATTTACTGGCACAGTAATCCTAGAAAAATGAAGCAACCTGTTAGCATGGCAAGTTTCTGTTCTTCATGGTCTCTTGTTGTGCATCGTACCTCTACGCATGCTGTGGTGAACAGTCCAAGAGCACTTGCTATGGTTACAATGTGACCGTGGTTCTTTGCTTTCATCCGAGGGAGGAAAGCCTTTGTCATCTGTTGAGGTGTGTATTAGAAATATGATTTTAGTATTGGAACAAAAGTACAAAGTAGGTTTATGGTCAAAGACTGAATAAAGTCTGCTTTATAGACTTTGCATCATTATGCCCTCTCTCAGTGTTCTTGTAATATATTTAACCAGTAAGATACTTGAATTATAGCAAATGATAGTTAAATAAGGACATTCCTAAAAGTATGCAAAAGCTGGAGAGCCATTAAAAAGTTTTAGTCCCATGTAAGTTTTATGAAGGGTTATTAGGTTGTCAAGGTCTATGGCTTGTTCACATTCATTGTTGTGGCAGGTAATGCACATTTCAAAACTTTAATCTACTGTGACTCAAACATTTTTTCAACAAGAAGCCGCCACACTAGCTGTCACCACCTTTAAATTAAAATATTTGATGCCCACAAAGCAGGACAAGGTTAGAGAAAGACTGATATGAAACATCAGTATGATGTTTTTCTCAGTTAATGTAGTTAAGAAACAGCACTTGACCAGAACTATTAAGACCTGGAAAACTAAAAACTTCAAGGAAGAAGACTTAATGGAGCTTCAGCTGGCTCTGGAGTGGTGGTGCTGTTCTATTATGCAACTGCACCTGCACATCAACCCAATGAAGAGTCAACTAGAAAAAAAATATCCTGTATCCTCACTTTTTTTCAACATCATACATTTGGCAATGAACAGCTAAACCAGATAGCCTTCAATTAACAAAGGGATGAAAAGGTAGAAAAAAAAAAAAAGTAAGTGCATGATTATTATGAATGAGCATTAAATGCACAGGTGAAGTTCTGAGTTTGTGTTAAAGAATGGATTTGATTTATAACAAACATTTTACACTTTAAAAATGCCAAGGATAACGTTTGCGTTAGGATGTCAATCCTCAAACACATCAAAATCTTAAACGGCTTCAACTGCCACGAGCTTAAATTCCTGCATCATCTGCATCAATGGAAATCTGTGCATAGACCTAAAATTAGCAGCACAGGCGTCACAACTTATGGATTTCACAGAAATAAAGGCTATTTTGGGGGAAGATGAAATCTGCAACAAAACGTGTTAAGCTGAGGGAGGCAGATTTTTTTTTAACTACTACCGGTTTGGTTCGCTTTATACTCAATTTTTATAAGTTAAAACGAACCCTGCGTGTAATAACTATTTATTAAACTGCAGCTGCTCATGTTATGATTATTTCAGAGCAGGGACATGTAATAATATAAGATCACATGGCGGTATCGATATAGCACATCACAGCCTGACCAGTTCTGGGTCCCGCGCCAGTCTGACCCGTACTGGGTCAGGTGCTCATGAGTGTCCAATGTGCTTCCTCAAAACAGAAACCAGCAACCCATTGCACATCTGTTGCAGATATCCTTGGGTATTTGGTGCTAATGAGCTTGTCCTTTTTATTTATGAGCATGTGGTTTTGGCTTAAAGAGGATCAAAAGCAGAATCACATGCTTTCTCAGGGGGCTCACGTGAAGTCCTTTTAGCCTATTCTTTTAACGATGGTCCAAAATGTCACCTTCAACTTTAGCTTGAATACCAAAGCAAGCACAGTTGCGCCTTACATACATGCTTATATTAAGATATCTGTTTATACAGATTAATTGATGATTAACTGAAGTTTTTTTCTATTCAGGACATGCTGTACGACCCGCTGCAGTACAGGCTGCTCTGATCCCTTTACACACGGGCGCACAAACACCGACCCGAGCCATCAAGGAGAACAGTGAATGGGCGTTACATAATCCACATCGAGTCGTGCTACAGTAGCCCTGTCTCTATAAGTGCTTCTTTCTTCTCTGGGGTGTGTGCGTAAAAGATGCGTGCGTCAGATCTCACCCAAAACAGTGCATGACAGTTCACCAACAGAGTCCGCTCCAAAAGTTCGTCAGGGCACTCCAAGAACCTGCGTCCGGCTACTACGCCTGCGTTGTTGACCAGTATAGCGATATCCCCGATCTCCGCTCTCACCCTGTCCGCCGTCTCATAAATGCTCCGCCGCTTGGACAGGTCCACGGTGAACGTGTGCACCTTAACACCCAGTTCCCGCGCCAGCTTGGCGGTCTGCTCGTTGGCGGCTGTGTTGCAGTCCCACAGCACCAGGTGCGCTCCCTCTTTGGCAAACTCCAGAGCGAACAGGCGACCTAGCGCACCTCCGGCTCCTGTGATCAGACAGAGCTCCCCATCGATGCACTTCAGCCTCGGATGAAGGAAAGTCTGGATGATGGCGCACAGGATGGAGTAGGTCATGTCCATGAGCATCATCAGCAGGTCCACTATGACAATCATGATGCTGTTGCACTTCAGTGTGATCCTTTAGTTCACAGAAGTTTAGGAGACCACCAAGCTTTGTGGAGTGTTAGCTGTAGCTGCGTGACGTGGTTATGGATGCCCACTTTATATAACGTGTGTGTACCGGATTAGAACACTGACTGATGAAGGGCTTTTTGTCTGATGCCTGAGGAGCTGACTGGCTAACTCGTTCATAAACAGTGGATGTATGACTGAGGAAAGGATTAAGAAAGGCCAAACACTTAGAGCCAAAGCCAGCATGTCACACATTTATTCAGCCTCCATCACTGAATAAATTTCATGTAACCCGAACAGGCCAAAGCTTTATAGTCTGTATTTCATTCCTCTGTGCAATATACACAACTTTTCTTTGACCTTTCACAAATACATCCGTGAACTACACAAGTTTATCAGTGAAAGGTATTTACTACACAGACATTCCTTTAGTCTGGTACAGAAAGTTATTTCTGACTCATAGTGTGAATGGGATTATCCAAGTCGGGGTAAAATGTTAAAGTGACAAGCTTAGCATGTGTGCACAAATCCCTAATATGTGCAAATTTTCATAAACAATTTTTTGGTAAAACCACATTCAGACCAATACTTCTGTAAGCTGCACTTAATGTTTTATTTTATTTATATTTGCATTAACAGACTTTAGAGGTCCAGTTGGTGCTGCAGAGCTTCTTGAGGGAGTGAAAACTGTGTCTTGCATGGGAGAAGTCTAAAGTTCTGACTGGCATTGACTGTGATGTAATGCTCTTCAAAGCTGAGTGCAGATGATCAGCATAATGTAGTGCAGCATGACAAATGAGAATTTGTTGTCTGCTTCCAGAGGGCCTTTATCAGTAATGATTAAGGTGGGTATTAAGAGTCAGTCTGGCTAAAGCATTCATGATTCTTTAATTTGCATAAAAAAATAAATAGAAACAAAGACAGGGGTGCTTAGAGGTCAACACATATTTTGTCATAATCTTAGTGCCAAATGTACTGAAACACTGTGAAATAAGAAATAAATGGTGCTAAAATGATTAGTCTGGACACTCAACCATCTGACTGTTTACCAGGAAACAAACATTTTCTGGTTGCTTTAGTTATATATGTTTTAGTTTCTCTCTATTTTAATATAAACTCTCTAAATAGATGTAATATAAACTGTCTGATGTTCAGATTAAGACAGAGATGTGCAATTGTAGACATCTTTAGTCTCTAACACCTTCGAAAGTGAATGTCACATAACCAGAATACAGAATATCTGCTAAACAGAGTTTTTGATAAGAGGGAAAGTTTAATGTGATTGTTTGGGCAAGAGGAGAAAGAGAAAGAGGGAGAAACACAACTTTCACAGGGTTTTCGTAGCGTCTTTTTGGAAGGATCCACACTTCCAGTCAAAAGTTTGGACACACTTTCCTATTGGATTTAACGGGAAAGTGTATCCAAACTTCATGGTACTGTAACGGCTGTTTGTGTAATTGTTCTGCAAGATCTGCACTTCAATCTGATGATTTTTCGACAGGCAAAGGAGCTTTGTTGCCCCCTTTATGTGGAGCATCCTTCCTTGGAGCCTCTTCTTCATACACATCATACAGCATCACAGCACAAGATGTCCTGGTGCAGCTACAACAAACACAGGAGGTTGTTTCAGACTCATGTAACCAGCACACAAGCAGGGTGCAGCTTGTGTATGTAGAGCCTGTTTTTCCTCTTGCATCACCTGCCTCACCTGGGTTAGCCCCACCTCCTGTGTGGATCCTGCAGCAGGCTTTATTAGTGTAAAACCTTGAGTCTAGACAGAATATTTCTACTTAATGAAAAAGGTAGCATTAGTAAAAGAGAAGCAGGAGCGCCATCTTTCACTGATACTGAACATCCTATTCACATTCAGTACATACTGTGCTGACAAATATGGAGTTAAATGCAAAATAACATCCATTTTCATCATAAGATTAAAAGTGATTGCCTTGTTAAATGTTAAAATTATATAATGGCTTAATTTTAATTTGGTCTAGTATGTGCACACTTGTTGCTCTGTTTTACAAACTGCTGTATACACTTGTAATGGATGCATTAAACTATAAACACACATTTTAACTGAATAGGACTTCAGGCAGCCATGAATCGTTTCTTTTTCATTCAGACAACTGCTCTGAATCTAAAGATATACCTTATATGATCTCCACAAAGATTCATGTTTGCCATCAGTCAGAAAGTGAAGCCTTGATGATCGTCCACTTTTCATTAATATTTAGGTTTAATAATCCATATTATTATATTGTAGTTACATTTTTATTCCTATAGTTATCAGATTTAATGTTAAGATTAATTCAAACCTTGCAGATGTTTTTCTTTCTGCAAGAAGCTTTTTCTAAAGTGAAACCTATAATGTGAAGCATGACATATGAAGCAAACTCAAGAGAAAAGTAGCATAGTAGTAATAAAGGAATCAGTACTAGTCTTGTGCTGTTTATCTGCTGGTTCAGAGCTTATCAGCAATCAGGAAGAAAGTGATCAGATTAATTTATTATAATCAATGTAAGATATTCACTCTGCTTTCTAGGAACATGTCATTTGCTATCTTTATACTCTCAAGTCTGTTCCTCACCTAATTTCTTAACTAATCATTAACTTATAATTAGCAGCTTCACACAATATTATAAAAATGTACTAATTAACTAATAGTTAGTTCCTCATTCGATAAATCATTTAATCCTTGTTTAGAAAAAATATTACGTGATTTCCAAGAATGTTGATGTAGTTTTCTTTTTCTGCTGATAAATGTTTGTCGGGGCCCCCAAGAAAAAAGTTGACATAATATTTTAATTTCACCACAGCAGACAACTGATGTTCTCTGCAAAAACATGGAGGAAGTATGTGCAACAGAATGAGCTAGAAAGTATCAGCAGATAAGGTACAAATCTAGTATTATATGACAGATTTTGACTGTTCTAACAAAACTAACTATTTGAATGGGTTTACATTATCAGCCAAAAGTTCTGGCACGCTTTCCTATTGGATTTAATATGAAAGTGTATCCAAACCCTTGACTGGTACAGCACTTTGCCCAGAGAGATGATTAATATGTGGGACATGTAAGCAGCTCATTAGGGGGAAAAAAGAAAAAAAGAAAGAAAGAAAATCAAAGTAACTGAATGGTAATTGTAGCATCTACTAACATTGTTTTTCTATTAACGTTCATCATGACAATGCAGTGAGTTGTTTAATAAGAAACGACCAGCAGATGGCGCTGTTGTAAAACAAAAAAAATACACACTTATCCACACCTCACTAGCTTGCTCTTGTGGTTTCTTGTGTAATGTATGAACATAGCACATTTTACTTAATGCAAAGAGAGACTCCAGCACTGATTTACCATCTTTTATTAAGCATCAGTCAGTAAAAGAACGAATTTGCTTCAAAACTGCTCATTGTAGATATTTTCCTACAGCTTTATCAATGATATTTACAGGTTCTGTGTGTCAAAGTTTTATAGCGCTACATGCGTTGAAAAACAGAAAACCACACACATAATATTCTACAAATTCAACTGGTACAAAGTATGAAACTTTACAAAACAAACATTTCCCAGACACAGTAAGGGCAGCACACGGAGCTATGTGAGTTGAACAGAGTGACTGTTTCCCTGAAGGAGGGAGAAGATTCAGAAAATGTAATTTTATTTCTGTATTTGGCTTGAACCTCTTGTGTGAAACATTGTACTGAAAGAAAATTGTTGTTTGTAATGTAATGTTTTAATTTGTGCTTTTGGAGACTGTACTTAAACCAATATGTGCCTTTGTATGTTGAGCTTTGAATGGTCTCATGAGAGCAGAAGATTTGGTCAAGAAAATCAATAAAGTGCAGTTCAGAAAAAAAAGGAAAGAAATATATAAAAAGCAAAAGAACTGTTTACATTCATTCAACACAGAAACGAGTTGATTTTGTTAAAATAGACTATGGCTTGTTTGGAGAAAAGTTTACTGATTAGAGGCTCATTTCAAACATTTGTCATTTACTGCATGTCTGACTGTTGTGTGATGAATGCTAATGAACTTCATTGTGTTCCACACCCTCCTTTTTCTATCTATCTAGTCTTTTTTATCTCCCTCTAACACCTTCAACAGAGATAATCATATGACTAGTTGTCAGTTTGACATTTTATTCCATTACCATGCAGCGTTAAGGGCTGGGCTGCAAAAAAAAAAAAAAAAGAAATCCACACACCAGTGACTTTTTAGTTGACAGTAAGCTTCCCTTTTGCCAAACTATTTTGCCTCAAAGTTTGATTCTCAGAACTTTTGCATGACCCCATTTTACAGTAGACATTCCTGTAACTGAGCCTTTCCTGCAGGCCCATATCCTTTGCATGCCTGGGATGATATTTATAGAATAAGAGATTTAAACACATCCTCAAAAAGATGCCACAACTCATCTTTGCATTGACATAAAAAAAAAGAAAGAAACAAATGAATTATGCATAAATCTGGCAGTGTAACTTTATTTCTTACTGACAGACTGCAAAAGTGATCATTATGCCAGATCAAAAGACTTTTATTACCAACCACAAAAGCAGATAGGTCCAGATTAGAATGACCACAGTGTGGTTGTTGAGTTTTTTGGGCATAAGTTGGACGTGAAGTTGGGAAGCAGAGTGCTGCAGCCATTATTCAAGATGTCAGTTCTAATCACGCTGACAGCTCTGATGCACATCTCTCTCTGTCACACACCATTTGTTTCCATTCCATTCACGTCTCAAACTCACGTCCTGCAGGAAGGAAGGGTTAGCCGAAGTCCTCATACACATAGCTGCGGTGGCACCTCAGGTTCAGGCTCACGTGGTCATCCTCTGCCTGTTCTTTTGCAATTTACTGAGATGTGTGTGTGTTTCTATGTGGACGGCCGGAGTAAATTGGAGTGATGATGAGCACTTTGCTTAAGAGACCCACAATCCAGTTCTCTGTTTATATAATTTTACCAGACCTCACCACACTGAAGACACAAGGGAGTAGGGAACAGCTGAGATGAATGAATGAATATGTCTTTACAAATTAGCTTTCTTGCATGCATCAAATGTGAGCCATCCAGTCATCTCAACCATCACCATGGAAACAGTGGTCGTTCACTCTACTGAGTGTGTGCTTGCACCTGTTTGTTTTGTGGACTGGGCCTTTCTCATGTAAATGTTTGGTGCATTTTAAGTGCACAGAAAAGATGATAGAGGAAAGGGCTGTAAAACCAAATATACCAGTGTGCCAGCATGAAGACCTAGTTCCCTTTATGTGCTGCACAGTTAGCTTATTTCTCATTTGGACTCCATTTGGGCAGATTCAAAGTGCAGGGTAGGCGTTTGTTAAAAGCAAAGGCACAGAAATATCTAAATCATATTATGTCTAATGACTGCAAAGAACCATCAACAGGAAATTCTTTTTAATCTTAATGTTTTAAAACTAAATAAAAAAGTTGCTTTGTAGTAAGCTTGCATGAGAGAGAGAAAGAGAGTATGAGAGCACCAGATAATCAGACTAGGTGATAGAAATCAGGTGCATTAAAAACCAAGCGAGATACAGAATATTTGCCAACTAACGTGGTCTGTATTGTACCTCCTTCCTGTTTGCGTGCTGAGTGGTAAGCTGCACATCACTGCATGTTTTATGTTTTAAGGAGATGTCATGTGAACTCATATGAGCAATATGTGTTTTGACTTTGTGAAATGGACTATTTGCCAAGAACCAAAGTGCTGAAAAACTTTAGAGAGTTTTGGAAATGATTTATAAGATAAAGTGCCACCTTCCTTCATTTCCTGTCTTCCTACTTCTTCATCTTCACTTTTTTATTTGGAGGTCAGCATATTCTCAAGCTTATACATTTGTTCCAAATGAGCAAGTATGGCTCCATGAAATACGTCAGATTCTGCTGTTAGGAAAGGGAGTGCTCAAACATCTTGATAAAACATCAAAATGTACTATCATCTGTATAAGTTATCAGAAACAACTTCTTTGGTTGGTACATTGCACGAAAGACAAAGGGACTGGCTTTGACAGGGTAAAATATAAACAATATAAATATATCTACTACAGAATATTATCTATTATAACGCAGCACGTACAGTTCAATGCAAAACTATGAGGCTAGCACAATATATTTGTCTAAGAGTCCATTTTTTTTAGAAAACATCTTAAAAAATATAGATTATTTTGATTCTTGTACAATAAATGTGTATGTTTTATAGGAGATTCTACTTATGTAGTTCTACATGTACAATATTGATGCTCCTACAAAACTGGAATCAACAGAAAATCTGTTGGATTTTCACTGCTGTCTTTCCAGCTATAGTGACGTTCATGAGTCATTTTTATCCAAAATTCAGTCGATCTGCTACAAGAACGACAATTCCTTTGAGAGCGTTTTCATTTTGACTGAAAATGAATTCTGATAACAACAATCTCAGGGACACTCACACACATAGACTTTTAGAGACAGAAGAAGTATAATAACAAGAGTAACAGGCTTTTTACTCTGTGTTTGTAATAAAAGTATTGATCGTATTGAGGTGCTCTGTCTTGCCAGCAGTCGGACACAATGGGAACAAGAAGGAAAATGATGGGTGCAACCTCACAGTGTCTTTCTTTGTTGTCTACATGTATTCTGTGCAGTAAAAATCTCAGCAGACACTAAACTCCTGTGGATCAAAAACAGACTGAAACTATTGATTCCGCTAAATGTCACACTTAAGACAAGAGACCACTAAAACTACATAATAATACATACAATATATTTGAAAGATAGTTATTACACAGACACCTATGTATGTGCTATCTTCCTGTCTGCTTCTGGCTTTCTCTCGTCATACAAACATAAAACATTGGAGACAACATGAACTAAGGCCAGTTTTGAAGGAGGGAGTTAAAGGAAGCAAACTATACATATTCTCAAACCTTCTGCTTTGTAGTAGACACTGTATATAAAATACACAGAGAATGAAAAATACACCCCCTCCACACTGCAATATAGTTACTTGAAATATCTCTCCTGAATGTGCCTTGTTTCAATGCCCTTTGTGGTTTGCTACTGATTTGACAGCCTTTGCTGCAGTGGCTTTAAAGTGGTATCCAGGGACTTCAGAAAAGTAGGTTCTTGCTTATAAAAATGATACTGTACCCCTACAGCTAGAATGTAATGATTAGATTGTGATCTGGGCTAAAAGAAGTGTATAAATTGCAAAAACCCCCACATTGCATTCCTGTTATTCCATTTTGAGAGTCCACTAATTGATTTAATGAGGAGTCACTGGTAAGGAAAGTTTGAGAGCACAACACGAAATTCTTTCCCATCATCCACAACTCATATATATTCATGAGAGAAGAATTGTTTTTTTTTTTTTTTTTTATTTATTTCTTCAAATGTTCCTGCAAATGTTCTGAGTGGTTTTCATATTTTTGGGAATTTCACTGTGCTTCTCATTTGCTCTCCTCCTCCTCAACCTGTTCTCTTCATAGTCTACTTCTTTACAGTAACTTTAAGAGTTAGAGTGACCCTTGTCTCCCTGAAGTGGCTGCAGCTCCTGAGCCACGTGGTTCTCCTGCCCCTCTAATGGCAGCATGCTGTTCCCCAGCTTCCTTTGAAGGCCCTCCATGTGGTTGGGACCTTGCTGCAGGGTTAGGGGACCAAACCTTGGGCTGGCTTTCTCCAAGAGTCTTTGGGTTGCTTTGGCGCCTGAACCATCATGTGGGTGCTCCTCTTCATCTGTATCAGCATCAATGAACTTGTTGATAGATGCATCATGGAATGTGAAGTTGCTGGGCAGTATGTTCTCTGGGCTTTTGCTGGGGGTCCTGCTACTGGCAGTTGTGTAGACAGATGCCTCAGGGCTTTGTACTGATGAGCTGTCAGAAAGGACTCCTGTCCCTGTGTCCTCACCACCTCTTACACCAACCTTAAGTGAGCGGCTCCTGAGTGGGTTATTAAGGCGCAGGCCTCTGGGGCTGTCAGTATATGGGTTAAGCTTGGTGCCTTCTTCTGTCAGGGGTGCAGTAGTGCCATGTGATCCTTCATGTTCATTTTCCAGGGTGGGCTCCAGGCTGGGATTGGTGCTGACCCTCCCTGTCATGTTGCTGCTGGGGCTGTGGGAAAAGCGAGAGCTCTCGGGAAAGTCAGTGGCACAGCTGATGAAGCTGTCAATGCTGGACATACTCTTCATGTCTGTCACAGCCTCCACTGTGCCTGAGACAGCTTCAGTAGGGATATTTCCCATTTCAATTTCAGCTTTCTGTCTGAATGCTTTGGAATGGGGCCCCTTCTCCTTGCTGTTGATAGATTCTGACTGGGTCTTGGCCATCTTGTTGTATAACTCCTCCAGTTTCTGTGCACTGAGATGCTGAGGGCTGGTTGAGGGCTTAGCATACTCTTGATAGCTTGACTCAAGTGTCTTGGAGGGGCTGCTGGGGTTAATCGGTGACCTGTGTCTTGGGGTTCCTCTCAGAGGAGACACATGATTGTCATGCATCTTCTCTTTCTTTTCATCAGTTTTTTCCGCCATTACATCCATGAGCTCCACATTGCGGCCAAACGCATCTTTAATGTTCATAGAGACAATGCTACCATTTCTCTTAGCCCGCTCCAGAGCCTCCCGTCTTTTGATGGCTTTCTCCTGCCTCTTTTGTTCTTTGTAGAACTCAGAGAAGTTATTCACAATGATGGGGATGGGTAAGGCTATCACCAATACTCCTGCAATGCAGCACAAACCTCCAACTATCTTTCCTAGGAGAGTTTTGGGGTAAATATCTCCATAACCTACAGTGGTCATTGTAATAGTAGCCCACCAGAAAGAGGCTGGGATGCTTTTAAATTTTGTGTCTTCTTCATCCTTCTCAGCAAAAAACACTAGACTGGAGAAAATCATGATGCCCATGGCCAAAAAGAGGATAAGCAGGCCCAGCTCATTGTAGCTCCTCCTCAGAGTGAAGCCCAGAGACTGAAGACCTGTAGAGTGACGAGCAAGCTTCAGAATACGCAAAATCCGCATGATACGGAAAATCTGAACCACCCGGCGGACATTTTGAAATTGCAGCACACTCTTGTTTGATTCCGTCAGGAAGATGGTGACATAGTAGGGTAGGATGGCCAACAGATCAATGATGTTTAGAGGACCCTTAAAGAACTTCCATTTGTTGGGAGAAGAAAGAAAGCGAAGCAGGTACTCCATGGTAAACCAGGCGATACAGACAGCTTCTACATGGGCCAGTTGTGGGTTGTCTGTAGCTTGACCAAATTCATCAGTGTCCTGCAGCTCTGGGAGGGTGTTCAGAGACAAGGCAATGGTGGACAACACAATGAAGAGGATGGAAATAATTGCCAGGATCTGTAAAACAAAGAAGGAGAATATATTTTTAAACTAATGGCAAAGGATGTTGGGGGACCAAAGTTCTCATTAGTCCTCTTTGGTTCTGTAGTTCAGCCTGAAATTTCTTTCCATGATACTTTAAAAAAAAGGAAAGCTGAATTAGGAAACCCCCTGACTTTGCTTGTATCTGAACCATTAATTTGACTATTTTAGTTTCAAACTAACTAACCGAGCAACTAATGGATGGATTTACTGAAATCTAATCCAGAAATGATCCCCTTATCTGTAATTTCTTTTGGTGACCACCAAAATATTAATATTTTATATTATCAGGTCAAATTTTAATTTGTCCATGGTGTGACCAAGTTGCTTCAAGCTGAGTGATATATTCTGCTGTATTTAATGTGTGTGTGTGTGTTTGGTCGTGTGCTTTGGTCTTATTTAAGTCATATTTATCTGATGGGGTGCAGTTTGTTCATTCAACATTCAGGAAAGAATTTTAAATAATTTTTATCACTTACAAAGCCCTCAGTTGCCTAGCTCTCATATCTAAAAGATCTCAGCTTTCCACATCACCCCACAGGAACTCTGTCCTCAAAAACACTGTCCTGTTAGTTGTTCCCAGAATTTTTCAGGCTCGAATGGGAGGCAAAGCCCTTAGTTTTTAGCTCCTCTCCTGGAAAATCACATCCCAATTTGGGGATCTGATGCAGAAACTGTCTCTGCTAAAACAAATCTTAACACTATTTCAAGAAACTTTGATTTAATTTACTGATCTCTCTGGTCAGTCTGTTTCAACACTCAACCTTGTTTTTAGTATTGTATTGATTTTGTATTTAAATGTCTTGTTTTTTTCTGTTTGTGTTTTATAGACATTTGTTCTTTAATTTGTATAATTTTGGATCACAATCATACTTGAAAAGTGCTTTATGAATAAAGTTGAGCTGAGTAGATTTCATTAGCAAATATAACTATTCTAAGATTTGGATAAATTTAATCATTAGCAGCTGTGAAAAAAATAGTGGCAACATTTCGTGCTCTTCATGTGAGAAGGAGCTAAAACATCAGCATGTTATCAATGTAGCTACGTTAGCATTTAGCTGAAGGCACTGTTGTGTGCTTTGAGTACAGCCTCACTGAGCATCTGAAATGGCTTTTAAATAACCTTCTGCTCATATTTTTTGGCTTACTTTAAAGTTCAGTGCTAAGTTTGTCAGGTGAAAAATCAAATTATTGCCAGGCCATGCACACTAGGAAAGAGAGGGTGGCTTCAGGCTAATTGTTTAATCCAGAAGTAAAGCAGGAAACTAATGCAAATGCATGATGGCTACTTTAACTGGAGCAAATAAAAGGGTTTATGTTTTGAAGGATGCACTGAACTATTAGTGTGGAGGTCCTTTAATCTTTGATGTAGCTGATATCACATTTTAATTTCTGGTATTTTAAAAACTAATTAATGACTGTTTTATGAAAATAGGTCCAATCTCTATTTCTACAGTAAACTTTATATATTTTTACTTCTTTGTACTGACAGTGTTAGCAGATTCAACAGCAGCTGAAAATGACAGTGGGGCTGAAGGTAGAGCTGTCCCTGAACTATATGCTGAAAGTCATGATGCACCATGAAGTAAAACAGTGCTTTAACAGTGTCAGAGGAAGGTCAGTCCCCTGAGAAACTCAAATTCAAAGTGACACAGTGGTGCAGCTGTATCTGTCATATTAAATAGCATCTCAGAAGTGCTAAAATATCTAAACTAGAGACAGTAGTATGGTTTTTCATGATACTTTAATAACTCTGGCCATTTACTTTTCTGACTTGCATGTCAGCATTTAAGAGGAAACAGTCAGGACTAATGTGGTCTCAGGGGCTGATGTTTTATTTTCCTTTAAGTCTCTTGCATTCCTCAATACCTGGAACTACAAGAAACCCACAACTGTTTTACAAAGCATACCATACATAGCCACCGAGCCTCGCTGAAAGAGTGATGAAGGCCTCTGGAGAATTTAGGGACATGCTAATGATATAATCTGCTGAGTGCAACAGGGTCTGGCAACAGTGCTGGGGATTAAGAAGGCTGCTCACAGTTGTGGCACACCTATTATTCCTGTCTCACAGTCACTGTGAAATCCAATACAAGGTCACTATAGAAGCTGTGACCCAAGTGACTGGCAAGTAGGATTATTCCTTGGCATCAGTCAGTCTCCATAAGCTTTAATTATTGTTGACAGGTGATTGCTTGTATATATACCTTGGCCTTTGAAAAGAGGTGGGGTAACAGGATGGAAATACTGCTGTGAGTAAGGTAAGAGAAGACTCAGGAGGGTATCATCTTCAGCAGTGAGAAAGTTCACATGTAAGGGTAAATTAAGTTGCATAGAACATTTTTAACTCTTTTTGAGCCTTTCTGGAAATAGTCTGCTGCCACCTGGTCTAGATCCCAAGAGACACAAAATGATGGATGGAAACTCAAGTATCACCCATTAGAGGAAGATTTTACACTACTGACTAATTACACTCCTGAGAATAAAACAGTGGAACATTGATTTCACTTTTAACAGCAAAAAGTGAATAGTAGTTTTACTTTTTTCAGTACTTTTTGAGGATGTTTGTGTCTATTAGCTAATTAGAAAATCAAAAGTCTGGATTGGTAGAATGCAATAATGCAGTATAAGCATTGATTGAACATGAACAATATCAGAACCTCTGTTCTAAACTGCGTTGTCTAATGGAAAATACATCAGATCAAGGCTTATCTAGTTTGACACACACACAAGCTGGGGTGGAGGTAATGCATCATGCTGATACTAAGCAATAGACAGCACTGAAAACTGAGGTGTGCTGTGTAAAGGGGAGACCTGGAGGATGACTAGCTTCATCAGTTTCTCACCTTTACTCACATTTTCCTCTTTCAACCCAATGGTAAATCAGCTGGGATCAGCTGGAGAGGAAATTAAAGGGAACAAAACACTTGTTTTACTGTGGACACCGTGCACAGTGACAAGTCTGTGACAAAGAGAGAATCAGGCAACCCCATCTGGGCTTTGCAAAATAAATTAAAAATACTCTCTTTAAAATGTAGAGATCTGAAAGAAACTAAGTGTGTTTTAGGTGTGCATCTGAGGGTGCCAAAGCTGGAATGTATCTACTATGCTGCAGAGGAATTAAGACACAGATCCACTGTTAAAGAGGGTTATGGCTAGTGTTGTGTTACCTCATTAGCTCTTAAAGACAAGCACTGGGGTCACGAGGGCAACCCATCTCACTTCCTGTTTGCATAAACTGAGATGAATTTAATAATAATAAAAAAAAAATACTGCTGCTTCTGCACAACAGAAACTTACACTCAGCTCTAAAAAAAATTCATACACACATGAACGTACATATTCACTCCCACCTCAGTAATTAGCTCCAAGCTTCTCTTTCCTAAAGGCTCAGAGAAGAAGGAGGCTGAATATTTAATATCTTCCCGGAGTGCAAGCTATCCTGCCCTGGAAAAGGTGGGCGTAAGTAGATCCTCACTGGGCCATGACAGACTGCAGAGCCTAAGTGTTAGCCTAGTTTTCATACAGCTTTCTCCACACAAGGTTGGTCTGCCTGCATGTTTCTCCAAGGTCGGGATGGACATGGACATTCCACTGAGAGGCAGTGTCCCATCAGGGCTGGGAGTTTCGAGGCTCTACAGCACGTGTGTCAAACTCAAGGCCTGTGGGCCACATCCGGCCTGTGAATGAATTATTTTTGGCCCACATGATCATATCTAATCACTATTAGAACTGGCCTGCTGCTAAGTTCATATTGTGGGGCTTCTCAGGTTGGCAGCCGTATTAGATTCCATAACTTTCAGTATAAACTATGACATATATAAATACAGTATGTATATTTATATGTGTGTCTGTAGAAAACTGACCTTCAATGAAGTTTATTTTTTTTCTCTTACCATTACAGGGCATAACATTTTTCAAATGGTGAAATTAATTTTGACTGTTTTTGTCAAAAGGCTCCAGCTTCCCTGTGACCCTTAATTGGGCGAAATGGTATAGATTATGGATGGATGGATGGATGGATGGATGAATGAACCAGTCCAGCCCTCAACTTGTTCCAATTTTTTCATTTTTGCCTACTATGTATTTGAGTTTGACACCCCTGTTCTACAGTGTCCAGTCCAGTTCTGATAAGTTTTTAAGGGAAAAATGAACCATCTCATTCTTGTTAATTTCTTAACTTCTTAAATATGTAGTTGGTTTTCCTAACTACATATTTAATCAGACTCATCTTAGCTATTATTATTATTATTATTATTGCAAGGCATTTTACTTTCACCAACAGTAAGACTGAGAAGCTCACTAGCAATAAAAAGACAAAAGATGCAGGCAGTAAAAAGATGAGCATCAGATAAAAACTTGACACACCAGTCACGGCATGATTTGGGTCTAAAAACAGATAATGTGAATAACAAGGTGGCCTGGAAGTCACTAGAGCAATCCTCTAGTGACTGCGTTTTACTTGTGGGTTTTCCCTTGTACCACGCTGTGATACGTTGTTTTACCTCTTGTATGATGTAGTCCTAACTGGATTTGCCTTTTTACCGCATAAGCTGAATCAATGGAGGGATTGTATCACAGTGACTGGGCATAAGTGCAATATGGCATTTCTAATCCTCTTATAGTACTACTTCTGTGGCTTGCCAAACAAATTTTATGTAGGCCTATGACCTGACAGTTGAAGCATCTCTTACAGACTGGAGGTTCCCTCTGCAGGATATTGTTTTTCCTTTAGCAACCTCAGTGGAAAAGATAGATTAGGTTACACTGCCAGTAAGCACGCAGAAGGTTCCTTTCCTCAGCAGTGGAAATGCTAGAAGCCTGTTGCTTCTACAAAAACATCCTCCCAGGGTTACAGTCACCTTACTGGAAAGTTCCACATGGACTGCGGTTCTCACCAAATTCAAAATTTTAACTAGTAGAATACTCTTCTCTTTCTTTTTTAGTAATGTTCAAGTCTGTTTCTAATGCTTTCCACACTCCCTAACTTTTTGTGAGGTTTAAACCAAGACATAAACCCTATACTTTAATAACTAATAACTAACTTAATAACTAAAGTGGTTTAGCAAGTAATACTTACTTAGAGATGGGAACATTGTCTTTGTTAAAAGCTATTTTCAGCTTTGGATTTTGCGCAGTGATGAGAATACAGCAGCTAAATGTTCACAATAAAGTAGGAGTATGTCATGGAGTGTAACAAAGTGGCTCACTAATATGTTCTTACACAACAGGACAACAGAGAAATAAGCTGGATCAGGCCTTGGTGATTAGGACAATACCTGCTAATAGGATCAGTTCATTGCTGGTTTTGGTGTTTTTATGGGATCTGTTGACTACAGGAAAAACTGGCATGATCCTTAGACAATAAAGTCTGTAAAATAAAAGCCTAACACTGACGGTATCACTTATTCTGTAGTGAGGATGTGCAATTATATGATCAAATGGGAATAACTCAAATGCCTCTTGAGTCACTTTGGTTAATTTTTCTTAAAGTTCAGACTAAGATATTCTGTTTGTGATCTACAGATGAATTTCATATAAAGTTTTTTAGTTTTGAAAAAAGTTTGGTCCACCACTGGTTGCTGATTCTTTAAGAAGTTAAGTTTTTTTTATCCAGTCACGTGTGATAGCATGAGACAGAAAATCTGGAACAATTTTTGTTTATACTTATAAGGAGTTAAAAGATCAGTATAGACTGACAAGAGGCCTCATTTACTAAACCGTGTGGTTTAATAATAGTTTAAAAAAGAGCTACTTGCTCTTCACTTAAATCTTTTGTATCAAGACAATTCTACTTTACGAAGTCTCAAAAAAATATTTAATTCTTTATTTCACTATATTCATTAGACTGCTTTAGCTTACTACAGTTTTATAAATGATGACACAGAAAGCATGAAGAGCTAATAAGACATCATTATGTCAGTAATTAACCTGCCTATTAGTACAAATGCTGTTGATAAACCATGTAAACAAAAGATCTATTTGCATCTATTTTGATAGAGGTTTAAGAAATGGCATGTAATGGTTCCAGCTCCATAGATAACAATTTTTCCAGCTTTCATTTCTAACCATTTTAATACTTTTAATGCAACTTTGTCTATCTTTAGGTCTGGACATTGGTTGGATAAAATAAAACATAAAAAATGTATCTGTTTGGGCTCTGTAACAGCAATTTCTTTTCTCAATTTTTCAGCAAACAAATCAACCATTTAATTGAATATTTCAGAAACTAAGCATCAGATTAAGTCATAATTCGATTAATCATTTGCTGCAGTCACATATGAAAATCTTTCAGCTTGTGTTCAACCAGCTGCAACAGCAACATCCTGTGTTACAGCATTAATGGACACATAATAATCTGTTAATATTACAGTTGTATTGTAAAAAGGATTCATTCACGTTCATGCTTCCCATATTTAATCATATAATTATTCATATTTAAGTCTAACCATGTTGTATTTCATTTTCTTGTGGCTATCTGTAACATTTTGTGGTTAAAAGAGAATTAGAAAAATATATAAAATGAAGTTACTTATACAGTTTGTTGAACATGTAATAACTGGATAGGCAAGTCACATTTTAGAACCTCAAAAATGTTATTTTACAATCACTGCTGTTACTTTCTGAACTGTTGCTGCAGGAAAACCAGTGTTACATTAAGTGATGTCTTCCAGTTACAAAGTAAATTGTTATGAAAACATTTTACTTCTGATCACTCTCTTTCAATATGGGACAAAAGCAATCAATAGTTTTAATTTAGCTATATAAGTGCCCCCATGAAGTTTAACTTTCCCATTTGTTCCCGAACCATACAGACAAAACTATTAAGCATCTCTCAAACTGAGAAGACCCCCCCCCCCCCCCCCCGTATCCCACACAGATGTGTTCTCCTCCTCACCTGGCTTATTTCACCTTGCCTAGCAACCTTCTCTGTCTCACCTCAGCCCACAGCATGAAGCCTGATTATATCCAGTACTGTGGACTGAGGGGGAGACAGGGAGATGGATTACTGAGCTTGCAGCTATTCACAGGATGTGTCCTTTCAAAAGTGTGAAGGTGGTGCTAAAATGATGAGGCACAAAGGCACAATGCATTAAGTGAGTGTGCAGTGATGTATGGTTTTCTGAAAATCTGTATTAACTTCTGAATCCAACATGGTCATTTGCAAGAAATATTTAGCATGACATTAAAATTTAAGTTAGAATTAAGTCAAAATAGTGTATGATTTCAATGTTTGTCCTAAGAATCAGGAGTAAATATAACTTAATGGATTTTTCAGAAATGTGTGTAAATGCTTATGTGTGCATGTTTTAAGTCTTTGTATATACCTTCACCCATCTGTAGTCTCAGAAAATAAGAATGTTATTTATACTTGGGTATAAAAAAACAAACAGATAAGAGAATAAGAAAGGGGGAGAAAACACTGTAAAAAATGAGGACATAGATGGGAAGGTGAAATGAGGGTGCTTCCCCTGGATGATGAACAAACCATTGCCATCTGTTCACCATGTGAATGTCAGGTTATTCGATCAAACATCTTCAGCAACATTTAATGACACAGAAATATTTCTCATTTAACTTAATGCAGTACCATGTGCTCTTTAGTGTACATGATGTATATCAAAAATATGAGATATGAAATTGGAAAATTCGTCCAATTTCCTGCAGTATTGTATATCCACAATCTCACAATGTTTTAGGCATCAATTTTCTGTTTTTGTGTAATTTAACCATCTCTCTATACACACACAGACTTCAGTATTTAAACAATATTTCTCATTCTTCATGCAAAGATAAAAAAAAGTGTCAGATAAAGCAAAATATTCTGAACCTTTATTGAACTGTGTGTGCTGCTCTGCTGGGGATAAAAGGGAGGTATGGCCTCCAAACAGTTGTATAAACCTGCTGTTGTAACCCTCAGAGAACTTGAAGGTTTTTCCTCAAGTCTGCAGAAAGAAAAAAACAGGAAAGAAAAACAAAATCACAAACACACAGTCTACATGGCTGAACTACACTAATGGAATAAGTATGCTCTCCCTTGGGAAGTTCACTTCTGATAGGCAGTGGATGTTTTTGTGTGGACCTGAAATGCTGCACACTGGTGAGACTCATGGCTCACAGCACACTCACATCTCCATTCTGCAAAGATGCATCACACCCAGCTGAAAATGACACATACTCAAAAATCTGGCTTTGTTCTTGAAGCTTTGTTTTGCAGGCTGGAGCTCCAGCTGTCTCTTGTTGCTATGGTCTTTGCTCACTCTGAAACTGGCAGCAGTGTTGGCAGGCGAATGAAAAGAAAAAAATAAATAAAAAACACAATCAAAGACAGTATTCATCATGCTGAATCACCATCAACTCTGTGAAAATGAACCATTTGGCCACATAGAGCATAAACAACCCCAATGCTGTTTATTTTTAAATCTTTTATGAAGGTTCTTGCGATGTTAATTACACAAGAGGATAAGTGCCAGTCGAGAAAGTTACCAGGGTTTGCTGTAATTAATATGTCTTTCAGGTCAAGTCAGGTTTAATTGTAATTAGAGAAAGTAATCAACATCAAGAGGAAAGAGAGATGCCCCGAAGAGAAGCCGTTTCAGATGCTACAAGCCAGTAGCTGTTGGTGATTATTAGTAACACTTGCAGTTGCTGATCCCTATTGTAAACAGTTGCCCAAAAACTATGTTGCAAAAAGTAATTTCTAGAAATGAATGAATAATAAAAACTTTGTTCGATCAATAATCATAACTCAGACATTTTTACACTATTCTATTGAAGACAAAGAGCTCTCTTCTATCCCCAAACTCTGCTATTTACTTACAGACCATACTATGGCTGCAATCTGTGGTGCCCCATTGTGTGAGAGAATGGTTAAAAAGCTGACATAAAAAAACCCCACAAAATAGTGATCTTTGATCTGATCAGAAACATGAAGTTAAGAAAAAGGTGCTAGGAGAAATTTGTAAGGACTTGTGAAAAGACAACCAGCCTACCATTAGATGCTGAATATCTGTACATTAAAGGTACAATGTGTAAGAATTACCTACATATGGTGGTAAATATGGGCATAGAAATGGCTTAAAATACCAAAAACAGTTGTGAGTAGACAATGGCTTTTTCCAGACATGTTGCGAATGGATCCAGCAATGACTGCACTACAGGTAACTACTTCAAAATTATGGATATGTGTACTGTCTTCTTTTGTGTGCCTTTTAAGGCATCACAACCCAAACAGTATTCTAGCTCCTATCAAACAAACTCCAGTTTTAAAGCTCTAAGGGTTCTCACTTCACATGCAGAGTTGTGTATCCAGTCAGAGACCCCATGGTGAAAAAATGGTGGCAACAATATGGCAGCTGGTATGTACTGTATGTGGACCCACAGCAAATAGATATAAATGGCTCATTCAAAGAGAATGAAACGAAAGCAGTTATTTTAGTAAGGTGAATAAATACCAAAAGAAAAACAGGTTTTAATGATAGATACACACACACATATATAATTAGCTTAATAAAATATAATATAAAACTCTGTCATCATTAAAATTAGCAATTCCAAAATGTAAAACCAAAGGAATAAAAACATTAAGAATTTATTTACATTCTGTCCAGTGTTTTTTTTTAACATGGTGTCCACATGAAACAGGCAAAATGTTCTCCTTTTTTGTCATTAAGGGTGCTCCAGTACTTCTCATGTTAAAGGATAAAGGAAGCACTGAAGCTGCTTTCTTTAGCATTTAGAGACTTCAGCCAGCTATTATCGTGACTGTCACCTAAATACTTCCAGGTCATTTCACTCACTTTGTAGCCTTCCTAAACAAAAAAGAAAGTTCAACTAGACTCTGAGACTTGAAGCTTGAAAAACACAAGCAGTGTGTCTGCTGACAGCTAATTAGCATTTACTAATTTTTCTTTCTCTGACGACCTCTCTCTAAGTAGTCACCCAGGTCGATGTTTACCATAAGGACCAGATGTCAGTGGGCTCCTGTGACACGATTGGGTGTCAGCACTGAGTGGAGAGAGTTACCTGGTCTGCTCACATGAAACAGGAGAAGCCTGTTCACATAAGTCTATGTGATCCATTATCAGGTCTACTCATTTGTTTTAATGCTGGACATTCAATGACACTGAAGACAGACAAAATCTGATGCTCACATGTAATCAAATAAAAGGGTGCTAGATAATAAGTTAGAGGAACACTGGAATTACTGAGGAAGTACAACTGCTCCATCCTAAACCCTTATGGTAAAAACTTTGTTCAAAACCCTGTTGTACACAATCTGAAACCTGCCTTCTGCCCCCTGGTGGACACCAGGAGCCAGAAAACTATGCTACATTAATTTTGACATATCACACGATAACAACTATTCCAACTATCCCAAAATTCATTTGTTCATTTTTTTTTTTTACATTTTGTTAAAGGGCCAAATAAAGACTTCAAACAAAGAAAATTCTTGGGTTGGGTTTTAAATGGTTCATTTTCAACATCCTATCATAAATTTTCTTTAAAAAAATCATGTAAAAATGCATTCAGCCTCTATAGACATACATGTACAGGAGATTCTCTGTATCAACTGCATCAGTGGAACAAATCAAAATTTTTATTGTAACTACATGAAATAAAATTAGACCTTTCTGTCTTGCATTGGACTTGACAAAGGATGCAAAGAAAATCATCCACTATCTTCAGCAGCTGGTGCAGCATTCTTTTCTGAACAATTTGCCTTAGCAGCTCCAGTTATCTCCACCACAGAACCAGCCTTCTTGATCAGTTCTTTAAGTCTCTGGCTCTGATGCTGCTGCTCCAACAAATGGCTGCAAAGCTGATTGCACTTTCCACAACAGACTTACAAAAGATATGCAACAATTTGGTGCACATTTGAATCATCTTTGCTTCCTTAGAAAGTAGAGTCTACTTTGTCCCTTCTTAGATGCTTTTATGTTGCTTTTCCAGTTCAGTCTGTTACAGTACTTGTGTTCCTTCACCACCTCCACCTCTTCTTGAATTGTATTAAAAGCAGTTGAGAAATCAAAGAACATGATCCTCAAAGTGATGCCTAACTGGTCCAGATGAGAGACGGCTCTCTGAACCAAGTAGATGATGGCGTCTTCAACTCCAAGCCCATTACAAACTGTAATGGTTCCTGAAAGGTGTTCGCTTGCTTATTGAGGTGAGCCAATAGCAATCTCTCAAGGACTTTCATGATGTCAGTTGTTAGGACAACTGGACTTTAGTCATTTCGTTTAGATGGTTGGAATTTTTAGGAACTGAAAAACACTGGATGCTTTCCACAGCACAAAAACTCTTTTCTGACTCAGGCTGGTGTTGAAAAGGTGCTGAAGAATCTAATATAGTTGTTCTGAACAAGTTTTCGGAACCCTGGTGCTGACACCATCTGGATCTTATGGTAGCTCATTATTGTAATTTTTAATCTCATTATTTGTTATTTGACATACAAAGTTGGGTAACTTGTATGTATATATATATATATATATATATATATATATCTTTTCATGTCTTTTATATTGCAGTAGAGAAACATGGGTGCTACATGGGTGCTACCTTTCTGTATGTATGTGAAACTACTAATGCATCAATTCTAAAATTATCTTAACTGGTCCCATTGTGCCAGGCCAGACTTTCAGTGTAGCCATGACAACAAATTCACTAGGCTGCAATCACAGAAAGTGCTGTGCTGCTGGATGCCTGTCAGGATCTATTTCCTTCTGCACCATTTCCTTTTCCTTTTGATTGTTACCTTATATTTCTCTAAGTGCATGTGTGTGTACGTGTGTGTGTGTGTATGTGTGTGTGTGATGTCTTTCTGTGTATGGGTAAAAATACATTTCTGTTTAAGCCATGGATGGCAAATGGTATGTGATCCATTTGACATGGTCAGCTTCATATAAAAATTTGTGAGTGGTGAGGACACAGAATCCATAGAGGCAGAAAATGCCTTGAGTCTTATTTTAAAAGCACATGAGCATCTCCCATGGAGGCAATCATCTAATACTAGATATTCAAAGCAGATGGAACAGTGTGGAAGATTTATTCCACTTCTTGATTCATTCATTAATTATATTTTTGAAAGCAACATTTTCTAAAAGTTACATACAAGATTTAACAGCCCCACAAAGTTCCTTTTATACAATTAGATATGAAGTCAAGTGCAATATAAAACCAATTATTTTTCATTTTGCAGAGATAAATGTCCTTCTGTGTACAAGCTGGTGTCTCCTCTTGAATGATTCAGTAGGAGTGGGCGGGCAGGCTATAAGGAAGTTCCTGCATGACCACCGACAACCCCAGCTGCACATGCCTGTTAAGGCAGAATGTCTCCAACACCAGAGTCAAAACGTTTCTTCAAGTTTTCTCGACTCATTTTTTGTCCAGGTGCCTCTGAAGGACTCTGGAGGCCACCTCACTCTAAGAAACCCACTCATTCTCAGTGGCAAAGCAAGGTGAGAAATACATAATGTAGAAAGAAACTGAGAAATGACGTGTTTGAAACACTGAGTATGGTGTATAATGTATGCAGCTGTGATGTACAGGCTCCAAGGAGCCCCGAGGCAACAGGCATAAGAGAAAATTTGGAAGTGACCCATTTTCTTAAATATCTCACTGAAATGTTAAGAAGTTTTGTAAGAGGAAAACAAAGAAAGACAAAAAGAAATATGAAAAGGATGGTGAGCAGAAAGAAAGTGAGGAGCTGACATTTACCATAAGAACAGTTTAGAGGGATCTAACCTTTAAAATGAACATTCACTTTGAGCTTAAAGGCCCAAGATACAAAAATAAAACATTCATTAAAACTGAATAGATAGAGCCATTCAATGCAGCTTAAAAAGGACATGAAAGGATCATACTTACATCTAGTAAACTTAACATCACATTGGGTGTTTGTAATACTGAAATGAAAGTTTCAGTACACTTAAGCTGTAATAACACTGGACAGAGACAGTAATGAAACAGAAAAGTATAACCATGTCTCTGCTGCAACATAATGGAGAGAGCAAACAATGACGTGATCTCTGCAACTGGACCAGGATTTACACACTAAGGATCAAAAATATAAAAAGATTTATCAATGCAAAGGGCAGAGGAATTAATTGAGTTAAAGCAATGCAGGAAAAAAAAGGTTTGCCCTTTCTCTGTCTCTCCTTTCCTTTTTATATTCAAACTAAATTACATGCACATGCATACAATAAGCACGACAAACCGCAGAACAGAGTGTAAATAGATCTCCTGGGGAAACTGCAGCACACACAACTCTATTCAACTATTTGCATAACAGATGCAGCAAGGCATTCACAAAAACAGGACATGGAAAACATGGGCCACAGGACATGTGATCACATCCAGTGGAAAAGCCAGTAACTTAAATATATATTTATAGTATTATACTACCCTATATATACAGGTATTTATGGTAGTTGACTGTTGCTACTTATTTTTGGTTGCCATAACTAAAACATGTTACCATAATGTCACTACTGAAACCAACCACATGTGTGTCCTTGTCTGTCGTTATGGAGACTCTCATTGACAAATTACATTACCCCAGCTCTTCCATGTAACCATTACAAGTGTATTTCTAACCCCAGCCTTAAAACTGCTGCTGGATTTTGGATGCATTGAATTAAGTAAAACACCCCACCCCCCCAACACACACACACACACACATAGACATCCAAACGTCTATTCATAAACAATTGTGTCTGAAGGAAATGATGGCGTCAGCAAGACTGATCCTACTACGGTTCTTCAGTGTATACAATCACTCCTATTGCAACCAGACATGCACAAGTGCTTTAAGTTTATTTATGCAGTTCTAAATACGAGCTCAGAAGCAGCGTCGCAGGGCTTCACTGTGCTGTTGTTATGTAAGCAACAAAGGATGAGACACATTTCCAGTTCAGACTCTTAATCACAGGAAGGAGAAAAAAACAACACAAAAACCTCTACGTAAAAGAAAGTTGATTAAACTTTGAAAAGTCTCTAACAATGAGTCAAGCTTCCAGGATGTACTTTACTTCTAGAGTACCTACAATAGCACAAACTAATCTTGCTGCCTTCAAAGTGTGTTTGATGATGATAAACACCATGATCTTTCAATTAGTCAAAATAATACCAAAACATAACGCAATAAAGATTTTTGTTTGGACTGTTGTATAAGTGCTATCTCACAATGACTTTAATTTGTAACAGTCATCATAAGATTTAGAGATGGCAGTAAGCAGCTGGTATGGAAACAACACTGACCACAGCAGACACCTGATTTCCACTCTGCAGCAGCCCATGGCCAAGCATGCCCGTTAAAGTAGTAACAACAGTGCGAATGATTTGCAAGTGGAACAAAAGTCTTAATTATAAAAGGATATGTTTAATGTTGCTGCCATCCACAGGATCTTGAAGCTGAGGTGTTAGTGAGGGTGAGACAAGTCTTTAGGGCAAAATTAGGAAATGTCTAATCATAGACAAAATCATTGTTTAAAGAAGAAGAAGAAGAAGAAAAAAAAAGAGCACAGTCACACTATACTTATGCAATTATAAACCTTACAGTGGTTCCCCAGAAAGGCTCAAGACAGGAGCTACGCTTACTGAATAAAAGGCTTAAACACTTGTCAGACTGGTGGTTGATGCTCCACACACTGCCTATATCCATCCAGCTTGCTGTAAACTCACCGACAGTCAAGCATGCTGGCCCAACCAATCACTGCCATACATGGAGATTCTGACCTCATATTGAAAAACATGGAGCAAGTCTTCTGCTGCCTCTGCTGACCCTTACTGTGTACTCCTGAAAGTAACATTTTCTTTGGGAATATTGTGTTTTACTCACATTAGTTTCTAGGCCATCACAGTCTCTGCTACTGATCGACCTTTCATTTGGCTGAGTAAACAGCTTTTTGTTGCCTGTTCAATGGACAGTCACAGTGCTTTCTTTTATGAAAGAAATCAATCAAGAAGCTCTTTTAATTTGCAGCTGTTATCCTTCCCACTACTAATCGGCTTCTTTTGGTGCTAGCACAGCTGGTGTCCTGCCTAGCAGCAACTGTAATGTATTAAAGAGAGGCTGCAGGGTGTCCTCGCAGTGGCCATCCTTTATTATGCTTTCAAAGTGTTACTTATCTCTACAGCTGAAAATCTGGCAGGGTTTTAGTTTAGATATGGATGTGTGGTGAAATCAGTGAGCCCATCCAATTAACCCCATCCTATGATGAAAAAGAATATATTGCATTTCAGTTCACTTAAATCTCTTGTGCCATGGACTTACTTGCTTAGCATGTACCTCCTAATGCATGTAAAACACAGTTTTGAGGTGGAAACCAAATAAAACCAAACAGCACAACAATACATGTGGCATCAATGCCTAATAACCGTTTACAGGTAGTTACTAGACTTAGCAATGAAACCATAACCCTCTGTTAGAGAACTAGTCATTAGTTCTTTTTACTTCAATGACAACATGTTGATCTAAGGGTGACAAATGTTTTGGTTCCCTGTGAGAACATTATCATAGTTTACTCCAGAAACCCATAATTGCCAACATGAATATACTTTTACATTCAAAATAGGAAGTCCTGGTACAGAGGATTGTAACTTAAGCCTCATCAGGGAGACACTTTCGACACTTGCTAACATCATTTCTCTCTCTGACCTTTCAATCAGTCATTTTTCCTTCCTGTTGTTAGCTCTGAATCTATTTCTTCATCTTTCTGTTTTTCCATGATAGTCATTTAAGTTACTTCCTTTTTCTCTGAACTCATTGGGATGACATTTACTTTCCTTTCTCCAAAAGGTCAGCCCCAAAACAATCAGGTGTCTGTCAGAACTACACTGCACACACACACTTTACACCCATCTTTGTCTTTCAGTGCTTGGGGACCTTAGTTGTCTTGGATCAAGTCTTTTGCAACATCAACTTTCCAACTTTCCAACCTTTTAAGCTGAGATATTTTGCATTATAGGCAACTTAACCAGTGAGTTTAAGCTCTAAGATTTTCGTTCTCATGGTTGAACTAAACAGTTTAACTTCGCTGAGATTAGAAAACTATTGAAAAGCCATTTTGATCTTTGTTCTACTCTGAAAACCACTGACAGGTAAAAGCAGTTACATCTTTCTTCTTGCAGTGCAACATTCTGTACAGAAAATCAGTGTTGTTAGGTTAGATTAGGTTATGTTAGGTTATGTTAGGTTAGGTTAGGTTAGGTTAGGTTAGGTTAGGTTAGGTTAGGTTAGGTTAGATTAGGTTAGGTTAGGTTAGGTTAGGTTAGGTTAGGTTAGGTTAGGTTAGGTTATGTTAGGTTTGGTTAGGTTAGGTTAGGTTAGGTTAGACTAGGTTAGGTTAGGTTCTTTTTATTTCATTTTCAGCATACTGACAAAATTAAAAGTTAATTATACAATAAACTGAAATACTGAAAAGGAGTAGAAAGAAGAACAAACTTATGAAATCTGCCCCTTTATCACATCTACTGTCTTTTAGTATCAACCATTTGATCATATCAATCAACAATGAATCATATGTTCAACATATAATAAGACATTACTGTAAGAAAAAAAAAAATCATCCAACAATCCAGCTTACTGGTAGTAAACATGCTACTAATACATAAAACTAATATAGTTTTTCATATTTCCTTATTGTACAGTATTTTATTCCTTTCTCAATTTGATGTTTTGATTTTCTTATTCAAATTATTACACAAATTATTCACTAATTATTCCCTTTTCACTGTAACACAGTATTCCCTCACTTTTGTCCTAAATATTGGTTTTTCAAATATCTTTGTTCCTTTTAAATTATAACAATTATTCCGTCTTTTAAAACATACTTTGCAGTTTGTTTGGTAGTGCTCTTTTACTGGCTTTGAACATGATTTTTAAAATGCAACATTCCACAAATTCTTGAATTATTAACAATAAAATTAAGAAAATTCAAGTTGTGGCATTTATATGAATGTTACGTTGACACTTGCCATCTATCCCCCCAGCATGACTGCCCTTAAAAAACTGCTTGGGAAGGGCTAAAAATAACATGACAAGACTCTAAAGTTCACACAGCTTTCAAATTTTCAAAATAACAATCTGATGGCATCTGTGAGAAACAAGTGCAATCCACAAAGACCCCCCCCAAAACCCAAATGATGCAGAACAAGTATATAATTAATAAAATGCACATAAAAATATGTCTAGAAGAAAGTTGTTTCACGACAAGAGTATTTCCAGACTTTTTGACCTTTGACTCAGAAAGTATGAGATCACACTAAGATTAGAAAGGAAATCCTTCAAGATTTGGAAACACAGTTGTTGGCATCATTCACAGAGGTAAGGTTGCCAGTGGAGCAGCCCCTAGGATTTCCATCTAATACTGATTTTGATCTGGGACAAGGCTGATAAAGAGGCTCTTATAAGCAGCCCTCTCGTCTCATTTTCTCAAAGCTCCTTGTGGCTGCAGCCCTTCTAAAGTGACCACATGATCAATACTACATAATGACACAATAAGAAAAAATGTCACAGACATGCTGTTTGTACCTCTTTATTTTCTGGGAAAACAACACAAAAGGATGAAGTCTGTCATCAAAAGGTAGCTTATTCTGACATAAGTAGACAATTGGCAACCGTTTAGCAAGCCTGGTGATTGTTGGATGAACACGCTAAAGTCGTGTGCACGGAGCATGGGTAAAACTTTCTAAGAATACAGACAATAACATGTTTTATTATCATTTGCAAAAACCAAAAACATGAGAGCAATCGCATGTGTGGCACTTCCTGCAACTCATGACACTGATTAACCTTCAATCCAAACTTTAAGTTATTCATGAAAAGCTGATTTTCTTTCTTTCTTTTTTGGTCCTCAGGCTCTGTGCTTGAGTTGATGTTGTTTTGTACTTTTGCTACAAGAACTGTGCTGGAGATACAGGTCTTTTAGCCAACCTTGACTAAACTGCAAAGTCTTACAGGAATAGTAAAATGTAGCTCTCCCAAATGGCTCAGGGTTGATTGAGGGTGTTAATTGTCAACATTAGGAGCAAAAATGTTATCTTCCAAATGAAGCATCCCAAGGTTTAAAAAAATATTTGATCTCTACAGTATTAGAGATATGTAAAAGAAAAAAATGTTTTTCAGAAAACCAGATAACAGAACTGTTGCAAGATATGAAAGCTCCCAAGTATGGAGCACTGGACTTTTTTCCATCCACAGTCCAAAGAAAACTTCATAATCTTCAAATGTTTTAGAAGGCCTTTTTAGATTTGATAAATACTAACAAAAAGAAAACAGTGGAGTTCTAAGTCATTTGGACAAATTAAACAAAGAATATGACTCTTAGAAACAGGAAGGTTTGGGTAAAATAATGTACCTGCTCATGGCTCATAGTGTAACCTCATTTGTCATTTATAATGACTTGGGCATTTATGGCTGCCAATGGAAGTGGTACACTGGCATTTATTGATGATGTGATGATGATTGATGTATGAATGATGCATGTGATGATGCATTTATTGGGAAAGCTGACAGAGGCAGCAGGATGAATGTAGATGTGCACAGGAGCATTTTGGGTGCTCAGGTTCAAACAAATGCATGAAAACTCATTCAACCAGATTCAACAGAATTCTAAACATGCCTTCAAAGCAACAAAGAGCTATTCAGCGTGAAGAAAAGGGTATTCATTGACCTAAACCGGTCAGTCAAAGTGAGCTGCTGTACTTTTGCTTACGAACAGACTAAAGGCAGAGATACCTCACAGCAAGCCCCGAAGATGTCTGCAGACTCAAAACAGGAATAAAAGCAGAAACTAGGTCTTGTGTACATGTACATATATGTGTGTGTGTGTGTGTATAAGAGTCACTGTTTGGGCATTATGAAAAACTGGTGTAAAACAAAGAAGCATGTTGGATTGACTCCAGTAAGGATAGATGTACTCCAACAGCTAATGGAGATAAAAAAAAAACATAAAATAAAAAAAATACAGAACGACTGCAAAGGAGTTTCCACAAAAATATTAAAGGCTACCCCACATGTGACGCATCATGACGTAAAAGCTCCTACTCAATTACATTAACTTTATTTAAAAAGAGTTCAAATTATAAGTGTGTTCAATTTTTTTCTTTGTGGTTTACATTTGTGTCATTGTGTCTCTGCCTCTTACACAAGAAACGACACTGGACCAAACCATTCTCAAACACAACCCTTTAAAAAAAAGGAAACAAAGAAAAACAAAAAAAAACAACAAAATTTATAACTATAACCAGCAAAAGTTCTTCAAAGAATTTTATAGTTGAAATATAAGTTTAAAATAAAAAAAAGGAATTAGTCTTTCTTGTAAGTTTGTCCGCTGGTAAAATCTACTTAGATTTGGTCATTTAACATACAAAATGGATAGAATATTCACAAAAGAGAGACTTGCCTTAGCCTACCACTACCAAAAATAAAATAAAATAAAAATAACTTAGTTATGGCACAAATCCACAGAAGGTTTAACAAGCCTCCAGTAACTTAAGGAGATTTGGCTTAAGTTAATTAATCAGTTCGTTTGTCCATTAGCTAACAGTTCTTTGTGCTACTTGCCCAAGTGGGACACTCCCATAATGAGCCATCCCAAACTCCACCAGCTGAGTCTTTTTCTGTCCTCAGAGAGATGGATCGGGAACCACAAATCTTAAAGTAACAAGGGAGTCAAGTTTCCTACAGTTCACCAACCCTTTCAATTTAATTCACTCTCCTCAGTTTACACAAGACCCGTTGTCTTAGGCTTGGTCCTCCTACAGGGACAGGGAGATGTCTAAAGTGCATTAACAGTGCAATGTCATATTCTGAATGAGATGGGCAGACAAACAAATTTTAAATAATCATGAGCTTCAACATGCAGCTTTAGATGCATATTTAATGACTATGACCCATGACATGTAACAGCATAGTATAGATTTCAATAGACTGGAAGAGTAAAGCATCTACAGGTTTGCAGTACAACAATGGAGTGTGCTGTCTCTTTCCAGTTTCTTCCACAAATTCTTAACCTTTTGCCTTTCCTTTCCTTTCCTTTCCTTTCCTTTCCTTCCCACTTCTGGCCACCATGCATATATTTCTAAGTGGCCTACATCTCACACCAGACAGAAAAAAGGTGATGTGCCTGTGAATGGTGTCTGGTAGGAGGGGGAAAGAGTCACAGAAAATAGAGCAGTCAGCAGACTGAAGAAAACAGGGGCCCCTGGGACTGCTGCCTAGAGATTAGTGGGATAGTGTATGAAACTCACTCAATCCACCTACTCTGTGCTGACTATCAGCTTCACTGGCTCTCTGTGTTGTGGTTGGACATAATTTAAATTCAAATGAATGCGTGGGAGAAATATCAGCATGTCAGTATTTAATTGCATTGAGTGGCCACAGGATCTCAGGTGAGTTTCCTGAGGAGGTGTACAGTTTTAAGCAGCTCCCAATGGATTTCCTCTGTGGTGATGTCATACTGGCAAACAAAGTCATGTCCCACTAAGGTGATCTAAGGTTCATATGGCTTATCTACAGTACTCATGTACCCACAGTGCTACTCTTGAATGTAATTACAGCAAATGAACATCAGTTCCTCCACAGTCAGCACATCACAGACATCTCACATAATTACCATACATATTATACTCCTGCTACAGGGATCTGACCTTAGTCCTCACTCATACTGTCTAACTCTGAAGTCAACATATTTTAATCTGACTCCTGCTCTCTCATCACTGCATTTTGACTGGCAAGCTTGGCGGTGCATCTGTAGTTCCATTTACTACACTGCTTGACAACTTAACTTTGATACCTGAAGGATGAAATACACAGGTGATTGGCAGCAAACACACTCTTAGACAGCAAAGTGTGTCATATTCTGTTTTGAAGTGAAGCAAAATCATCCACAATTCTGTGCTCTTGCAACTCCCCCCAAAATATTTCTGTCCCACATGTCACAACTTGCTCTCCTTGGACTAAACAAAGCTTGATCGATAATTGAACCCAAATTTTGTAAACTATATATTGTTAGTACTATTGTTAATATGTTATACATAACAACAGCATTGGGTTCAGCATATCAGACAGGACACCTGTATGTGATATTTAATGTTAAGAAGTCATTTCAATCCCAGTCAAAACTCTCTGATATGAAAAAATTACAGATCTGTTCTTATGTAGGAATTGCCTGTGGAGAAATTTGTAGATGACTAGGCAGCAGTAGTGCTTCTGTGGTCTATAACTTCCTTTTACCATTCACTCTTTGGTGCCTCAGTGCTATTTCTTTAGAAAATTGCTCATGGACTTTAGAGGTCTATTTGTTTTGTGACGTCAAATGCTAATGAAACAACCCTGCGTACCAATTATGGCAGCAATTAGGTAACAAGTACAGACAAGTCCTTGTGTTTCTGGATGCATGGTACAATTACTATTCATGTGAACAAGATCAATATTTCTTTTATGTCTTTTCAGCCAGTTATAGAGAAATTACTGTTCCAGTCAAAAAGTAGTTGCTGTAGCATCAACCTGACTTTTATGCAGATTTGTAAGTGGGTGACATAGAGGTGAACTATTACATATTCTGCAAAATCTGGTCAAGTTGCACTTTCCTGCAGGACTATGTGGGATTAAGTTGTGCTGTGTGTTCATGTTGTAAAACCAATCAGAAAATGTCCATTGTTGTGTCATCTCTTTATTCACCTTTTAGCTTGTTCAGCCACTGCAGCTTCTTTAAAAAGATGAGCATTTATTAACTCCATCTGAAATGGCCTGAGTGGTAGTTCATATATTAAGTTTTAGAGCCTTCTAGGCAGGGCAGATTTTAGGATTTAGTGTACATTATTTTAAGTTTCCTCTACTGGAATATTGACATTGATGGTTGTAGAAAAAGAAATCAAAACAATTTTGAGTAAAACAATTTATATCATAAAGTAAAAATAGTGTGGAAGCATCATTTAGTACATCAAATTCTTCACTTAAAAGTTTTAAGAGTAGTATACAGTAGCTGTTCCCTAGTGAAGATCCCACAGTACTGAATCAATCACAGCCCCCCCTGTGTCTCATATCAGATTGCATGATTTCCCATTATAGACATACCTGTCAGAAATTTTACCCAGTGACAATACATCAACCATTCTTATAAAAAGCTTTAATAGATTAACTTGTAGATTAACTTTATAAAAGATCCAGGTTGGCATTTTCCCTCTGTAACCAGTCTTCAGGCCCTCCATAAGTTATTCAGTAAAAGACATAGACATGAGAAATGTATCACTCTTGACTCTTTTATTCTAGTTCATGAAAGCAAATAAGCATAACTATGTAATTTATTTAGAAAATTCACAATTTAAGAACAAGATTTTTGTGAGCATTCCCTTTCTCAACTTCACTAATAGGTACAATTTAATGTTGTAGAGCTTCATGCTACACTGTGGAGAAATGGGTGTACTGTGTTATCACTTCCTGACCAATTTCCATCTCACCAACACTGCACTATCACACCAATCACTTGTGCGGCATTCTATCTTACACTTCATCTCTCCTTCTCATTCACTCCCTCACACTCCCTCTTTCCTGCTTCCTCTATATCAAGCAGAATTTCTACTGCAACTTATGCTGATTTAGAAATGAAATTGTGAATGACAGTCTGTTGATGGGAAATTAAAAGGCTCCCATACAGCTTGATGTAGTCAAATAAAAAGGTTCCAGCCTGTCAGAATCAACTAAATTACAACATCAATATGTCTATTTAAAGATGTGTGTGTGTGTTTTAAATGGAAAGTAAGTTGGAAACAACAGGCTAGAAAAGAAAGCCAAAGACAAGATGACAACATTTGTAAATGGGTGCATTCATGTGCTTGTGTGCATGTGTGTACAAGTAAGACTGTAATAATTTATGGATGTCCCTGGGGAGAAAAGTTCTATTTGGCAGAAAATCTGATGGGACTGTGCTGGGTGACACACTAAGGTGGGATAATCACTCCTTATAGGTTGTACCTCATTAGGCTGAGCAACACCCTAGATGGTATTAATAATAGCATCTTTTTTTACATTGTCCTTCTTGATGTCATTGTAAACAACAGTGAAAAACAGCACAGCTTCTTTGGTGAAAAATAATCAGTGTCAGACTTCTGCAGAATAATGGAAGTTTTTTTAACTTTTCATACACAAGCAGGTTTAGTCATAACGACATGTCTGTCATTATTGACTGCCTGTGTTTGAATCAGTTATTCTATTCCATGAGAATTAAAGGGAGTGGGAGGATGTATTGATCCGCAGATCGAACTGAATTCCTCCTGACAGTTTCAGTTTTAATGAAGCACCTTTATTCTGGTAACACACATGCACTCCTAATTCAGCAACTGCTCCTTTGAAGTCCATTTAGATAAGCAGAGAGGTGAGGAAACCAACAAACACACTGTCAAAGTAAAGCAAAAACAACTCCCCACCCATCATTAGAGGTAGAACTACTTTGGAGCCAGTGAGAAAATCTCTCACCTAACTCCCAATATAACCAACCTAAGCTAAAAAGCTGCATCCTTCCTTTAAAATGCACAGACTTGCCTAACTAGGAGCATGATGACCTTAACCTCTTCATCCTGTAGAGGATCATGTGTTCAAAATGCCAAGCACACAACTCTAAACTTTTTGCCTTTTAGAGCCCATAATATTCATTTTTCCATATTTGTGTCAGGAAGGTATCATGCTGGAGATGGAGCTTTGTTTACTATACCTTCATGTTTGAATGTGTCACCAGAATCTCTCAAAATGATACAAGATGACATTACCACCCAGGATCTGCAACCTGACACTTTCCTTAATTCAGCTTGTCTACGCCGACAAAGGTGATGCCTCATACTGATAGCTCGGAGGTGATCTTGTGTTAATTGAAGCCATTGTTGACTGTTCAGAGTTTCAAGGTGTTGGGTTCTGTATCAAGTTCAGGTAATTACAGGTACTGTTCGTCAGTCTGAGAGCTGCAGTGAGCACTTGCTTTTAGATATGAAGAGCTTCAAACGCAGCTGCAGTATTTTTAATCCAAAGAAACGCTGAGTACTTCTCTTTATTTCTTTTTGATTCTCTACAACGCCACTGTTTGGTTCTTTTTTGTTTATTTTTTTAAGTAAGCAAACAAAAACCTTTCAGTATAGTCTCCATTATAAACATAACACATAGAAGACACAATTCCATTACTCAGTCTTTTTTCACTTTCTTCAAGGCATATTTTCTCATTACGAGGACACACAGTATGCTAAAGGTCCTAGAAGGATAAAGCTGATTTGAGTAGGTGTGCTGAACCTTATCTACTACTGTGTATCATGTGACAAGCTGTTTCTCAAACAAGAAGAAGACTGAGACAATCAATCTGCTCATTAATGAACCAATACAGTTGGATAGCATTTACAATACGTTTTGTGTTTATTTTCTTTCCTTGAGGAAGCAGCTTCTTATTTATGAATCAGTAAACAGCTCAAAGATTTGATGCAAAGAGCTGCAATCTTTCTTCTAAACTCAGCCACCTGTAGAGACAATTTCCTTTTAACCATCTTAGGAGGCAATATTTTTAGGAGGAGATGTAAGTAAAATGTTGAGAAGAATAAACAAAGCCCAAGTCATCCAACCAAACAAAAAGCCACAACTCAAAACTTATTCACTTGTAATGGCTCTGCAGTATTTTTCCACTATTTGCTTGACCACTAAGTGACCCAGGGGGGAGATAAACATGAAGAAGGTGGTTAGTTAAGAATGCATGAACAATCTTTTTGTTCTGCTATTACAAACTGAAGACAAGTATGCCTATGCATGTGTAATGCAGAGAAGAATCTTAAAGCCTGGAGATGGACTCCATCGAAAATATACCCACTGTCAACTAAATTCACATCCATCATTCAGTACTGCTACTGGAAACTGACCTTTTCAGTCTCAGCCTGCTTAGTGAGCAATGAAAACCTTGGCCTGACATGCAGCTTTTGCTCAAGAGTAAACATGCAGTGGTTGGTTTCCTGTGCCTTAACTGTCTGGAAAGTTCTACTTTACCCTGCTGCTGACCACCAAGCCCCACACCACTCTATATCTTCCTGAGTAATGATTTCTCACTGACAAGCCAGTCTGAATAATAAATGAAGCAGTGTTGCAAAGTAGTTATGCCTCTGCTATTGACCTCTCACCTTCTAAATGTCAGTGTCACAGGACCCCTCTGGAGTCACAGCTGCATCAGTGTATAAAGAATATAAACAAAAGCAGATATGGTGATTCACTAAAAATCCAGCATGGACTGTCAAACAGAGATACCATGTAGAGGGGACACACAGTGTGTGTGCTGCTTCAGCTGGCTTATGTGACAACCTAATGTAGCGTACTACATCACCTCTCTGTGGAAACCAGCACTGAAAAGCCTCATGAGGAAACAGTCACCTACTTTTTCTTGTAACCAAATGGGTCAAACTGAAACTAGAAATTATATCAATAAAGAAGAAAAGGTGGGGAAAAAAGGATTTTCTTAAGGTAGTCATACAGTGTCAAGATATACAGTGCAATGGAATATGTGACTATTAAGGAAATGCCCATATCTCCAGGAATTAACCAGTAACTTCACTGTAACAGCTGAGCATCTCGGGAAGGTTAAAGAAAACTCTCTTGCAATAGTTTATTTTAGCAACATGCATTGTGTTGTTATTACATGGCAGCATGGTGGCGTTGTGGTTTGCACTGCATGACTGTTAAGTTGGATCATCCAGGTCAGTTGTGTCATTTCTGTTTGTTTCTTTGCATACTTCTTTCCATCTTCACCCCACAGTCCAAAGACATACAGTACATGTAAAGTTAATCTTTCTGAATTGATTCAACTGAGATGTGAGTCTGCATTACTCTTGCGATGGACTGGCAACCTGTCCAGATTTTATTTTTTGCCTCTCACCCAACGTCAGCTGATAAAGCCGACTGTGACCCCCGGAGGATAAAACAGATACATTCTAATCACTGGATTATTACTGTCATCATTATCACTGATACTGATGTAGTAGTAGTATTGTAGCATTACACTAGCTCTGTTTAATGATAATTAAAGGATGTAGACTATAGACTGAATTAAGAGTTACAAACTGGAAATTAAAAGAAATAAGTGAGTACTGACAGAATAATTACTAGATTTACAACGACATAATTAAATATAAACTGTTCTAGTGCCATGCTGTAATTCTATTGTATAACTGAAAGATAAAATTAATGCAATTGCTGACTTGCAGGTAGCCTGGATGCCAGTAAATAATAGCAAATTACCAGTGAAAAGCAATTTTTTAAGGATAGAAATATGTTTTATGCTTATGTTGTGTTTTCAGTGGCATTGATCTGTCTGTCTGTCTGTCTGTCTGTCTGTCTGTCTGTCTGTCTGTCTGTCTGTCTGTCTGTCTGTCTGTCTGTCTGTCTGTCTGTTAGCAACATAAAAAATTTTTTTAATAGATATGATTAAATCTCATAAATGAAATAAGTAACCAGTGATTAGATTTTGGGGGTGATCCGGATCCACTAGACCTTCTAACTCAAAAATAATGGCTAAAAAAAGAAAAATGACAGTGGCTTGGCAGAGATCTGCTCTCTCTGAGTTCTTCTAGTTTTATGTCTGTATTTTCTCTCCATTAAGTATTTAAGGAAATATTTAGCTTTTTAGCTGCTAATTGGTTCATCCATCTTTGTTTCTAATTTGTTTGGTGCAAAGCTTTTAATACAAAAGCTTTTTAGAGTCTTTCTTCTGAAAACAATGCAACCATTCATGCTAATGTGAGCTGTGATGTGAGTTGTGAGAGTGAAGCACTTATCAAGCTTTTATATATACTGTACATTGTGATCCGATGCATTGTTAATGCAGAAGAAGACACTGAGTGTATGACAATGACTAATGTGAGCATTCAAATGAATGCACAAGGGCAAAATCGTATTGTTGTTGTTACCTCAGAGCTCCAGTTCTGGTATCTCCTATTACATATGTTAAACTGGTGAATGTCATGTTCTTAGACAACCCTGTAATCTTATATAAGCCTTCTTCCCTTTCATGGTGATTTAACTCAGGATGTTCAAACAGACGTAATAATGTTTCTCTTTCTTCAAAATGTTATTTTCATCATTTGGCACTTGTCTGCTGTGAACTAAATATGTGCACCAATGCACTGTCACACAGCAGAAATTAAATAATGTATAGCCAGTCTGTGCATTGGGTCATTTGTGTAGACACATAATCAGTCAAACATGAAAGAGGTCTGGAGGGGAAAGACAGTTGCTGGCAGGCAAATTGAGCATTCTGTCCACGTTGGTAACACAGCACCTCCATCAATAAGAAAAGTCATTTATAGAGCACAGAAACTGAGTCATACTCTTTGCAACCATCTTCATGAGTAAAAGAGAAACATATGGACTGCTCATGGGCTGCACATCTGATCAGAATTCTCAACTTTATCACCACAGAGGGCAGTACCTTCAGAGGGAAGTTAACTTTGGCTTCAATGCACTGTGGACGTTGTGGTTGCAACATAAGTCTTTAAAGTCCACAAAAAATCATTTAGGCTTAGCAGATAAGATGCATAGGGAACTAACCCTGACCACAACACAAACAATTTAATCCTTATCTCTGCTGCTCACAGATGGACAGATTTTCTCTATAGATTAGCAGCCATTCTGCTGGGATGCTACTTCCTGAATTTGCATTCATGTGTTTCCGCACACTGATCAAAGGCGTGTTTCAAATCAATGATGCTAATGTTTCTATTTGTTTAGGGCCCAACTTTATCAGAGTCTTTGCGGTTGCAGTGGTAGAAGAAGGATTTTTTTCAAGAGACAAAAAGACAATGAAAGCCTTTAGAGTCCCAACTTTTCCCTATATTCCTAAAGTTGGTATAAATGTACAACAAAAAGTATGGCATCAGTGAAAAAAAAAAAACGTTAAAGGGCTGAAAAATATGGAAATTAATTTTCATCTAGTTTGTTAGAACATGAAGATAGCTTTTGTTTCCTTGCATTTAAATGACTGTTTTGGATTGGAATGATAAGAGAAAGGAATATGAAAGGATACAGAAACACGAAGACAGCATGGAGAGAGAACAAAGATGACAAAAGAAAAAGAAGCTAGGAAACACCTCTGCCAATGTGCCAAAACCCCCCTCACGACTCTGTCAGTCCACATGGTGATATAAGGCGCTGTAATCATTCTGGCAGATGGGAAACCAAGTGCCATAAATTTATGGCTATTCAAGGCTCACCTAAGCACAACAGTGGAGCTGCTGTAACCCAGCAACAAATCTAGAAAACAACTCATAAAATACACCCCAGTATGATTCCAAGCATGGTTGTTAGTGTACACAGAGACAGTAGGAGGGAGGTAGGGAGAGACAGAAACACACCAAGACAGAGTAAACGATCTTCTCCATTACTGAAAATAACCATAAAATCATAGCGACTGCGCAGTCACATCTCCTCTGATCTCCTATACTCTTTGTGACTTGCTGGAGGAGGTTATAATGACAGCCGTAGTCCCCTGGAGGTCAGACATCCTAGACCCTCTGAAATAACTGGCCACTCATCACCATCATCCTTTTTAAGGCTGAGCAGATCGATCCAAATATGGATAGTATCAATACTTAGGCTAGTATCAGTATCGTTCAATACCATCATGATGAGATCGGTATATTTGTGGAAAAAAGCCAAAGAATGTGAATGAGAGCCAACCAACAGTAGGTTTTGCTTTTGTTTAGCTAATTTCTGTTGACTTTCCTTTTCTCAAACTATTGCATGTGATAAAAGGGAATAATAGTTATTTGATTTTGTAACATTGTCGATTTTATTTTATATGTTTACAAACAAAAAAGCTCAAATTTAAATTTCTGTTCTGACATTCAGTTTGTTCATAAAAAATGTTGTTTTTTTTTACAAAAATCTTTGTACTATGTTTGATTATTACCATATTCATGATCAACAATTGAAGGGAAAATCATTAAATGATTGTGAAATTTCAAGCAAAAAGTATTTGGGTCGGTATCTGTGATACTGGCCAGATTTATTTGATATTGGATCAATACCAAAATTTCGAAAATACCAAAATCGACCAGCCCAAATGTATAATGTCTTTCACACAGATTTTCCTTTTTTTTCCAGAAAAAAAAAAGATTGGTCAGGTTAGATAGGGTGAAAGCGTAGTAAAAGTACTGAGTGTATCACTCCACCTTGGCATTGTGCTGAGCTATGGCCTGAACACAGTGATCTCAGACTTCCCAAACAACAAAGCAAAGTGCTTACAGTGAAGTCAATTGGGCATATCTGATGTGCAGTAAGAAGTGCAGTTAAGTGCCTGCAACCGTGACTGCCTGTGGCTCACTGGGATGGGAAGTTTCCATGCAATTAGTTCAAATACAGTAGCCTCTCCTAAAGCAGAAGAAATAAGTGTCAGTTTTTGTCACTCTGTATCCAATTCTCATCCAAAGCTTCAGGGGGTAAAGACAGCACTGCAAGGCTTTTAGGAGACAGGGCTTTATATTCCAAGAATGCACAAGTGTAAAACTTGTGAAATAAAAACTTTATGAGTCAACATAACTGTTTTATCTCTCAGCAGGACAACAGCACTCAGAACTCCCTCCTGTTTCATTTGTAAATCAACTTATTATCAATCTATATATTAAAAAATAATGTCTGCTCTGCAGTCTGTATTTCAGAGTTGACTAGTAAAATGGAAAACCCTTATGAATGTGACTATGAACCTTCTGAGACTAAACTGAGGCATGCTGGGACATGCTTTGTCATCTGAGCTGGTTTCATTCACAATCACTTATGCTTTCAATTTACCGGCCCACGATAATATAAAAATGATGCCGCAGTCATTCAGTACAAACTGTTCTGCCCGAGCAGCAGCTTATCTTTTATTGATGAAACACTTACCTGCAAGTTTCCCTTTTGTTTATGGTAAAAATGAAGATTCAAGTGGATGTGTAACTATTCTGTAATACTTCTCCACATTGTATCCCTTATTGCTGCTTTGTTACAAGGAATGACTTGTCTGAGAGAGAGTGCAGGAGCCAGTGTGTAGTTTGAGGGAGGTGAGGTTTGTAACCTCCAAAGTGCACAGAATGATAGCATCTGGATACATCTATAGATATTATGGATCTCACCTTCTCTTTCTGGCACTGACTCAAACATCATTGATGTGCAGTAAAATTTTCATCACTACTGAAAAATGAATGAGGCGCACTATGTGTTTGGGAAATAACTACCTCACTGATGCAGCTTTTCAGCCAAGCTTGAGAGAAAGACTAAGCCTCAACATGACATCATCTTTTTGTTCTCTGGCTCATATAGAAAATAAACTGCAAGAAAATTGAGTTGTTTGGAGAAAAGCAAACAAAACAAAACAGAACAATTTGTCTTCATTTCCCCTTCTTTCACTCAGACGTTTCCAAGCTCCTGAACTGAACATGACACGCTATGGACAGATCCTATGTGCTTATCTGAGGATAAGAGCTTGCATGCTAGTAGTGTTACACCCCAAACTTTTTTTCAGCTCCGTTGAGCTGTTTAAATAAATTCAAACTGAATGGCACATCCACAGCTGAGAACAGGCATGAACCAATATAAAAATACAGAATAATTAGAACCAAGATTTACCTAATAAAGTGGAAATTATTGTTGTTAAGATGTAGCTTGCACAAATATAAAACAGAAAAGACTTTTCCTTAATGATCACCATGATCCATATAAATGTGCTGCAGCAGCAGAGCTGAGCAAATATTAATATTCAAAGATAAATATTTGCTGATATAGTCACTGCAATATAGTTTATTTTTAAAAGCAAATCCATAGAATCATTTTAAAACATAATAATAAAAGCAAATTAAAGTTGATATAAAAGTTTGATTTTTGGTTCAGTAATAACACATTAAATAACCTTAAAGATACAACATCATCTAATAATCTACTTGCAGTTTGTTTTTATAAGATTTAGCTTTCTATTGCTGCTGTCCAATATACACAAATACGAGATATGAAGCTAAACATCTCTTTTAAACTAGATAACTTTAAAATAATTACAAACAATTGCGCAATGTTAGTTGATTATATTAATTGCCAAAATCACAAGTTCTTTATATCACTGTTTATTTTGGGTATGGGCTTATCTCCTTTACTGTCCTTGGCTTTTAATTCATTTAACTAAAATAAATTGTACAGAATTGTACTGTATAGTATAGAGAATTAACTATAACAGGCGACTAAGCATAGAACTGGGATGAACAGATTCTTCTGTTTGAAGAAGATTTACTCAGCACAGTGCATCAATAACCTCCTAGTTAGTACTAAAACACACCTGCAAACATTTAATTTACTGAATGTACAAATGATTAAACACTGTGGCTATTCTAAATCGTTCTATACTCCTAAAGGTAGCATCCTTGAGAGTCTGATAAGGTGGGATTTAACTATTTAAGCCACCACAGTCAGTCACAGCCAGCTGCTAAACTTACAATTACATTTTTCTCTAGAACTAGGAGAAAGTGGCTCATTAATCAGATGTTGGTTCATTAATCACATTTAACATGTTTTTTTTTCTCTCTCTCAAGAAAATTTACATTTTGTGGAGGTTCCAGGGGTGCAGTTTATATTCCTAAATTCAGGCATACTAACAAAGGCTGCACCTCTGCACCTGTAAATGCTGGTTAGTTGTAGAGCATGCACTTAAACAAAAGTTCTTCGAAGTGGAATGCAGCCCTCATTGATACACCAGTGCACATCCAAGTATATTTTAAGTCAAAATGCCTGCTGTGAAAAAGGTTTATAGTCACAATTTACTGCAGTCCAGGCAAATTTCTGCAATAAATATAGTGATAATCTATGATGATCTACAGTATATTGTGCAGCCCTAGGGGATATTTATTATTCTGGGGTATCTATACTAAGAGAAATTAGTTAATTAATTAGAAATTAATCAGACTAAAAATGAAAAAAGCAGATCAGCTGAAGCTTAGTCTTCATTATCATTATCTTCACCAAAATCTGGAAATTTGTATTTCTCTTATTAGCACAATCAGGCTTCTCAAATGCAGGATGAGAAGTATAATTATAACCAGGATACCAGCGTGTATGTAAACACAACACGGCTGGTAATCTAACAGTCTTGTTCCTTTGCTGTCAAAAATTCTGCCTGACAGCAAGAACACCAAGTTCAAGGTACCTACTGTAATGGTGCATGTCTTTCAGCAATGTTATTGAATATTTAAGAAAATAATTAAGAACATTGGTGACTCAGGTTCAGATTTGGAGCAGGTTCTTTAAATAGAAGGGTTACATAAATTATGCAGGAACTCTTGTTCAAAGAGGTGTTTGAAATTTCTCTGAGTAATGATTTGACCATCATAGCTCGTGCTTCTGGAGCATGTAGTAAGCCATTCCATACAGAAGGTCTTCTCAGTCTATATTTATGCTGGACTCAATCCTCCTTACTGGGATAAGTAAAACAAAAAATAACAATTTCACTGCAGTAATTTCATGATTTTTGCACAGTGATGTACCAGTGACATGAAAAATATTATAAACAAAGAAAAACTTGGCATATAATATACTACATGCCATTCTCCCTCTCTTTCATGACAGTGATGTGACTAAACAAAGAGTTTCCTAATGTGCACAACCCTAAATAGCTGTGCTGGTAGTTAGTCATCATTTTGAGTGATCATTGACCTAGTCCCATTTTTACCCAGTTTGTTCTCTTAAAAGTGCTGTTAACATGACAACACTCATTGATCCAGCAAAGTGAAGTTCTCTTGTTCCTGGACTGTGAGCCATGAGCCTGTTAATGAGTTGGATGATTGAATACTGGACTGGAAATGAGGCAGAGGTGGCAAATGAAGCCAAGAGGGCTGCCTGAGGAAATGGGAGGGGGAGGTGGGTGTTATGTGAAGGTCTAAAAATATCAATTTTGCACAGGAAGGTTCCCTGCAATGGTGACAACTCTAACAGAAGTGATCAGGCTCATTCCATCCTCTGATGCCACTGAAAACAAACACAAACTAATTACTTCTATATCAGCATGCTGACACCTTCGGCTGTGATCTCACTGGAACCAATAAAGGGAAACAATGGGGACTGTCATGTTTTTTTACTTAACAAAACACCAAGAACAAAACATTTTAATTGACTCAGAAAAAAACAAACAAACAAAAAAACAAAAAAAACAAACAAACAAAAAAAAAACTGCAAGTTCATTTGTTCTTTTGGAAATTACACATAGTTAATTTCATATTATTGACAGAAGAAGATGAGACATATTAGTCTCTAAAGTCATGCTATTTATTACCGACAGGTGAGCATGTCTAACTTTGCAGGCAGCTTTGATGCTCATTTCTGAATGCATCTTCCTCTCAACTTTAATCCCCCTCCAGCTGTTGAAAGTGACAGATCAGGTTAAAAGAAACATCTGATCAAGCCAGTCTGAAGCAGAGGTTTATGCTGGCTTCTGGGTATTAAATTTGATTTATCATGCTCTCCTTGTTGTTGCTGTTTTTTGGTTGTTTGTGTGTGTGTGTTCCTAAAACTACTAAATTTAAATGCTCTCAGTCAGGATCCAAAAATGGAGGAATCATTATTTAAAACTTCTGTAACATGAGGCCTGCTGGCACCACTGTTGCCATCTCTCAGATTACTCACTACTTTCACCTGATCTGCCCTGGCAATGTGGCTGTAATGTAAGGCTGATGAAGACATTACCTTAGCAGCAAATGATGAGCTTGGCTTCTCCAAGAGGTCCCAGAGTTTCTTTCTCTTTTCGGAGCAGCATGTGGTTGTAAACTCTTCGCCCTCCCTCTCCCTCATGTTCTCGGCCTCTCTTTTGAGCTCTTCGTTCATCTGCTCCTTCTTCTGATGATATCTGGCCTGGCAGCAGGACTCTAAGTAGATCTCGTCGATGCCCCAAAAGTCCAGCTCTTGGCTGAACGAGAGGGCGCACATTTCCTCCATCATGTGCAACTTTCCAGTGCGGTAGAAGTTTAGAATGGAGGTGAAGGCGCCGGGGTGTCTGTCGAAAAAATACTCGTTGCTATCCAAGCTGTAATCATCGCATATCTCCATGATTGAGTCGTGGGTGTTGCAGTCCCTCAGTTTGCCCAGTCTTGTGCGGGGCAGCCTATCCAGTGTCCTCCAGAGGACCTCGTGGAGAAGCCCCCCGACGTTGAGTCTCACTCGGCGGGCATGGGTTTTGCTCCGGATGATGTCAATGGTTTCCGGAGGTAGCGTGGTGGTCACCCGAGGCCCAGTTTTGATCATTTTCGATCAAGGCAGTCAATCACTTGAAAAGACTGAGAGACGCACTTTGCTAGTTTAAGAAGACATTGTCCTGAAGATGACCGCATCAGGGCCCCCCTTCGTTTTTTGTGCCTACAAAAAATAATAAAGAAAAGGACAACAATTGCTGAGCGTGCACTGCCAGTGTCCTACAGTAGCAATGTCAGGTGGTTTATCCACTCATCAGAGGACCAAATAGATATTTTAATCAGCTTTAAGAGGCATAGCCGCTTTTCTTGATGACACGGGTGGCGGTGGGGGTTGGACAGCAGGGCCAATGACAAACTGGTCTCTGCTTGTGAGCGCTGTCCGGTACTGAAACGCCCGATCTGTCACTCGCCAGTTTTCGCTTTCCACGGTTCTGAAAGGTGCCAGTTCGGTTGGGACAGCGATCAGTTTCGCATTAAAGTTGCCTGTTGCCTGAAGGCGTAGCTAAGCTGTTCTCTCGAGTGGTATTCAGCTGGACTAATACTGACATCGATTATCAACTTTGATTAACAGCCCATAACGCACTGCGCTCTCCCCTCAGACGAGACTACATGTCCGCATACACATGGTCAATTTCCTGGTCTTCAGAATTGGAGTTATTGTAGTGACAGTAAAATAATTAAAAAAAAGTTTTGTTTTTATTGCGTCAAACATGCGCATATCTGAGTCACACAACAGGACTGCCTTTTATGAGAAATATTTGAATAAATCTGTTGTCTACTGAAGTACCAGCCAGGACACAGCATCCTACAATCCCAGTGGACTACAAAGCCATAACACTTATGTGACATAGAACAAACACATTTTTAAATACAATGAAGAAATTAAAATACTACATACGTGTCTTCCTTATATCCCGATTGACTTCATAGACCGACATCAGCAACATTTCAAGAGTAACCGTGTTACAACTTGTTAAGCTTGCAAAGGTCTTCAACGCTCGGTTTGGAGCTGATGGAAGCATCATGAGCTACGCACCGACATGGTGAAAAATAAAAGGTTCGACAGGCATTAAAATGTTCAGTCCGCTCTGTGCACCCCTCCTGGAGCGAATCAACAAGTAGACTCCTGACCGTGGCCGGGAATACCGTCGGTAAATCGCCTCTTCCTGCTTGCAGTGTGAGTGCGTACTGGCCGGCGCCTGTGACTGTGAACGGGATTCTGCTGGGACTGATTTCACACAGGCTCCTCCAGCGGCTCAGCCTGTGTGAAGTTAACCCTCACAGAGCCGGTGAGCCACATCTCACTGCGTCTAAACTGTGCCCCTGATTTGTGCTGCAACGCAAGTATTTCATCGTGACTATAGTGGGACCATACATTAACTTTGTACAAATGGCAAACATCATACAGAGATCTTAGAAAAATTCAGCTTCTGACATGATTGGTTCCGGGGTCATAATTGGAGAAAAAGTTACTCAATCTGCATGAAAGCATTCAACATCCAGTAGACACTGAGTTTCAATCTACAGAAGCCCCTCTCTATTTAATCTATACTAGGTCAGTATGTTTATTTGTATTTATAATTTGTAATTAATTTATTTGTAAGTGACAGAAGTCAAAACATAAACATGTTTTTTGTTATTCCTTTTCTCTGACCTATAAAAGATATTATTTTGCACCTAAGATTTCTTTTTATTTTCTTTATAATGACACAAGAACCTAAAGTTTCCACTCCAGTTTACTCTGCAAACAGAAGGAGTGCCATTATGACAGATGTGTGACCAGCTCTGTTTACAGTACATGCAGCCCCCTCATTGCGCGCTCTGTATTTGATATAACTCTTAGCTTTTCAAAGCTGCCTACTAAAAGCCAAACTGTGAGCACTAGTTCAATTTCAATATCTCATTCCAGCTTCATCTGCAAAACAACCTTCAACAGGATTCCATACTTAGATTAAATGTGATCAAAGGACTTGAAGAAACCATAAATTATGTACTCTGAAGAAATGACAACACGATTGTATACAACATATTCACATTTATTGATAAATATAAAAAATAATATATAAATAAAAAAATACATTTTTCTCCTATTGTGTTTCTCTTGTTTTGTATCGAACAAGCAAGTCTCCCACAGGTTGTAGCATCCCAAATCCATAACGGCTGGCATCTATCCCTGGCATCTGAGCATTTGGGTCACAGAGCTCCAGATCGTAGTTCGTCAACAACAAGTAAACAAACCTGAAGGGTAAACACAGATGAAACACCAAATTAAGACATTTCAGCAGAAATTTAAAAATAACAAAAATGTCTAAAAGTCATCTGGCAAAATGTACTCACTGTCTGATGATGTTGATGGCAAACATCTTTCCTACGCAGCCATTGGTACCTGCCCCCCACGGCATGGTGTAATACTTTAGCTGCTTCCCTCCTTTGTAAAAATCCTTCTTCATCGAGCCATCCTTGTTTAGAAAACGGTCGTACTTAAATTCCTGCAGATGGAACATAAATAAGATGCAAATTAATGGTAAAGACAAATTATATTGAACACAAAATATAATGCCGGTTTGTTCAATTACTGGTGGATCTTTTTTCAATTTCCTTCCCACGCCTATTAGCTGTTTCTGTTCCTGTGCTCGGCAAATCCTGCATTGGCCCTCAGCTCTGAGTTTGACCTTTCACTGAGTTATACAGGGTCAGCTTTGTGTAGACACTGATACGGCCTTACATAAACAACCACTAATGCTAATTACACTTAAGTCTGCCTCCGTAGAGACTCTAAGACAATAACTATCATTTGTGATGACAGAATAGGAAAGTTTTAAGAGACTAGAAACAGGAAAGTAGCTGCTTCAACAAGACAGAACGACAAACCTGTGGCTCATGGTAAATCTCAGGGTCCATTTGTGGGCTGATGAGGGGGAACAAACACACCCTGTCTCCCTTTCGTAGCAGGTACTCTTGGCCATCAGCCATGTAGAGGATCTTTTCTTGCACTACTTCTCTTGTAATGAAGGAGGCAGCAGTGAGTCTCAGTGTCTCTTCCAAGGCACTATCTGAAAGGGCAAAAAAAAAAAAAAAAAAAAAATTATGATTGGTGCAAATGAGCAGCACCAGTACTACTGACAAACATGTCTGCAATATTTTACTACTTTGAATAAATTTTTGCTACTAAGATTGTGGATTTCAGTTTGCCAATACAGCACAACATGCTTTGCTCTAATCTTTTATTGTGTGCTTTCCCTAAATACATATAGACAATTATATAGGTTTTACACCAAGGGTCGTAGTATTTGCTGGCTTATAAAGTAAAAAGGGACTTGATGTCATTGTTTTGACAATACACCTAAATTACAGCCACTAAATGTGCTAACTATGTGATAAAACCCTCACCAAACACTGGGGTGTTCACGGATCTGTCCATGAGAGGAGTTTCCGAGGTGTCCATCTGTGAGATCTGGCCAAACTCCCTTTTAACCGCCATCATAGCTTCAGGATTTGTCAACAGAAAACCCAACAGCCAAAATGCAGCAGGACCAGCATTACCCTGGAAACACACAAACACTGGAATGAGAACGATGATAAGGTCTGTAGCGCTGACGTTGCATAGTGACAGCGCAGGTGGCAATGTGGTAACAGCAAATAGAAACATCACATGACATCCACAGTACTCACTTCTACCTTCTCCTACAGTTAGAATAAAATACAAATTTCAGTTAAATTTAAGCTCAATGGAATCAGAAAGCCAAATGATTTCATAATGCTGGAAGATGAAAAAGAATGGCTCCCTTTCATGTGTCTGGAATGAGAAGAGCCATGCTCTGGAGTGTCTCACTACTGGCAAAGCTCAGCACAGTAATGGTTTACTTAAAAAGGAAAGCCATTGGAAACCTGAGGTCCCCTGCCATCTGCCTGCATCCAAGGGCAGGACAATGAAGCCATTTAGTTTAATGGAAAAGCAGAGTACTAAAAATACTAAAGACTATTAGAAAAAACAACAACAACAACAACAAAACATGTTTCCAGAGTAGCTGCAAACAATGCTAACTTATTATCTCAGCATTTCTGTTAAGTAAATTTCTGTATTCATCAAAAGATTCTTAACTAATAAATAAATTATACCTGCTTTTGGCACATGCATCACAGATCAGTGAGCAGGAGACTTCCTCAGACATAGTTTAAATTTCAAATATCATTGGATGATTATAATATGGCTTATCTTGGTACAATTACTGAGAAATCATCATATATGTCATGCAAATGTCTTAATTCCTCTAAATGAAGACTTATGGTAATTTTAAAATGTGGCAACCAATGATGTGACTCACATCTCCCTAATAAATATAAATAAACCAAAGTAATAAGGGTCAGTAAATAACTCTAAGGCTAATTCTAGTGAATATCTGATTTATACCTCTCCAGCAGGACTGGAGGGAGGACCACGTGAGTAAAAATCAAATTAATTTGCATGTGAGTGAGGCTCAACTTTAAAATAGCAACATTTTAAAACCAAAAATTTCAACACTAGGGAAATCCTTTTATAACCAACATGAAAATAACCATTTTTTATATGGGAAGGTATGTAATGCAGGTAGGTTGTAAGTACACACTGTTCCATAAAGCAGCCTAAAACAAACACGACCAAATTCGAAGTATTTTCATGAATGATATAAATTATGTTCAGACAAAGGCTCATCGCGTGCAACACCTCAAACAGAAAACTATAGAACATTTTAATTAATAATTAGTTTTTTATGGCATGCAAAATAGCCAAGGTAGCTTCTGAAGCCCAATAGTACTAAAAAGTATTTTCAAAACTGTGGTACACTCTTGCTTAAGTATTCTTGGATCAGAGGTGAACAGCACACCCATGTGTCGAATAATAGTACTGCACCTCTACTCAGTTATTTGCTTTATCCTGTGCAGACCATCACAGTTGCCATTAGTCAAGAGGCTTAGTGGAAAAAAAATAGCTAGATGATTCAAACTCGACAGAAACACCCCCAGAAAAGATGTAAAGAAGCCACCATTTAGCTTTGAAGTGACAGCACTAACCACGGCACCATGCAGTCCAAACCTCCGCTCAGTTGAAGGAATTTACATGTACATCTAACCCTATATATTATATAGATTCATGACACATGGGATGAAATATTTCAAGCCTTTATTTCTTGACCTTTTGATGATTATGGCTTAGAGATCATGAAACCAAAAATTCAGTGTCTCAGAAAATTTGATTATATAAGATCAATAAAAAGGATATTTTAAACAGAAATGTCAGGTTTTTGAAAAATATGTCCATTCCTATACACTCAATACTCCTTTTGCTTGAATTACTCCATCAATGCAGCGTGGCGTGGAGGCAATCAGCCCGTGCCTCTGCTCAGGCGTAATGGAAGCCTGGCTAATCAAGCACAGTAACACCCTTGGTCATTGAACCAGCTTTTGGTACCTTTGGCAGTGTGGGAAGCTTGTCAGCAGAAAGAAGCATTAAGTGCTTTAAAATTTCCTGGCAGACGGCTGCGTTGACTGTGGATTTCAGAAAACACAGTGGACCAACACCAGCACATGACGTGGCAGCCCAAATCATCACTGACTGTGAAAACTTCGCACTGGACTTTAAGCAACATGGATTGTGTGCCTCTTCATTCTTCCTCCAGACTCTGGGACCTTGATTTCCAAATTAAATGCAAAATTTATTTTCATCTGAAAAGAGCGCTATGGACCACAGTTCTTTTGTAAGATGCTTCTGATGTTGTCTCTGGTTCAGGGGTGGCTTGTTACGAGGAATGGGACATTTGCAGCCCACGTCTAGGATTTGTTTGTATGTAATGGCTCTTGATGCACTGACTCCAGCCTCAGTCCACTCCTTGTGAAGCTCCCCCAAATTCTTGAAAAGGTTTTGTCTAACAATCATCTCAAGGCTGTGGCCACTTTTTTCTTCCACTCAACTTTCTATGAATAAGCTTGGATCCAGTACTCTGTGAACAACCAGCTTCTTTAGCAATGAACTTTCGTGGCTTACACTCCTTATGGAGTGTGTCCATTTTGGGTTTTCATTATCTGTAAGCCATAATAATCACAATTTTAAAAAAAAGCTTGAAATATTTTACTCCATGTGTCATAAATCTATATAATATATCGATTTCACTTTCTAAAATGAGTGACAAAAATATAGACCTTTTTTGTGATATTTGAATTTTTTGTAATTCTAACAGCCCTGGAGACGTCCAGGACAGAAACAGCAACACACAAACAAGTTCATCTGACTAAGCAGGCAGCTTGTCTAATCTTTTGATGTGATCAACAAAAGTTCTCATTTTGCACAGACAAAAGGCAACATTTTTGTGACGTGACTCACCTGTGTAGCCCAGAGTTGCATGAGCACAGCTTTTCTCTGTGTCTCGTCATCAACCCCATCCTCCTGCAGGAGCTGCCTGTAGGCGTGGAGCCAGGGGCTTGAACCCGAGTCCTCAGTCAGACCTGCTGGAGCCAAAAGCTTCCACAGTCTCGCCCGAACACTCTGTGCTGTTCTCTTCTCCTCTGTCACACATAGATAACACAACGTGAGTGAATGAGTCACAGACAAAATATAAACATCTTAGCTCAAAGTGGATACTCAGATAGATACTGGTGAGTGCAAGTAGTGGGTGGGAAACAATATTTCAGTTTTGTCATGCACAACTGGAAGAGGTATGTAATGACCGTTTTTTGTTTTGTGGGTGTAACAGATTGAATTATACACAGTGAAGCAGCACAAAGAGAGAATAAACTGGAGGCAATATAGAATATGATGTCACAAAATGTAAGTTAGATCACTGTCTGTGGCGGTGAATGTGTCGAGTAATTAAAAAAAACAAACTCCAGACACTCTGTAAGCCAGTGAGTAAGTGAGTTTACCATGGCAACCACAAAACAAATCTAATGGTATTCCCTTAGACTGACATATTCGGTCATGATAAAGAAACGGTAACGGATGACAGATGTAAATAATGAAGATGTGTAGCACTGCATAACAACCACTCCTGATTCATGACATCGTCTTTTTCCCCTTCTTTTTGTTACTCTTGAGTTAAAACTTTCAGAAGCCTCTGATCAGCTACTGTTATTGGAGGAATATTTTGACCTACCTGCTTTTAGAGTGCCTCTTGCCAATTTGGTTAAGAGGCCATCAAACTTCTTGTACTCCTCGAAGATGCTTGAAGGATCTGTGCTGTTATTGTTCTGTTCTCCACCAAACAGAGTCAAATATCCCGCCCTGAACAAAGAAGAGAAGGGTGAGAAAGTTCAGCATTTTCTGCTCCATGAACAATTGTTTTCTCGAGGTGGACAGATAACCAGCCCACTTTCAGACTTTTCCACTGGCACACCCAGAATATATGCACCAACTCCTTACACAGGACACCATCAGATTACTGTCAGTCATTGGAAACAAGCTCAAAAAATACACTTTGTGACTCATCTTGCTAAGGACTCCCACTGTGATAAATCACATCCGCTCTCCTAAAAAAAGTTAAGCCACAAAAGTGACCATGAACACTTGTAGTCATGATACATTTTTCTAAACCTGTTTACAAATAGAGAATCACAAGAGAGACTAGTGTATAAACTGTTTAGCTGTGGGCGTTTTTTTTTTCCCCTTACACGCTTCTTATGACGGTTAAGTTGGTGTGGGTGGTGTGTGTGTGAGGACAGGACTTTTTCATACTTAAAAAGAAAGCTGTAAGAGAGGTTGAAAAGTCCCTCTTCTTTCCAGTCTCTCTGGTTTTGCGGCATCTCAGCTTTCATCAAGGCCTGCAAGTGCCTGTTCATGGTCCTATTCAGCATGGTTAAATTCTTTCCTTGGAAATGCCTGCAGACACAAAAGGTTACAGAAGACAAAAAAACTTAACAAACTAACACATGGGATGTCATGTGACAGTGACTGATGGTATGATTGAAACGCAAATGTCGAAATCGCTGTTGACCTAGTTACTGAGCTAAAATAACTGAGCATTGTTGTCAAATAAAAATAAAAAAGTGGTGGCAAGAAAGCAGGGGTAAGCTGCGTATCTTGGATGTGATAAAAGGTGGCAGTAAGCCCAAACATTAAACTTTTAAACCTGAAAGAATCTGATTTTATTAAGGTTTCCTCCCTTCTCAGATATACTGCAAGACTCCAATCATAAACTGTGAAGATAATAAACGAATAACAAAACAGGAATCCAGAGTTATATTAGCACAGTAAGAGGGGAGTTTGATAGGAATATCCACGGTGACGCTCTCATGAGAACCAACAGGGTGGATTACACCAAATATTTTCACTTCCACATGAGCTTAAAATGAAAATGAAAACAAACTGTAAATGCTGTTACTGTGGAAAAACATACAAAAAAAAAAAACCCAACAAAAACCTTTTCATTATATTCTTGGCTTTAGCTGGCTGGTCAAATGGGAGCTGCAGGTTGAAAATCCTCTCCATGAGCACTTGTGCGTAGCGTGTAAAGTCCAGTGAATCAGAGTCACTGATGACAGCATCATAAGAGTGTGGATCCAACAGTAACGTCACGTAGCGACCAGCAGCCCGCACCTATACATCATCAGTGGAGAAGTGGGAATCAATCATTTAAGCTCTTCAAGAATGTTTGTAAGACAGAAACCGAAATCATAAAATTACTCAGCAAACGTGGTTTAAATGTGATCTTCTCATTATGACACCTTACTGGACACTCAAAAATTTAAAATGTATTAGTCCTCAGAAGGAAATTATAATGCTTCATCATATGTTTAATTTTAATGACAATAATATAATATTCTAATATATCCTACATTAACAAAATGGTCAATGTTGCTGTATTCTCAATAATAAAATTCATAATACAATAAAGTTTTTAAAAATTTTGTAAATACTTTTTTCTTTGGCAGTGTCTAAATCTAAAGGTTCATTTAGTTTACCTAACAATACAATTCTTTGTGGTGTTTGTGGTATTCTTTGTGGTATTGTAGATTGCAAATCATTCATTATGATAAAGTAAGAAAGTTTAAAAGTATTTTAAAGTTTCACTAAAATAGTGCTTCAAAAATGACTACATACATCCAAAAGTATATGAATGATGAAGTTTCTCCTACTTACTGTGAAAATGTTGCCATGTTTAAGCTTCATTCGATTTATGAACTTGGAAGCATCTTTTCCAAATTCAAGGGCATGACCCAACCATGGGATAATTCCTTTGTCAAGAGGTGGTTCCCCTTTGGATCTGAAGAAATAAATATATTATCTGTCTGATTGTATTTCTTGTCTAAGCAAAAACGTGTGTGATGAAGTACACTTGTAAATTTCTAAATTTAACTTTGTAGTATAGCAACATTCCTCTAACTTTAACAACCAGCTATTAAGGGATCAGGTGCAGTAATTAGAAGAAAACGCAGGGAAATCCTTTTCATTTGCACCGCAGTGTAGCCGCTGTATATTCTATCCGTATTATTGAGATTCAAAACAACAATAACAAAGAAATTTCAGTTAATAAGTTAACAACATATTGGTGTTTTTCTGAAGCAGAACCACACGCAGCCTACTTAAATGGTCCCAGATTGGAAATTTTGATATTTCACATAAAAAAAAAAAAAAAACATTACAGTCATTTGAATAATTAAGATAGCACGTGAGAATTACTTACCTCCGCCTGCGCGTGAGGAGAAAATAGCAAAGAACAAGCAGAAGAATGGTCCAGATCATCTCGTGTCTAAATTTCGCTCTATAGTCTTCAGCGTCCTATCATCCGTCACTTTGGCTTTTATGTGACTCCTCGCCCAAATTGCGCAGCCACAGCTCACTGAGAGGCAACGGTATGGTGTCTGCGAGCGCTTCAAAGCAAACTTTAATCCACAGCCCCAATTTTCTGCCTAAGATTTTCCAAGAGTTTATCTAAAAAACAAACAAACAAAAAAACAAAACATCCGTATTTAAATTTTCTCTGCTCCACAGTCTCAGCGTCCCATCAGCCGTCACTTTGGCTTATATGCGACTCCTGACGACTCCTGGCATTGCGTCAACAATGAACTACTAACGTGATCCCTTGGGGCGTACAGACGTCATCTATGAGTTAATATGACGTGGAGACTCGCGACCTATATTTCACAATCCACTTAATCCAATTAAGTGCCTATACATACATTTATATATATATATATATATATATATATAGACAGAGAGAGAGAGAGAGCTATATATATATATGTAGAGCTATATATATATATATATATAAAACAAGAGAGTTTATTAATAAAATATTAAAAAAAAAAAGCTACAATTGCCTATAAAGTGATTTTGACAATAGAGGAAAAATGACCCACCCAGTCACACTTACAGACACTGCAGTGCAATTATAACTAAGAGCATTGTCCAATAATGCTACTGTCACCCCTAAATAAGCCTTTCAGATTCACTACAGAAGACACTGTTATCAACAGTATTTGTTTCAGTTTCCTGCCAATTAATTTCTTTTTCTTCATAGACTAGTTTGAACAAGAACTTGTAAATGTCTTCCCTGTCGTGGAATACAGTTGCTAGACTTTCTCTGAGGCTGTTGTAGAGGAAGTGTTAAGGTGCATGCAGCTGTTCACGTACATAACGTTGCTATTACACACATCAAGTTAGTCAGATACCTCCCTAGTGTGATGATAATATCTCAAGTAAGCACGACTCATATGAAGTAGTAAAGAAAATGCAGCCTCTAACAGTATACGTGACAAAAAAAAAGTGTGACAACTCTGCTGCTTCCCCTCTAACCGTCCTTTCAGTTTTAAAAACAGTTTCAGGAATGATAATGTCAGTGATATGATGACATCAACATCAAGTAGAATTGTTACTGAATCTTTATTAATGAAATGGAAATCTTCAGTTCCTGTAGAATGAACACAATAAATCTGAAGGGTGCGATGAAGCAGCTTTTAGGGATTAACATGACAAATGAAGTACTTGAGTCAAACAGTGTCAAAACAATTTAACTAAAAATTACAACACGTTGTAAATTACAGAATAAAACAATACTTGGCATGTTTGAACAGAAAACCTCTGCTAAAAAACCCCCAATGAAAACCGGTTAAACCAATATAAATAAAGCCAGAACCTAAACAAAGGAAAATAATTAAGCAAGTTCCTTGTCATCTTTCTCATCCCTCTGTGTATCAGCCATTCCTCGTGATTCATGGACATCCTCAGGAGTTTGGCCAAACACTGCTGCGGTCCGCTTGAGGAGGTAGACTCCAGCATGTAAACCCCCAACGTTAACCCAAACAGTGTGCAGCTTCCTCCACAGACCTCCCATCCTTGAAATTGCCTGGAAAAGACATTAATCTTGTCAAGGCAAACTTGCAAGTGAAGCATTTGTTTTATTCAAAACCTCTTTGCTTAGACAAATCCAACTGGTTAAAGGTTTTTTCCATAATGAAGAGACTGACTCGGGTCAAACCTAAATTACTCAAACCACAGGTTATTTAGAGGTTATTCCAGGACAAACTGATTCACATGAGGCTGTTTAAACTTGGGAGTGCTGTATAAACATGAAAGGGCTTTAGTTTCATTTTGGAACAGTATTACGAACCTAAGATGTCTCATGAGTTTAAGAATGATGGGGGATGTACCTCTCATGTAGCATATCTACTGATGAAGAGTGAAACAAGTTGTCCATTACACAAGTTTAACAGGAAAAATCTTAATTGCAGTTTCCTTTTCAAATCTTCTATTTAGTACAGCAGATTTTAAAATATTTGTATTTCAGCAAACACTGCCTATACTTTATTACATACTTCAATGCCTCATCATCATCTCCAGTTCATTCAACTCTTGTATCATCCCCCTCTTGGCAGTCATTGTGGTCACAGGATATTAACTAGCCAACACATCCAGTTTTTACCCCACCTGTTTACCGTCACAGGCATTATGCGAGATGTTGGGGTCAAAGTGTGAAAGGCCTGGCTGTCAAGATAACATTGTTTGATGCTGACAAGTGATGTCACAGGCCACCACCTTTAAATACACATGTAGTTTCGTGTTTTTCGTGTTTGACATAGACCCCTCAAGGCTCTCATACATCAACCTGACAGAGAACTGAAGGCAAAAACTGCTTTCAAACAAAGTGATAAAAACCATGAAAGACATGTGAAAGAGGACTAATTTGGCTTGTGTTGATGCATTTAGACTCACACCCTTTATTTCAGCTAAAACTAACATCATATGGAAAGTTCTGTACATGATGCTTAAGCCTTGTGCACTTAAATATGATAATGTTCATCTATACATTAATTTTCTATACTGCTTAATTCAGGGTCAAAGGGAAGCTGGAGCCCATCCCGGCAATTAGCAGGCAAGAGGCAGGGTACATCCTGGACAGGTCACCAGTCTACTGCAGGGCCAACATGGAGAGACAAACAACCACTCACACTCACTCCTACAGAGAATTTAGGGTGACCAATTAACCTAACATGCAAGTCTATGGACTGTGGGAGAAAGCCAGAGCACCTAGAGGGAACACATGCAAACATGGCTAGAACATGCAAACGCCACATAGAAAGGCTGATGTCAATGTCACAGTAACATATAAGTCTTATTCACTGCACTGAACAGCCTGTTAAAATGACTTTTTCTTACTGAAAGATTTAGATTCAACATGCTGAATGAGCTGGGGATAAAAAATGTTGACAGGATTCAACAAAGTAACAACAAATGTAGTAACAAATGTTACTATGATCTGGACTTTCTAATATAGACATGCTTTTTTTTCCTTCTTTTCTTTTTCTCCATAGCAACAAGGTGGATATTTTCCAACACAAATCACTTCATCTAATCTTGACACCATCACCATCATAAGCTGTGGGGTGTGGAAAAGAAAAACAATTAATAATAAAAGGGTTCAGATACAAATCAATCTCAGACAGAGGAAATTGCGTGCACTGTTCATTGTTCTACTGCATATGTGACTGCTGGGCGTCGGTGACGGGGAAGAGCTTTTGGCTTTGCTGAGCAGATACATGATCCTGTTCCAACCAGTTTTAATTCAAACTATTCTGAAACTCAACCAGCACCTTCCTAATAGGAATACTACTTAACAAAGGTCAGTGCTGCCAAAGATGTCGGAAAAAGGATCATGCTTTCCCGAAGATGATGCAGAAAACAGCATGATTTGTTTTTTTTTTTTAGTATTGGCTTTCGGATCATTTCAAGGAAGGGATAACAAAACAAAAAGGGGCAATATAATGTCTGTCTCTCTCTCTCCCTCTCTCTCTCTCTCTCTCTCTATATGTATATCTTTAAAGAAAGTACAACCTCGTATAATTCTATGATTTTATGTTAAGAAGAAATGCAGAAGTGTCTAAAATGTTGCTTTATTTTATTGAGATTTGCAGACATTTCTTTATGCACAGCATGTCCTGAGACAGATGGTCTCATATTTGACTAGAATACTTGAGAGTTCATGGTCAACTTCATGACTACAAGGTACTTAGGTGACTGTGCTGGTGTGCTGTTTGGTTATCTACAGATTTAGATGTGCATCACGGCCCATCATCAACATTTTGGTCTCAGCTTTCCAAAGACGTTCAGAAATCTTGTGGTTTGTTCCGATGCAACTTTGCAAACCTAAGCTGAGCTGCCTAGCTCTCTTTAGAGAGGTTTTCTCCCAGCAACCCACCAAAAAAACAAACAAAAACAAAAAAAACAAAAAAAAACAAAAAAAAAACAAAAAAAAACAAAAAAAAATTATATATATATATATATATATATATATATATATATATATATATATATATATATATATATGTGAATTTATTTTTTTTTTTAGAAATTGTACTGCTACATACTTCAACATTTAACATATTAACTAAGGCCTGAAGAATCTAAGCGTTATTTCTTGGATCCTTTGCAATTTCGTAAGCAGTGCATGGTCTGGACTTGGGTGAACTTGCTGGGATGCCCATTCCTGGAAAACTGGTAAATGTCCTGAATATTTTCTGGCATTGCATGAATCAGAGCTATGATTTAAGGGTCTATAGCGCATCATCATCATCCCATTTATAAAGGTGGGAGTCTGTGTAGCAGGTTTAAAATGTGTATTTAACAAACCACAGCTAGCATGACTTCCACTGTGATTCATTTTTCTCATTAAATTGAATTATGCTTTCTCTGTGATTTCTCAGGTCTTATCTGAGCTATACAATTACCTTGGCAAAACATTTCTTGTCCTGGGTTAACAGGACAGCCTTCCCTGAGCCTGGTCTGCACACACGAGCCATTTCTCTCAAGCAAGAGGGGTACAGGTCCCAGTTTTTCTTCCTAGAGCCCATTCTTAAAATAAACAAAGACAAGAAAATAGCCAAACAGTTACTGTTCTGTACAGATTGTCTGTTGACTTCATGACATGTCAGCATATTTTCATTTTATTTATTTATTTTGCACAGCAACAATATACAAAGGAAAACCTTCCCTGTTAAAGACATGCATTTTGTTGTATTGTAGTGTCAATTTATTACATCTTAAATGACTTAAGTGTCAAATCTACCATAGAGTATCTTCTGTTTCAAACAACAAATCATCCTACTATTAAAGGACTGCGGTTACTTGAACCTTCATTAAAGACTCAGGTCTTGTTCTAAACTCTGTTAAATCAAAGCCTCCTGTATGCTTCCGTTATAATGGTACCTCTTCCCAAAGGGCATGTCAGTGATGATAATGTCAACAGAGCTGGTCCTTATGGGCAAATGGCACAGATCCCACTGCACTGTGTCGATAGGCAATCCAGATGTGCTGCATGAAGTCAAAGAATTTACATCATTACATTAAGCATCAATTAAATATGCATGTACTGGTGAGTAGACCCTGTGAAACAACACTTAAATGTCTAATAAACTGTAGTATTTCCTCTTAACACCTTAAATCACTGACAAACAAGTGCAAAAGCCTGTGATCATTAGAAAACCTGAGATTTCTAATTAGCCAAACAGTAAAAACCAGAACTGCCTCAGACCTGAACTTCAGATCTGTGTCTGACATCATATCAGCAACCATCTGGGAAAATATTACCAACTAACTGAGATGTCACAAAGACGGAAAAGGATACTGGAAGATTTGCAACCAACTACAAATCAGCTGAAACAGACTTGCAGCCTTTATAAGAAAGAGTAAAGGGGGTATAGATCGAGGCAAAGTTACCACCAGCCACGGGGACCTGTCCTTCTAACAGCCCCAGACAGAGCACTGTGTAAAACAAATGGATGGCATCTGCTTATCCCTGGGGAAATCTGAGTTTTATGACGGCTCTGAATTACATTGTGCAATGTATAGCGCTATGGACAGCATCCAAAAAGAAAACCTATGCTAGCTGTACATCATAAAACTGTAGATTAAATTTTGCTAAAGAGCACCAACAGCAGCCTGATAAATGTTTGGGGCAAAGTCTCTGACAGATTAACTCAGCTTAGATGTGATCAGTGTAGCACAGAGGAGGGTGTTACACTTATAGATGGTAACACAAATGCTTGCGGCTTTACCTAAACAAAGATTCACAAGATGACTACAAGTCTGTGGACAAGGGACAGCAGAGGAATATTTCAAGTGTAATGGCAATAACTGTCCTCCAAAATAATGCAAGAGGTACTTAGAAATAGAGTTAACCCTGTGAGCTGGTTAAATATGCTGCCTGGCTTGAAGTTGATAAAAACAGCTCTGGGATCATGCAAAGAGAAAGATTGATCCCTTAAGCAAAAATGAAAAATGTCAATGAAGATTGGCAAAGCATCCCTTCATAACACCAGCATCCTCCATGCTGCACAGGACTGATTTAGTCATCAATAATAAAAGATCACTAAACAATAAAAAGATGTGAATCTCAATGCTCAAAGGTGTACTGACTTTAGTTGTATCTGTGGAATTAGTAAATACAACCTGACAGTTTTCATTTATAGGAGTAAATGCACTATTTGTCAATATAGACATAGTGCAATTAGGTTAAGGTAACACAGTTTTCAGTCACATGACAACTGAGTGATATTCCACAGGGACTTACTCATTTGTGCCAGATGTTCAGCTGTTCACTCACCTGCCCTTGTCTGCCCTCCTTTTCTGGATGTGATATACGTTATTAACCGTGCGGTTAACTGCCATGTCATTGTTGTCTCCGGCAATGTAGAAAGAATTATTAAATTCTATGGCACCCTGAAGAAGTAAAACATTCCACTATTAGTAGTTTAGAGATGTCAAGACCACCACTGAAAACAGATACAACATGTTATATTAATTAATATCCACCATGAACCTCGGCTTATGTGGCATGTGGATGAAAACTTGTCCGAGATAAATTTCAGGCTGCTGATTCAAACCACCTGCTGAGCCTAAAATGTTGCTTTCCAATAACAGGGTGAGGTAAATAATGCTGAATTCATAATGATGTATAAAATATTTATCACATAAATTACTAATATTTCACATATGTCAAATTTATATTTGTGTGCATGACTAATAAAAACATGTGCATGTTTCAATGATGGATTTACAGATCAATCTTTCTTCTCTTTGCAGTGTTCTTCTCATTATGATCCCTGCCAGATCTTCAAACCTTATCACATGATGTAATAACAGCTCATTCTTCACTGGTAAGTTGTTCTGGTTTAGTGGAAGATTAAGATCACTGCAATAGAAAATATTTAGCTTTTGATTGTATTTGCTGATCAGTCAACACTGCTCAGGTTCAGTTTATGAACTTAGCCTTCTGTGGTGTTATTCCGCTCTAATTTAACCTCTTTACTGCTTTTTTAAAGTAGTACTTCACAACAGTTACTTTTAATTGTACCACATCTGAGCCAGTTGAGCTGACATTTAGCAGTAAAAACACTGTATTCATTTACTCATCAGAGAGAATCTTCCCCTGAGGGCTTAACAACAACATCTGCAGCACTGCTCAAGTCCTAAACACACCAGTACACTTTGCTCCCTAAGGAGGTACATCATTTGAAAAGATCTGTGCACTCTCCAAAACTTGAGACAGAGCTCCTATTTGTAGGAAGGAATTATACAGTATTACATGAATTATAAATGGTTATACAATCATAATTCAGATTTATGCAACACCTTTTTTTAGTTGTTTTTGGTGAAAATTAAAGAAAATACCACCTCTACAACTACAACACAAACTCACAAAATGGAACAAGTACATGCATAGTTGTGTGACCAGGTTCTGTGTCATTGCAGCTTTACAAAAAGCTCCTGATCCCACCCACACTGAAGTTAGCATCTTCAGCAAAAGTAAAAAGAAGCAGAATTAAGCCGAGCTGCACCACGAGATATATTTATATATACAATTAAAACAAAAAATGCATGAGCTTTGTCTCACCTCCAGTGGTATTGCTCCAGTCCCACACATAGGATCAAGTATAATATCAGACACCTGAGGGTTACACAGCCTGAAAACAGAAAAGAGTGCAGTTCATCTCATTTAATGACAGCATAACATCTGTCATTTCCCCGACATACACATCAGATGCTTCAAACAATTACCTTGTCATGACTGACTTGCGTTTAGCTTTGCCATACTAACATAACTCCAGCAGCCATTTAAAAAGAAAAACATGTTCCTACAACTAGCTGTCAAATCATTCCTTAAAAAAAAAAAACTCATTATTTCAGAAATAAACTACCCTTTAGGGCAGCCAGCTTATACCTGGTCAGATAGGGCTTTTCCAGTTGGTACTGTCATACCAGCAGAAACAGCTTTGGTTTCTGACATTTCAGTGTAATTAGAAACACAAAGTGGTTCTGTTGTTGACTGATGTCACCCTACAAGAATTCACACCTTCATTTCTAATAAGTCTTCATCATCTTTTTCCCAAGCAACTGTCTTCTGTTACTTTAAAAGCCCACTAAAACAAGCAAGTAGTTTTCAAACACCTCAAATACCTGGATCTTATCCAAGGGAAACAGCAGTACTGTTGGCACTCAAGTTGTTATTTGTTCATTGTTCACTTTGCTCCACTGTTTCAGAATAACTACAAAATAACTCATAACTAAGTAAGCACTTATTTAGAGATTGATTTGATCTACAAATATCTACAAATCAACCAGATGTAGTTTTCTATTGTAAAGGGTATCATGAGCCACAAATGTGGTGCAAAAAGTATGCATTAAACATGCATTCGGCATGCATGGTCACAAATATGCTGATAATGTCCAAAAATAAAGTGTAATTATGACTCCTTTTTGAAAAACTTAACAGTTGTGTTCATACCTTGTTAGAAACTGAGGGTATGTTCTTATCTTCATGGAAAATCTGAGCTCATAAAGCTGTCAATTACCTCTTTTGTTACTCTGCCTCTGCCTGGAATAAACAAAGGCAGTATGACGCACAGGTGTATCGGAACAGAGATGGATTTCGGTTTTCTTCTGTTGTAAGATGTACTGGATATAGCTGTATTCATTCAAATAAATGATGCCTGTTTCCCAATAAACCTACCCAGTTTTCTTCTTTTGTAGTTTACTTGTCCAGCCTAAACATGTCAACACCTGCCCGACTTTTTAACCAGGATCAGCATGATAAAGGACTTTATGAAATGTGGGACTACAGGTTGACTGAATCACTGCTGCAGGCCATCAAGTCCCTGTATGGCCAAAGCAAGAGCTGTGTTCACAGTCTGAATAAAGTCAAACTGGTTCACAATGCTTAATCCTGCTTGTGTTAATCATGGGCAGTGTTGCAACATGCATTCAGGGAGAGGAGGTGGTCTGGTTAGGAACTACAGGGTTTTATAGCCCTGCTTTTTGCAGATGAGATGCATTTCTATAGGTTTTCTCAGCACAGCCGAGTGTGAAGCGGTCAGGATGCAAGTCCTGCCCGATGACAACCAGTCTAATGCCATGGTTCTCAACTGGAACGGGGTGGAGTGCTTTCTTCAAGTTGAGAAGTTGAGAGTCTTTGCCTCAGAGTTTAGGTATCTGGGGATCTTGTTTACGAGTAACAACAGAGTGAAGTGAGAGATGGACATGTGACTTGAAGCTTTGTTGTCAGTAAAGAAGGTGTTACAAGGTGTTGAGGTGGAGAGAAAGCTGAGCTGAAAAGTAAAGCTTTGGATTTACTGGTCTATCTACATTCCAACCGTCACCTATGGCCATGAGATTTGGGATCAATGACAAAAGTGGCTTTCTAACATGGCAGACTCCGCCTGAGAGATCGGGTGAGGAGCTTAGACATTTAGAGTTTGCCATGGAGCTTGTCCATATTAAGAGACAGCTGAAATGGTTAAGGTGTACATTCAGGAACAGGTGTCCTTCCCTTGGAGGTTTACCAGGCACATCCTACAGAAGGAGACCCTGAGGCAGATTATGTACCCCTTTTGTCCTGGGGACACCTTGCAATACACTAGAAGGAGATGGAGATAGTTGCTAGGGAGAGGAGTGTTTGGGTCTCGCTCCGGAACCTGTTGCCTCTACGACCAACCTCAAATGATGGTTAGAAAATGGATGGATGAATTAATTAAGTAGTTTTCATTTAATTTCACTACATGATGATTAAATGCCAACTGGCTAACAGTTAGCTTGAGCCAGGAAGGCCTGACTCCATCTGACAACAACTGATTCTGTAACAATAAGGATAGAGAATCACAAAGGATAAATACAAAAAACAAAAATAAAAAATCAGATAACAGTTGTCCTGGACAATTTTCCTCATATAAGACTTATTAGTGCAAAGCTAAAGCACAAACAAGAGCAGCTCACTGCTCAGACTGTTTAATTACTGCCTCCTAGTGGCAGCAAAAAGCTAAAACACAGGAACACGTGTCTGCAGGAGCTGAGAGTAGTACCGTATGTTCTGGCTTTTAAGCTGCAGCAGGAACTGGTCAGTGGACACTCGGTGAACTGATTTTGTGCCGACCCATCATCAGTGTCTCAGAGCAGAAAATATTGCTGACTTTCTCATAAACTGACTTTTAGAAACTAATTTTAAACTCTTGAGAATTATTTTAATTGATCACTTTGGACTTAGTGGTTATTGACACATTTGTAGTGATACAACAGATGCAGATATACCTCTGCCTTATTTAGACTTTTGAAAATCTGGGAAAAAAAGGAACAAAATTTTAGACCATTTATTAGGGACATTTTCAAATAAACCATTCACAATAAAAAAAAAATCAAGTAAACAGACTTTAGCCACTTTCCACTGAAAACAAATTTCAGCCAGCCTTTCCCAATGCTGCAGCGCTGGACATCAACTCTTCTCAGGAGTAAAGTATGGCAGCTGGTAGGCATAAATAAGCGTGAGAGGAAACATAAAGATTGAGCATATTGAGCATAAGTAACAGCTAACGTAAGTACAGCTGAGAATCGTCACACAACTGCTGTCTGTCAGCTATGTGTATGACAAGGCAACGTCAGTTTCAGGTTCTCCCCTCATTTAAGTGGCGTAACTAAAATATCACTGTCAAAAGTGATTGGTGTAGCGACCTGTTTGTATGACACGCCGTTGGTTTCCTAGATAACACACAGATAACACGTGATTCATGGTTCACAGGCGTAACGTAATCGACAGGATGCAGCGTTAAACTTGTTAAAAAAAAAAAACAGAATTAATGCAGCGCATTTAAACTCTACATACTCCATCTTTGTGCAATCAAGCTCAGCTGTCAACAAAAATTACAGCCACCCAGCCCTCCTCCCACTGGCAAAGCCTGCATGACTGACTGACAACTCCTTCTTGTCAGTTCAACCCTTTACCAACCACACCCACATGACCCCCACACTCCCCATCACCATGAAAACCAAATAAAACAAACCGTCCACCCAGTGATCGATACCCCAAAACAATATTTATGGCTCCTACAACTGGATTAATTGGAAAATTTGTAGTGATACCCGGCTACTTCCAACATTTAACCTGTAGATATAACAAAAACAAAACAAAAAAGAAACGGCACAGTAAAGATATCCTTACTTTGAACCTTATTAGACATGACCAGATGAAAACATTTATATCAGAAAAATAGCTAAAACAGAAAACCCCACATGCACTCAATGCTACAAAGTGATCTTGATCAAATGGTGCAGTCACTGAAAAAAAAGACCTACCTGAGCATCCCATAGCACAACGTAGAGCGCAGAGTAGTGGGTCCAAAGTGACTAATGTTTCTTCTGTGAAGACTCTCTTCAGTGAGAGCAATACCAATGACCACCTCTTCATTGTGTATGTTAAGTAACACCTGCAACAGAAGACGCAGTAATATGACGAGAAGTCTACAATCAAAATTAGCACATTTTCGTATTTTATCATTGCTACAGGCAGGATCAGCTCTTTTTACTTGGCTTAACTGATTCAGGTATTTCTTTGTTATAGGTTACAGTAATCAGAATACGTCTGTGGACTATTTTGGCAAAACCACCAGTCTAAGCAAATCGCTATCACAGTTTTTGTTTTATTTCACTTATTTCATTTACCAATAACTGATTTACAAATCAATGTTCAGGTTAACAGACAAGTTGCAAGTAATTCTTACGCAAGTGTTTTTTTTTAAAGAAGTCATCATAGTGTTACAACCTTGTTTATATTAATATAAACATGCAACTCATCTCCAGCCGTCTGCAAAGTAAACTTTGATCAGCATTTTTCGACTTGTCTCATGAAGTGAATGACTTATCTAAACAGAAAATGTTATAACTCGTTTGGATACACACCAATATTACCTCATGTCTGGCCTGTTTACCTCTGCTAGCAGAGTTGTTTTTGGTTACTGTGATGGAATTCAATAGTCAGTCCAGTCTGAACAGGCATGCCTACCTCTATGTCAAACTTTGTCATGTCTGCTTTCCACTGGAAGAATTCCTGTACAGCCCCACCAAAGTCTCTGGCTGCTTCATTAGAAGAGAAGCTGTGGTTGTTACCAGCCCTGCTACATGTCACACGAAACTTGATGAGTTTGGCCTCAGGTGGAGCCTCTTCTGAGTCAGGCGTGTTCTCCGCCTTCAAGTCGCCTTCAGTTGCAGACAACTCCCGAGTTTCCTTTAGCTGATCAGTATCAGCATCAGCCACATCACTGGCCTCATCATTAGGTTTCTCTTTATTGGTGTTTCCTCCTCTCCGGTGGCCTTTCCTCTTTTTAAGGGTTCTGTTTAGTTTCCAGACCTCAAGTGCATTAGTCCAGGGAAGTGTGGAAGCAAGCTGTTGCAACTCCATCAACGTCTCCTCCTATACAAATCACACAATTAATCTGATAATAAGGAATATACACCTAACATCAAAATACAGCTGGGTCAGGCTTACCTTTGATTCTTTGAACTGGTAATGATCATATTCCTCAACCACAACGAACAGATTGTCAACAGAGCGCAGAAGATGAACCTTCAAGACAGAGAAATACAGTCACTCATAAATTAAGCTTTCTGTACATTGGCACGCTGTGGATTTCAAACAACACAGGATTCTTTATTAGCAGCTAATGGTACATCTTAATAGTGAGAAAAGAATAAGACAAGATTTTTACCTGAAAAAGTCTGTCAGTAGTAATTGGGAAATATATACGACCACGATCTTTACTGATTCGTGCATCAACTCCAATCTTCTCTTTGACCTCCTCTGCAGCAGTGTGCTCAAACCCAGTGGGCACAGTTGCTCCTAAGGTGACAGTAATGATGGTTCCACTGGTGGCATCACTCTCAGTGGAGAAGGGGGGTTTATTCATTGTGTTAGAAGGCTTTTCTGCAGCCCCATCATCATGCGAGGACATAGTGTAGAAGGACCTTTATATATGTGACAGCCGGTGCAAAGATCGGGAGCTCATCTAAAGAAAAATATGGGAGCATACCGTCAACAACTGTCCATTTAATACTTGAAGTGTTTAAATCATTTATAGGGAACCAACGTAATGGTTTCATATGTTAGCATTAAACACTAACACGTGATATCTGAGTACTAAAGCGTTACTGCTGACAGAATAGCGCTGACATCAATTAGCTGGCTAACGTTAGCTTAAAGGAAGCAAAAAAAAGTTGGAATAACATATAAAAAAGTTAGGAAATGTTAACTGCTGACACAGCTGTCATTTTAACAACTGTCACGCAACAATGTGGACTATACAGCGAGCCCACCGTTTAAACTGTAACGCTAAAAACAATCTCTAAGACTCAGGAAAACTAAATCTGCTAACAGAAGTCGAACAAACCTGTCACACACGAGGAAGCAGAACGTTGTTTCCGCTCGACAGCAACAACACTTCCGGTATGAGTTCTTCAGAAAAAAAGCATCATGTTCAGAATGACTTTTTATTATTAAAGCTTTAATCCACTGAGACGTGGTTCTCAGTTTACAGCAGTTTTGTATTAAAGCGCAATACTACAAGCAAACACAACTTTCATGTACCGATCAGGTCTGAATCAATGTATTTTTATTTGAACGTTTAGTTTATTATTTAGGATCCTCATTAGCTACATCATGGCTGCAGCTCTTCCTGAGGCCCGTCAACAACGTGAATTAAAACACAAAACGAAGATTTTTTTTCTTAAAACTGGCTTTACTCTAAGCCATCTTAGCACAAATTCCATCACGGTCGCACTGTGATGAAATGGTGTACCCTGGTGATTTTTTTTTTAAAACATTTGACCTTGTTGACCTGTAGGCTACTTGAACCCTCTAATGAAAAGGATGGGGTCAAGTCCTCTGGCTGTACTTCCGTGTTGGGAGGTTTTCGTCAGCTGTACCTGGTGAAATAAATTAACTTTTATTTAATATATGTGTTTTATATATTTTCATAGAAATTGTAGGCCTATATTTAAAGTATTTTGAGTTTTTTTCATTATCATAAAAGTGTTGTGGAATAAAGTTAACTATTTATTTAAACAAAATGACTTATAAAAAACTATTTAAAAAAAACTTTTTAAAAAATTATATGCACTGCCTCTAGCACTAAATGACAGCACCTGGGTCCAACTGGACTCACAGTAGTCTGACTACCACTTAATTATGATGTCCCATCTTGTTTGAATCCTTGCTTGTGTTGTTCTTACTCTCAAATGTAAGTCGCTTTGGATTAAAGCGTCTGCTAAATGACTGTTGCATAGAATAGAATTTATAGTGTAGTGGTTGATGGAGTGAGGAGAATGAGAGAGGAGAGCAGTGATTACACTTGAGGGGCTGAGTGCGCCTGAGAGAGGATGTGATAAAAGGAAGAGGTAAGCAAGCAGGCTCAGGGAGCCTGGATAGTGGAGCTTGGTGGAAGTCACGGGGTTACAACCAAGCCAAGTCAGAGAGACTCACTCGTGTATGGGGAGTGGGTGCCGTTGGTATGCTGTAGGCTCTGGAGCCAGCTGGCGCCAAAGTTCAGATCCCGGGGGAGGGTCTCGCAACCCGGGCAAGCTAGGTGTTCTAACCCTTATAATTATGTTGTGGTTATATTTTGTTGAGTTTTGTTTGTATATTTTAGATTTTAGCTAAGCCAGCCCTTTGGGTGGGGGAGCTCATAGCCAAGGAGGAAAGCCCACAAGGGCCTCTAGTGTATGTGCCTCTATGTCACGGGTGGGTTTGCAATGGAAGACAGGTGGCTGGTAGTGTAATGCTGTGTGCGGTGCCCAAAATGGTGTAAAGATTAGTGTGGTGTTGCAGTGCATAGCTTGTTGCAGTGCCCTGTGGGGGTGCAGTGCGGTTTTAAGTGGCAGAAGCTCATACACCTGTTTTAGACCATACACAGTTGCTGTGGAGGATTTGGGGAGAAGGACTGTGATGTTCACTCCAGAGTAAAGGATGGTTTTGCTGTCCTGAAAGGTGGAAATAAAATTTGCTATATTTTAACTCTGAGGCTTTGTCTTCCTTTGATTTCAGACATTGGAGAAATACACATTCACCTCCAGTGGAGGCAAGGTTTATTACAACATGCATGTTCATAGAAATTTGTAATTGACAAATTCTTTATACTATTTTGACTGTTTTGTTATTATATAATATGTGACTATTTCACTAATCTACACTGTGAAATCGATAAGGTAGCATACTTTGATAAGGTAATTAATACTGTGGAATAACCCTACCTGCATGAATACGTAGCAAACTTTGATGGCATTAATTATACTGCCAAGACTTGAAAGTGAATCTCATTATTTAATGTCATAAAACTATTGTGTCGACTTGAAATTAACAAAGAAATGACGGTTTTAGTGCTACAAGTTTAAAATGGTTTGACACTATTTACCATCACAGTCTGAAAGTAATATTGTGATATTTGCTTATTATGGAAAACCCCCCTTTTTTTTTAGCTTTCTGTGAGATATGTTTAAATTTCATTATTTTATCTGCAGCTTTTCCTGATTTGTGGCCAGTTTATACAGTTTTTTTTAGTTCCCACAAAAAACTGAGGACTCACTAAAGACCAGACAATTTCTGTTACATGTTTTAGCAGATTTAAAGCACTTGTGTGAAAGTGATGTATAAGAATACATGTTTTTTTTATAATAATGTTTAAGGAAAACACATTAAGCTTAAACAAACTTTTTATAAATTGTTAGTGTTTAATAGTAATGGTGTAATAAGCCAAACTGTTTGGTCTGGGGTTAACTAAAGTTTTAAACTATTAGAATTTATACTACATCTACAAAATATAGATTTCCAGAGGGGATTTTTTCATGAGCAATTAAATATTAATTTTAATTGGGTGCAATGCACTGTTTACTTTAAGAATTTAACTTAAAAAACTTTAAAAGTGTAACTTTTCAGGAAAAAAAGGTGTTTGAGCTGGACGCTGATTTAGTAGTTGCAATTTCTAGACAGTTTCATCTGGAAACTGCAACCTCGTCTGGGGTCTGCAAGATGCTGCTGCTGCTCCAGACATTCAGCTGCAGTTTTAGAATAATCCAGTAGATGGCACTGTCGCAAAAACATCGGGGGTCTAGCAGTGCGGGTCCAGGTTAGCGGGTCTGAATCTGCAGGTTACTAACACATACTATTGTGCAGAACTCCCGAACCATGTGAAATGCTTATAACTACTTATTATAAACGTTTTGTAAATTTTCCTCTAGCACATTCTTGCATCCAGAGTTGCTGAACTTGTAACTGCGCTACTGTAACTTCTGACAGGAGCAGCTGCTGTTTCTGAAGCTGCGTGTTTTTGTTATTCAAGCTAGCTAGCTAAATGTAACCTGTCTAACAAATAAAAAAACTTGGTTTTATGATTTGTTATCTTAAACTGCTTAGTGGTGACACCACTTTTAATTCCTTAGATGAATAAACTGTCATGTTAATTTTGCTGACGCAGCCTTCCCATCCGCCAGTTGAGAAAAGAGCAATTTCACTGCTTTTTGGCATTAATTGCATTTTAGACCAGGTTAAAACAGCAATCTGGGCTGTATTATCACTTTCATGATAAATTCATGGGGGGACTTTTCCGTTACTGCTCCTTACTAGAGGTTTGAAAGTACACCTACATACCCTCCTTTTAGTTAATGAAAGATGAGCTGTTGAACATTTTAAATAACATATTTATCATCAAAGTCAGCTTTATTGTCAATTTCTTCACATGTACAAGACATACAAAGGAACTGAGATTACGTTTCCCACTGTCCTGCGGTGAAAACATTTCAACGCTGAAGTAACCATGAAAAATAAAAAACTGCACACTATCTGAAAAAAAGAGATTATTGCAAATTGATAAAACTGCAAATAAAAGCAAATGCAACTGAAAATATCTGAACAGCAAGAAAGCAAACTTCCAAAGCAATGTTGTCCTAATCAACTCAAACTACTATTCAAATATTAGTAAAAAAAAAAAAAAAAAAAATAATAATAACAAAACAAAACATTGCACAATGATAACAAATAAAGTATAAAGATTTAAGGCATGAACTGATTCTAAGGCTAACTGTGTTCACAGTTGTTTGAAAGTAGCAGCAAAGCTATATGTATAAGTTGTGGTATTATGTACAAGCAAAGAGTTGTATGTATATGTCATGTATAGTAGTGCAAAGGCAGTCAGTAATAGCAGCAGAGGTATGCAGTGTGGTATAGTGCAAGACAGTCACTCAGTTAGAGTGTTTCAGAGTCCAGAGTGTTTTTCTTTGGGGGGTTTAGCTTGTGGAAGGGGCTGTTTTAGTTGGTGCAGCTCCCGCCCCACACAGTGATGCAGCTGGAAAGGATGCTCTCAAAGGTTCCTCTGTAGAATGTGGTCATGATGGGTGGTGGGGCTCTTGCCCACTTGAGTTTGCACAAGAAGTAGAGGCGCCGCTGGGCTATCCTTGCCAGTGATGCAGTGTTGGTAGTCCAGGAGAGGTTTTCACTGATGTGCACCCCCAGGAATTTGGTGCTGCTCACTCCCTCCACAGCAGCACCATTGATGGTCAGTGGTGGGTGTTGGGTGTTGTCTCTCTGGAAGTTGACAACAATCTCCTTGGTTTTGCTGATGTTCAGCAGGAGGTTGTTGTCTCTGCACCTCGTGGTCAGAAGATCAACCTCTTTCCTGTAGTGAGTCTCATTGCCCTTGGTGATGAGACCCACCAGAGTTGTATCGTCTATTCTCCAACATTTTGAAATGAAATGGACTTGGTGCAAAGATGATGAGGTGGAGTGCATCTACAAAACAAACAGATAAATAAACTCAAGTTTTCTTTGAATTATGTGGAGTGTTTTACTGGACCCAACATCATGGCCATGCACACCACGCTGATCAAAAAGCTCCTGATGCAGGTACGGAGCATTTAAAGAACAATGGGACACATTAACCAAATTTGTTCTTAAGTTCTACTTAAGCAACTTTTGAACATTTACAAAGCATTTTGTTAATTCAAAATAAATAGCAAAATATTGCAGAGAGTATGCTAACATAATTCCCTTCAGGGGAAAATAAAATGTTTTATTAATTTAATTCTTTTCAGAATAAGTTTCAGTCAAGATGGGATTTAATTCTGTTACTGATCTTCAAAGGATGCTACAGTAGGTAGCAAGTTACGGTTACAGTAGGCTATGTGAGGAAAATTTATTCTGTGGTGTACCTGTTCCCCCTTAAGCCACTATACTAAGATGTGCACATCCTGACGTGTTCATGGGACAAGACTTTTTTTTGTTTTTCTTTATGTCAAATGTAAGAAGACATTGATGAATGAGGCCAATGTTAGTGCTGGATCTCTAAAGATGGCTGATCGATTATTTATCATCAAGGGTATAAGCTGGTTTTTATCTTGACATGCAGGAGGAAAACCAGAAACAGCTTTGCAAATCATGTCTGACCTGTCAAAGATTAACATGTCATGACTCACCTGCTATTTCTGGTTTCTTCCAGTCATCAATAAACTGACTGGATTGATTGGCATGATCTCAGATGTGAAATGATACATTCTATTTGTGGATGTCCTCTGCAGTTGTTGTGGTTAATTTCCAGTTAGGATCACAATTTTTACTGAATTACAATCACAACCTGTCCTTCCAAGCAGACAAGATATATCTGTACGACAAAAGCAGTACAGCAGCTACATGACAGATGCATAGATAGTTCAAGTTTCTATCATTTCTTTGCAGCAGCATCCATATTGTCATTGTTACAATTTGTGTCCTATCAGAACCAAATGTTTGTCATGTCTTCTGTCCTTCCAGGTAAGAAGACATCACGTCACCCAGTGCACCAGGATCTGCATTACTTCCCATTTCGCCCATCCGACCAGATCATCGAGTAAAGATGATCCGACCGACTGCAATGGAGAAAGTAAATAGGTAGAACGGCTGCTTGGTTGTCCTTTCGGGAACACACAAAGGGACTCTGCTGGAGCATGACTACCCCGACTGGGAGGTATGCATAGATACACTCACACACAAAGACACACAGAAAATACTGCTATATAATTAAAAACACGTTTTACCCCTGCATGTGACTTCAGGGTGGAGTGAACAAGATGTATCATGGAATGAGAGACTATGATCCGAAGAACCTCAGGGTGTATGTTGAGATGGAAATGGACGACATAGTCTTCTTCCATCCACTGCTCACCCACGGCTCTGGCATGAACCAGACGAAGGGCTTCCGCAAGATACCACATTTTCCAGAATCAGGCTGACTATCGAGCACATCAGGCATTTTCCCTAATTTATAGTTTCTTTGTCAATAAACGTCACCAGGCTGTGACTCTAGAACCTTCTGCACACACTTCATGGCCTGGTGGATCCACAGGCCATGTCAGTTCTTGCAAATCTTGCCACATATGCATTCCATAGTCATTGTCGTATTTCCATTGCCATGTATCGTCATCGTTTGGTCTGTCCAGTGGGATTCTCTTCCGGCCCCCCCTCTCGGGAATCCCTGGGGGTACTGCTTCTGTAGGTCGATCTGTAGCTTGTTATGGGTTTCTTCCTCTCAGAAGATGCAACTTGGTATGCTACCCCTCACTGCCCCAGTGCCGTCTTTCCGAGCTGTCCGCTGACTTTCTAGTTGTCGCCAAGCTATACTTGGTCATCTACATGATTGTTCCTAGTAGTCACTGGTGGTTCCAGTAAAACAGTTCTTAGATTCACCTTATGGTGCCCCTGGACACGTCATCAGTGATGTAACCTGGGATCACAGAAGGTTTCGGGTCTTTATTTTTTATTTATTTATTTATTTTTTATTGATTGAGATATACATTCCCTGTATAGTAAAACAGTATCAAATCCAAACAATACAGTTATTATTTTAAGAAAAAAAAAGAAAGAAAAAAGAAAAAAAGGAGTAATAATGATCTTTTTCATTCTCTGTTCGGATTTTTATTTCTCTCATTTAATAAGGGTTAAATTAATAAAAAGAAACAAAACAGCAAAAAAAAAAAAAAAAAAAAAAAAAAGGAGGATGCAGCAGTTTACAGCATTAATTAATGAAAGGGAAATGGGAAAGAAAGATTCTCCACCTTTTCCTGTTTCAACGAAAGTTTTGGCATATATTATCTGGCATATTCTTCCCATTTCTCCCAATGTTTTACAAAACAGTTTTTCTTTAAATTAACAGAAAAGGTTTTTTTTTTCCATCATTTCGTTATCCTATTCGATCTGAAAATAAGTTACAATGCCTTTTGTATTTCAAGACTTAAATCTCAGATCCGTTCTATTTGGAGTGAAATTTGAATCATTGCCATTTCTGAATCCATTTTCCAGTCGTCAGCAAAGCAGACTGGGTTGCTGAAACTTTGCTTTTGGTGATGGGAACAGACTTTTACATTGTGGTCATTTTTCTGTCTTCCCCTGTTAGAGCGGTATGAGAGGGTGTAACAAAAGAAAGGAGAGGTGGGCAGATGGTAATATAAGAAAATGTAGGTATATTGTTATTAACCGGAAACAGAACTAACACAACGGTGGTAAAACAACTAGTGTTGGTGTTAGCGGAACTGCTTAAAGAAAATCCAAAATAAAACCGCTAAAGCTTAAGAGCTTAACTCAAAATCCAGCCAGGTAAACCAAACTCCACAACACTCAAAAAGGAAAAAACAAAAGACTGGTGTACTAAGCAAGGTTAAAAAATGGGTAGCAGTCCCAATAAACTAAGAGAGATGTAAAACAAAAAGCGATAAAACTAAACTAGCCCAACACATTCTATTTTTAATCAGTGAGGATTCACCAAAAAAAAAGCTTATACTAAATGCAGAAACCATCTGTGTCACACGGTTTCTCCCCCTTCACTGAGCACACACACAGCAGTCCTTTATTTCCAGGGTGCTGGCGGTTGGTGTAGGGATTGGCGGGGTGGTGACCAATCAAAGGGAAGGAGCCGAAGGTGTGTCTTTGCTGGCCACTCCGAACAGGCAATTGCAGACTGACATTTGTGTGTAGAACAAGCCTCAGGTGTCATCCATGAGTGGCATCTGTAACATTCCCCAACACTCTTGATGTTCTATCAATAATCTCTCAACGTTCTCTCAATATTATCTCAGTACTCTCGATAATCCTTTGTGAAAGTTTTCCAACTCATCCAGAGTCTTTGGTAATCTTCTTGTTTTAATCAACAGAATGTTGCCGTTCCAGTGTTAAAAAAATATTCCTGGATCCAGGCAGTGATCCAGATTGCCTCCAAAATCTAATCAGTTGTTTCTTTTTCCACTTAGGAGATGTCATCCATCCATTTAATTTCTATTTATGTTGGTAACAGACTGACAAACGTATGTCGCCAAAAAAAATAACTTCTGCCAAGGCAGAGGTAATTAATTGAGGTATCATGTTTGATGTCAGCTCTTCATGGCTCTATCCCATCCATTTTTTTCTCTCGCACAGAAAAACTTTGCTATTCTGCTTTTCTTGGGTTGTGTTGTGTGTGTAGGCGGAGGTGTGGACCCAAACGCAGGCAGGTCAGTGCAAGTAAAAGGGTTTTTGGACATAAACTCAGGAGCAGGGACACACACAATACAGGGGAATGAACCACATAAGGATCTGACAAAAGTAAACTCAAAACCACAGGGTTTATATGCACAGAGGGAATAACAAGGAAAAGGTGAAGTGAATGAGTAATTAGACCAGGTAAACTAATGAGCCAGAAACAGGAACCAGAGGAACACAAGAGGGAAAACCGAACTAAACATGACAAAATCAGGGTGAAATATGAACAAGGTGTGCTCCAAACTGACACAGTCTCTCCAACAGCAGAGAAAAGTCTTTCTTCAGGATCTCAGAGCCAGTTTTCCTCCTCAAAATATCAAAAGATCCCGTGTGGACAATAATCTTCATACCATCTGGATGTAAGGACAGAATGGTCGGCAAGATCTCTATCAGTTCCCTGAGTGATGTATCAAAAAGTGTTAAATTTTTCCATCTTTGCCATCCTCACATGCTGTCCTTCTGCCAAAATTCCTCCTGTTTGTGGAATTTTGGCCTCTCCTCCTGGTCTGGTTAGCCCTTGGCTGAGTTTTAGGGCTATTTCTTGAGTTTTTATAGATCCTTGCATCACATTCTTCATCATTCATTTTAATATGAGTCAACACATCGTATTTATTATGCAGTGAGACTTCAGGTGGTGGAGTGAGTGCTGGAGCTTTAAATTTCCTGTTGGATTTACCTCTGAGATGAACAACATCAAACCAGGTTCTGGCTCAGGTTGATGACTTTGGTCTGGTACCAATACTGTTCCAGTAGGAGAGATCAGTCTGACGGTCGGGTTTGAGATCTTCCCCAGCTATTCCAGTGTCATTTGAACACATCCAAGGAAGTGTATCAGCCAGGTCTGTAACGGGAGGCTCCACATCCGACATGCCTTCGCGTATGAAGATTTGACCCAATCCATTTGACAACTCAGTAGCTTGTACAGAAGCTGCAATAGAGTCAATAAATTCTTCATTCACACGAATGTCTTGCAGTGTTTCAATCCTCTTCTCCAGCTGTGTTATCCCCAAAGAAAGTTGTTCACACTCAGTGCAGCACACTGATACTGCAGGGTTAGGAGACATCATTCCACTAGTTCTCCGATGGCAACCAACTAAATTTATCAAAAAATATATTTATTCCAGTGATTTATAAGTGACCAGGAGTCCTTGTTCCTAAATTTCTTGCTGGTAAAAATAAGAAAAAAGAAGAAAAATGCAAGCAGAAAGCAAAGCAGGAAGCGTCTGCACGGCAGCTAAGCAGTTGAAATTCTGGTCTGTCTGAAATTCTGGAATTGTATTTACTCAATTTTAAGAATTGGTAAAGACTTTAAACTAGTTATTTCATAGGGATAAATAAAAGTAAAATGGGAAATTGTATTTTTTATGTGATAGTATGGTTCCACTGTTTATACCTCAGAAGAAAAGGGAGAGCGTGAGTAACAATTCTCACCAGTAGGTGGGATAGTTGTACCATTTATTGGGACTTAAAATGACTTTCAACTATAAGATTTATTGGCTAATGGAAGCTTTAACATAGAAATATTTTTAGACATTAATTTGTAATTACTTGTTGATATCCACAACTAAAACTTGATTTCTCATATTCCAAGTAATATAAACACTTTTGATATGAGACAAGTCAGCTTTTAAAGCAGAGACAAACTTCTGAAACACTATAGAAGAAGAAGAGAAGATGCTGGAACTGGGATGTTCAGGAGTGACGTTGCTTAACATAGGACAGTGGTGAGAAGTGTGGTGGACCATCATGTCTGACTATAGAGCGCAAGTGTGGGGGCCCAGCATGGAGAATAATCAGGGCAGTTGTTATGTGTTAGTGTGGTCTGGCCGCAACAGTTTACAATGTGACTGGATTATCACTTTAAAGCATTTTAAAGCTTAGTTTGGTGAGAGAGCAGCTCTGACCACAAAGCTAACCACAGGCCATCTGATGGTTCTGCACATGCCAAAGGAAACATGTAGATCACCTGAGTGGCATTTAAACATCTAGGCTCTGTGACATTCATAGTATGGTGAAATTACAGTAGCATGGCTATATTTATTTAATAGCATGATTAGCTTATGTCTGGTTTTTGTTTAGACATGAAAATGTGGCACATTTGATTTCTGGTAACTGACTGTTCAACTGTGTTAACTCTACAGGATACCTGGGCCATCCGAGGTCGCCTGGTTTAAGGAGAGAGGATTTCGCTCTGAAGATACCATGTGCAGAAAATAATTGTTAAAGCACAGAATGAAGCTGAAATCTCACTTAACCTCCAACAGAAATGCGACATAAAGGGATACTAATTGTACAAATAGATTGATAAAATAAAGGAACTGATTCAGGAATGTTGTGTGTATGTGTTACAGAGAGCTTGCATGAGGTTGAAAGGATGATGCAGTGGAGAGAGGAAACAATGAAAGCCGTGTTCAAGAAAACAACTTGTGTTGATGATCTGGTTTGACTAAAGCACTTGAAGTTGATAGTACCAGAAGACTTGATTATTCTCCTTCTCCTTGCAAAATAATAAACATGTTAACGTTTCAGGATTGATTTTAAGGTTCTTTTAGTAGTTTTATAAATGTTTTAATGGTCTAGGGCCCTTTTATTTATCAGACCTTCTTTTAAGTCATGAACCCTCGCGGACCCTGAGGTCCTCTGGTACTGGCCTTTTAGTTGTTCCAATGGTGAGGACCAAGACACACGGCAAGGCCTCTTTGCATTGTTATGGTCATCATCTGTGGAACAGTCTGCCAGAGGGCCTCAGGGCTGCAGAGGCTGTTAATGTTTTTAAAAAGAGGCTTAAGACCTACCTTTTTAGCTTAGCCTTTAACTAAATTTTTTACATCATTTTATTTGACATTATTTTATTTTCATTTTACTCAACTGTACTACTTCTTATTAATTAATTAATTAATTAATTAATTTATTTATTTATTTATTTATGTATGCATTTATGCATTTATTCATTCTTAGCTGTTCTTATTGTTTCTTTAGGTTATTTAATCTTCATTTTAACTCCAGTGTTTTCCTCGTGGGGATCCTCCACGCTGGCCGTTTTGCTTGCTTGGTCTTCTTTTTAGTCTGTGGGAAAACTGCCTTCCTTGTCCTTGAATGCAAACGTAGGTTTCTTACTGCCAGTGATCCCATGGATTCTTCAGAGAAATTGGGCATTCACTTACTCGCCCACAAGGCTACCAACCAAGCCAATGTAATGGTGGCTCCTGCATTTGGGTGCTAATTTTACTATGACAAAGTCACCAACAGATTTGAGACATCGGGTTCACTTCTTTCATCGCTGGAGCTCTCATGCTCAGAAGTGTTTTCAAATGGGATGGCAACATCGCTCTCCTCAGAGCTGCTTTCCACTGCGATTTTTGTCTGGGTTTGTTTCCTCCTCAGCTTCCCTTGCTCTTTGATGTTTCCTTCTGTCTTGCCTTTCTCTTTATTTTCCTCCTTTCATAGGCACGTTCAGTTGCCTGCTTTTCTGGAGTATCAGTCAGGATTCTTGTCTTCATATGCTTTCGGCTTGTTTGTTTCCTGTGCTGCTGACTTTTGGGTAACTGTAGAGCACATAGGATTCATCGTGATCGGGATGTGAATCTGTGTCACTTGGTGAAGCACACACACGTGCAAGGCCTCAACATAAAGGGAGGTTGAAACCATGGGTGCATCATTTGCAAGTGATGCTCCAGGTTGGGCCTGCCCGACACCATGGATGGCTCAAACTCTGCATCTGAGAAGACATCTCTGTTGTAAAGGAAAATCCCAGTGGATCTGAATCCAGAGGAGGAATTCTGAGGTCTCTTTGACATAAAAATATCTTTCACACAGCCAGGGATTTGGTATATGCAGGATGTCCTGCTTGGGTTGGATCTCATCCAGCCATCATGAGATATGTTGTAAAAGGTCTTAAATGGACCACACATTTATCCAGAGGCTGAAGGCGATGGGATGTGTGGGGTGGAATTGTGAGCATAACAACACCATTTGTTTTTGCAATGTCCAAAGCTTTAAGTGAAATGTGGGCTTCATGGTTATCTAAGATTAGCAGCAGATGCAGGTTAGAGGAGCATTTTGGTCTGCTGAACCAGATGCTCAAGGAACTCAACAAAATACCAAAATTAAATCATGTTTGGAGGGAATGTGTGTCTGTAAAACAAAGAAAAGAACAATGAGGGTTCCATGCAAGCGTCTTGGTATGGTCTGCTAGGTCCTTCTCCACCTCCTCTGAGAAGACCCTCTTTGCTTCTGCTGTTCCACCACCGTACCTGATTGTTTTTACTTCCTTTGTCTCCCTCTTTTCCATGTATCTCCTCAATGTTGACCTGTCTAAGTATATATATATATATATATATATATATATATATATATATATATATATATATATATATATATAATATCTGGTAAATTTTGCTTTGTAAATTTGTTTTTTTTATAATATTTTACACAATTTTGAACCTCATATATGTAAAGATATTTTTTTATGTGTTTCTATTCTATTCTATTATATTCTTTTCTTTTCTTTTCTATTCTATTCTATTCTACAGTAATTTACCAGAGGCTTTGATCCAAAGCGACTTACATTTGAGAGTAAGTACAACTCAAACAATAATTCAAATAGGATGGGACATCATAATTATGTGGTAGTCAGACTGCTGTGAGTCCAGTTGGACCCAGGTGCTGTCATGTAGTGCTAGAGGCAGTGCATATCATTTTTTTATTTTTTGTTAATTTTTTGTAAGTCATTTTGTTTAAATACAAGATCAAGATTTCATCACACAACATCATCTTGGGTATAAGTGCACACAGCTTCAGTACTGAGTTGTGCCAAAGTGCTGGACAAATCTTTCTAACTCATTCTGAGAAGAAGAAGAGTGAAGCTAAGTGCAGAAATGCTCCTTAAAGAACTGAGTCTTTAGCTTGCTTTTAAAAGTGGACAAGTACTCTGCAGATCGGACAGAGTTAGGTAGAGAGCCACTGGCTGACAACAGAGGAAAAGAGTCTAGCTACTGATTTTGCATCACGTTGTGGTGGGAGCAGTAGGCGTCGTTCACTGGCAGAGCGTAACTGTCGAGAGGGAGAGTAGCTCTGGATTAAGGACTGAAGGTAGACAGGAGCCGTTTGGGTTATTGTTTTGTAAGCCAGAAGCAGAGCTTTGAATTTGATGCGTGCTGCAACTGGAAGCCAGTGAAGAGCAATTATTATATTCTTATTTTATATTTTTATTCATATTATTTATTTTGCTTTTGATTTATTTAATATAATTATGTATTTTATTTATTTTTCTATTGACACATGTACACATGCAGTGCAGCCTACAGGTCACAATCTACAAGATAAAATCTACAAGATAAAACATTTCATCACAAGTATCTGGAACTGAAAAATCAAGTATTTTTATATTATGATTAGAGTAACTTGTCAAGAGCTAGAACTTATTTTAAATGTACATACTTTCCACATCTGTGTAGTAATCCTGACCACCTGAACTGACTCGCCTCATAATACAAACTCAAGGCAGATATATTAAGTAAGAAATATGTAAAAGATACAACAAGTTATCCCCCTGCCTTGTAAATGTTTTATATTTAAACATGAAAAATGTTTCATCACATGGAAAAATTAGGAATTGCAGTTACTTTTGTTTTAAAGTACATCCAGTTAATGCCTATTGTGTAATTTTCACATTTACCAGATTCATCCTGCAGGCCAGATTGGACTCTCTACTGGACCTGTTTTGACCCCATGGCTGCACATTTGACACCCCAGATCTAAAACATTGACACAACATGAAAACAACATTCATTTACTTGTTATTATAACAATGAGCTGTTCAGATGCAGTCAGTAATCATCATTTGCAAGAATGTAAATTCAGTTTGTGGATTATTAAATCAAAACAAAGACTCATAGTGACAATATTCAGCCACTAAGGCTGTTCAAGTTTCTTGCAGCAGCAAATTCAAATATATTGCTTGACTTTCTTTAATAGAAATTGTCTCTTCCATGGCCACTGCAGGTATCTTAGACAGGACTTGCGCAGTCACCATCTTCCCCTTTTCACATTTATCAAATGTGATTAATGACGTTTATGTAGAGAGAGATGATAAGAGTAACTGTCTTCTCCACTGTGTCACATTTCCCTCTGTGATTAATTGCACCCTTTGGGCCCAGGAAAGTTTAAGATAATTCTCTATCTTTTAGCAAACACCTGTGGAAGAAAATGGAAAAAAAAAGAAAAAAAAAAAAAAAAAAACACAGTTCTCCTTATTGTTATAGTTTATCTTACCAACTGTGAAGGCTGTGAAGGAACGAATAACTAATATATGAAGCCTTTTATCTGCTTTATTTTCCAGCAGATAAATATGGCTGCATCGTTGCTTGTTTCATGCCTTGCCACATCAGATATGGTATGTTTGTTAGGAAACATTTAGTTGTTTTCTTGCTTTCTGTTGCAGGGCCACTGCTTAGTAAGTGTGAAGTCTGAGAGACAAGTGGGTGTTTATTCATGGCGGGGATCGAAGGATCGTGCACAACAGATGGCCTGTGTTGCACAGAGTACAGTCACACACTGCAGAAAACATTAAGGAAGTTAGAGATGAAGAGACATTGGAAAAGCTAAATTATTGTATACTGCATACATGTAGATAATGAGAAGAAGCAGCTTCGTTAAGGTTTCTTTGTTAACAAAGATAAATTAAATGCATCCACCAGTCTGCTTCCTCTGTGTGAAACTGAATGCAAAACAAACAGACCTGTGAGATGTTGTTGTCCTCATCTGCAGTTAAATACAACCTGTTTAAAAAAACAACAAGATGTATATTAAAACTCTGTATCTATCTATCTATCTATCTGTCTATCTGTCTGTCTGTCTGTCTGTCTATCGTGTAGTATGAGTACTTGATAAATGACTAATGACAATGTAAATATGCAGCTCAGTTTGTCAGTGGTTTCCAGTTGTTTATCTTGCACTGCAGCAGTTTTAACACGTTAAGTAAGTAAAACCATCACAAGATTGCTGTCAGAGCCTCTGTGGTTTTCAACCGATAGAAAAGGAAACTAACTGGGTCATATCCAGAAATCAACCTCAAACACAACCTGTTTCCTAACGATTCATGTCAGATGTAAAGAAACAATCAAGATGAGGGCATCCCATGACAATGAGGGCCAGTATATATTACTGCTGGTGATGTAAACTGGTTAACAGCGTCCAGAGCTTCCAGAGCCTAAAAATACATTTTTCATTATGTTTCAGCTGTTATACATAAAGGTGGGAATAAAATGTAAAGTCTTCTGTTGAGGCAGTAGATTTACCTTGTGCATAAGGCAGATGATTCCAGCTTTCGACTCCAGCTCATTACTAATATTTTAGAGGTAAAACTGGCATATTAATTTGTAAAAATCAGTTCAGAAGGATGTATACTTTTCTCTTTATGCTTAATAAATCTATACTCAGCATTGCTCTAAAAAGCATATTTATTGCTGCTGCTAATTCAGCAGTGGTTTGTTTTAGAGATTGGAAGCCTTTGTGAACAGTAATAAATGGTGATGTAACTGACTCATACAAGCACCACAGAGCCGATATGTGCTGATCCAAACCTGATCCAATAAATATATAAGGCAGGTGGTGGACAACAGTGAGAGAGAAGCTGACACTTGTAATACTTCAATATTTTATTTGTGCTTCTTTTGGAGAAACCTGTAGATTAAAAACAGAACATAATATTCTGTCACTATTAATCATGTCATACAATTTCCAAATAGAGCTTCTCCAAAAAGCTCTCAATCTGGTCTCAGCTGTTTACATCATATTCTCCCACCTATTAAAAAAAACACCCATTGGGCAGATATCTAAAATTAAACTAAGTGAATTCATGAAGGTGATGACTTACACTAACTGCTTTAACACTTTGGTTACACTGATGTGAAAAAAACTCCTTGTGCAAGAGACTAGTGGTTAATTTTTCAGCTATTTATTGTGAAGAACAAAAAGTATAGAAGGAATAAAAGAGACTGTAGAACAGCTACTTTGCTGAACTCTGGTAAACATGAATAGAAGCAGAATTTAGCCACTCTGGTCTCTGTCACACTCAAAATATAACAGTTGACGTTTCCTTTCTGTCACGTCTTCACTCCTCAGAAAAATATATGGTACAAAGTTCGACAACCAACTTGACACACTGAAACCACAAAGATGCTCACATGCTTTCACAAGTTGCAGCAAAACCCAAATACAGACACACACAAGGACTCTCAGCCTTTTTCTGTTTCATATCCAGTCTCACCGATAACACACACATGCACACTACCAGAGGCCATTTAAATTCCTCAGGGTTTTTTTTTACACTTCTGAAGGGATTCATGTATACAATGTTAAGTGACCTAAAACATATTTTGGCATCACAAGACCAAAAAATAAATAAATAAATAAAAAATCAAAAACCAGATTTCTTAAATCATTACTGGTGACAAAGGAGCATGCAGGACTGAAATGTATTGACCTACATGGACAAGCAGAGGGAGTTCTGTAATCATAGTGTGAGCTAGTAGCATTTTAATCTTTCATTGTCTTTTAAGACTGTCTTGTTGGCTGTAAGTTGGAATGAGGCGATAGCTTACAATGATGTGCTGTTTTAGGGATGACTCATTTTGTTAGATATACTTTAAGGTTCCTAAACATTTTTAGAAAGGCTAATGTAAAATCTTAAGCAACATCACCCTGTACATTGGGATGGTGATAGCATTAATGGTTTGGTTAATGCATCATTTATCACTGCTTTATTAATTACAGGGGAGTGAAGAAGAACTTGTAAGTTGGCCTTCTGTGAAAAAAAATGTGTTTATAGTGCACTTGCATAAAAATATGTAATACAACTGATGCTTTTAAAAGTCGTCTTCCTTTGTTCCTTTCAGTGAATTTCTGTCTTTCGTTACAAAGTATCTTCCCTTTCAAATCGTATGCAGTGAGGTGACGACAGAAATGAAAAACAGAAATCTTCAACTGTGTGCCAGTTTGCAGGTTTGCACCAACACGTTGAGAGTCGACAGCCTGGTCTCCTTTTGAGCTGAGAATAGCTAAAGTGACAGATAACAAACTGAGTCCCCACCTCCCCACCCCAAACAGTGAAGCATCCACATGACAGTATCTGTCATGAAGCACAGTGCCTGTCACTGTGATGCTTGCATAGGGTGCCTTTTTAAATACATACTCCAGATTTCCTTACATGTAACTTAAATGCATCTCTGTCATTGCATAGATATGTTCATGAGCATTAATTTTTCTTTAATATTTACCATCATTGGGATAATGGTCTGATACAGAAGTGTATTTTCCTCTTTTTTACATTCAAAAGGGGGAAAAAAACAAAACACAATGCTCTTTTGATGCCATTTCTGTTGTCAAACTCATCTTTAATTGCCACCATCACTCCTGTCAACAGAAAGAGGTGGAATACACAAGGACTGGAATCTTGCCAAGAGGATGGTGTTTGCAACAAAGTGGGGTGGTGTAAAGGGCAAGCCAATGCAACATTGTCAACATGATTAAAGCTTAGAGCATCTGTGTATTTGAAGGGCCGATGTGTCATCATGCCTGAACCATTTAACCACCAAGTTTTTCACGACTTCTGTGATTATCTCTCAACATCTCTTAAGATTAACCAGCCCTCTTTGGTGAAAGTAACTCTGGAATAAAGAGGGGAGGTTTTCATGGCAGTTAGGTGTACAGAGGGGATGTTGTTGGGCTAGGCTGCTAAATCAATCCTCTCTGTAATAATTAGGACGATTGGTATTGAAACAGGAGCATAGCAGCGGTGGGTAATTGCTGTGATCTGATTCAATCAATCAATCAAACTTTATTTATAAAGCACTTTTCATGCTTGGGCAACACAAAGTGCTGTACATAAAAAATCAATTCTTCCATATTAAAACAAAAAATAAACTGCTTAACAGGGGAGAAAAAAAATACAGTTGCATTTATACACACATAGCATACAGTGGAGGATCCCCATGAGGAAAACACCGGAGTAAAAATAAATATTAAATAACCTTAAGAAACAATAAGTTAAGAGTAAGTAAATAAATAAATAAACAGATAACTAAAATAAATACAGTTGAGTAAAATGCCATGAAAATAAAATAAGATATAAAATTTAAAAGCTTAAGATCAAATAAAATTTAGTTAAAAGCTAAGCTAAAAAGGTAGATCTTAAGCCTCTTTTTTAAAAACATCAACAGTCTCTGCAGCCCTGAGCTTCTCTGGCAGACTGTTCCACAGACGAGGGCCGTAACAATGGAAAGATTAATATAGATTATATAGTTGATGTCCGTCTTATAGCTCGCAAAATTTGTCTTCATGTGATAAAAGTGTACAGATTATATGTGCACGTGGGCTGCTGGGATGAAAAAGGTTGTGGTGGTGTGAGGTTCAGGGAAAGGTTGTGGCATCGGCTCGGAAAGTGAGGCTTATGATCTGGCTAAGACTCCTTAAAATGGTAAATGTTTTCTTAAGTGATGGAAACAAGGGTCGCGTGAGTGCGCGCGCGTGCGCAAAGGCAGGGGGAGGGGAAGTAGGGATGGCTGACAATACGAGAGGCTCACGTGACGATCTTTTAAATTCCTGTTTCCCCGCAGCGCAGTTTGTCAGCGTGAATTGTGTGCGGGTCCGCTCTTCGTACGCATGTCTGTCCTTTTTTTTTTGACACAGAGCGACTTTACTGGTTGAGCCCTCCGAGCGACGCTTTGCTCTTTTCATCATGTTGTAGTTTGGAGTTCGTTTGTTTGACTATTATTTTTCCCCCCTCCCGAAGCCTTTGAGAGAAAAGAGGCACTCCTGCAAGAGAAAGCAGCACCAGGGAAAAATGCAGCATTGGGCCAAAGCTCTAGTGTTTTATCTGCACTGATTTGGACTGCCTCAGGGCTGCAGGAACACAATAGCATTGAGCCTCCGTTGCCTCCGAGAGGCTGCTAGGAGAGAGAAGAAACACGGAGGATCGCGCTACAACGCTGCAGGTCCGGGATCGACACCAAACTAGAGTCCTCGACTGTCAGGGTCTCACCCTAAAGCCTGGGGAGCCATGTCATCTACAAAATTCAAGAAGGATAAGGAGATCATAGCAGAGTATGAGACCCAAGTGAAAGGTGTGTGTGAATCTGTTTGTGTGTGGTATCCGTGCAGAATCCGTCGTATTTTTTTTAAATTTTTTTTAATAACAGGCTTAAGTGCATTCACCTTACTACGGTACGCCTAATGAAGCACTGACAAACCATTACAATCAAGGGGAGAAGTAATCCGTGACAGTCAATGCAATGACAAGAGCATCAGCGTGCAAACCCCGATTTTATTTCCTAATATCCTTCCCTGTTTTCCCCAATTCACCTTCAGTCGGCGGGATTTCTGAGTGTTGAATGTTAATAGAGTCTGGATGTAGAAAGGATCGTGGCTCTGTACCTTTGTTGCTGGGTGAAATGATTCCTGTGTGGAAATCATTGCAGGATGATGGCTGCATTCTTTCATACCGTGGGTTTGTCATGCGTTTAGTGCCTTTGGAGATGATGGACAAACATTTGGGAACAGGTTTAATGCACACCGTGTATGTCAAACTCATATTCATTTTCAGATTCACTGTCTTATAGGATTATGAATGACAATGTGGATTTGGCTTTACTTCACAGTCCTGCTGGTTTTCAGAATAGAATATTTCCTGGGATAAATGCAGATATTTTTCAGTGCTTATTTTTTGCCACCTGAGATGAGCTGAAATATAGTTTGTGGATCTCACATTTAGAAATTTCATCATGTACTTTAAGCAATGGAGCATTGTAGTAGTGTAAAAATAAAGAACCCTATTGTATACACAAACAGAGAATACTGGCTTTGTGCAGACATTTCCCAAAGTGGGCCAGGGGTCCGGTTTCAGGCCTTCGACCCATTATCAGCACTCTCATTCTCAGTGGTGCAACGTTTAATGTTACACCTCTTTAGCCGATCGCCTTGTGACTTCTGGGTGCACTGAGTTTGAGGAGATGTAGAACCATTTTACAGACACTCCTCTTTGTGTAGCGTGTGCAACTGAATTATTTTTACTTACAGACCTCTGCCTCTTAGATTGTTTTTGTGTCATGGCTCTTGCGAGTCATTGAGGAAAAACGCATGCAACATGTCCTAGCTCATCTGATTCTGTTGCAGTTTACCTCACTTCAGGCCATTTTTAGTCATTCAGACATAATTTATACCGTTCAGATTAGGCTATAAAATGGTTGAACTGGTCTTGTGTCATAGATTCAGGCACTGCCTGCTGTCTCTTTGCATTAAACAGTACCTTTCAACTATGTATGGAGGAAAGATGTTAATTCATGGAGAATGGTCCTTGTTTCTCATTCACAGCTGGTGTGTTGCATAGCCCATGGACACAGAGGGCTCTCCTCTTGACAGCCACCACCTCACAACGGTGGCAGTGTTATGAGCTGGAGCAGGCAGTGAGCAAATGATAATGATATTCAGTTTGGAAATTGCACCTGTCTTTTTCTGAGTTATTGCTTTATGGTTAATGTGTCGTCTACATGGCAGAAGGGGCCATGCCATCACCGTGTCACTGATTGGGTCATGACTGAATGATGGAGTTGCTTTATTATGTATGAGGCTTAATGGATGAAAATGATGACAAAATGACAAAGAAATAGCTGGTTACAGCAATACAACAAAGAAGAAACTGTCAGTGTGTTTGTCGTGGCTCAAAAGAATGTAGTGCTGCAGTTGAGGCAGTAGAAGATGTAAAATATAATCCCTCCGTTGTAGTTTTATGAACTACATTGCTAAAAGTTTTCCCCTTGCTAAATTCCTGATAACCCCTGAGGCCGCCTGCCAAAGCCAGGGTCTCTGAAGGACTCCAAGAGATGGTGCTCCCTTTATTCAAGCCCTTCAGCTGGCTGATCTTACATTAGCATGTCAATAGAGGAGGGCCCAGAACAGAGAGAGGCTGGCTGAGGAGCATGGACACTGCTCTGCAGCTAACCACAGTGTGGTCGCTGGACTGCAGCTCTGCCTTCTCCTGTTTGCCAGTTTTACAGGCAGCTTGTGAAGTGGGCTCAACCATCAGCAGCTGCTTGACATTTACAGTTGAAGCTTTGGGGATAAACCCATACTTCCCCATTATTATTTATGCGTGTGTGCTTTAAAAGCCCAACAACCATAAGATCGGGTGACGGTTGAGTTAAGAGAGGTGGTGATATGTCACTAACCTTTGAAAGCAAACCTGAACAATCAAACACCTGAACAGTGTCTTCAGCACACCTATTTTTTTTATTTAACTGATCTTGTGATCACATCTTTCTGCTTTACTTTGACTTAAATGATTACATGTTATGTTGGCTGTGTTTTCTGAACTCTGTAGTAATTCACCGATTCCCTTCACTGGACGGAGTACAGTTCCGCTTCACTGCCTTTCCTGGCTTACATAAAAGTGCTGGAAGTATTTTAAAGATAAAAGTCAAGATTACTTTTATTGTTTTGTTAAAAAAAAATTAGTTTATTTCACAAATTTATTTATTATTATCTAAAATTTTTAAATTGAGATTGGTGTTAAAGTAAAATACATGGTTGTTATTTCTGACTGTGTTACTCTCACGTGTCCAACATAGGTACAGAAACAATACAGCCACACACATAACTGAGATTACCACATTCTAACATACATGTATTTAAGTGTTGATAAGAATTAGGGTTCAGGTGATGCAAATTACTAAAGATTGGAAAGGCTTTCAATTGATTCTCCTTGTGTTTTTTTTCCAAACGGCTGCACTGATTGGGTAATTTAATGCAGGAAAGTGCTCATGGAACATTGTCAATGTCCTCCAGATGTACACATTAATGACCACCCACGCCAAGCATGCATGCACACGCACACACAGAGGTGATGCTGGGGAGGAAACATTGTTTTAACACCTCTGTGTTCAGGTTTCTGTTTGCTGTTAGTCTTTGTAGGATCATTTCTAGCAGACTGAATTCAGACAAGTTCAAATTTCAAAGCTGAGCTTGGGGGGGAAAAAAAATCTAACAACAGTGTGTATATTACATATAAGGTACCATTTCAAAGCTATGCGAAGCTCAAATCTTTTATTCACACCTCATATGTAAAAATAAATACAATGTCATGCTCTTTATGCTTTCAATGATTCTTAGAAATATTTTCAGTTTGGATGGGTGCTGCTGAAAATTTTGTGAGACATGGGGCGTGTCTCTTTGTTGCCCCATGCACGTGTCACGAACAGCTATTTTGCATTTCCGCTGTCACTTTGTTGCTTAGAAGACCATGATAATTGATTTTGCTCTCAAAATACCTAGAGGCTAGCATGTCTTCTTAGGTGACATTGCTGCAGAATTTTCATGTTTACCAGCAATATGTTTGCTCAGTTGATGCTAGACATTTAGCTAAAGATCAGATTTTGTTACCATCATGGTTAGCTAGCTTTTTAGACTCTGCTGGACAGCATGAAGCTGGCTATGCAGAAAGTAAAATGTAGGCAGTTGAGATGTTCACACTGAGTCACTGACTGAGGATCCTTCAGCTGCTCGCTTGCTTGGAAAACCTTCTGCAGACTGACTGAACATTGGCAAAGGAAAATCAACCATTTGCTGTTAAGGCAATAATCTTGAGTTGGACAGCTTGTTTACTGTGTGGCGTAATAAATTTTGGGCTTCATTCAGGGTTGGTTTGTTTTTGTGAAGTAGCAGTGACTAATCAAATTAGACATGGCTCAAGTTTGTTGTGTGATTCATGTTGTACTATGAGTTATAAAATGAAAAGTAAAACATTTTAATAAATACATTTGTAGATGATGTCAGTAGTGATTTTTCTGTATAGTTATGTGCGATATGATTTCCCACATAGTGGAAGTGGCAGAACATCTTGAATGTTTTCTCCCACAGTCTACTATGTTATGACATCGGACATATTATAGTCACTAAATCCTTTTCTGTGTAAACTGGGACAACTCAATGGTTTAACTGAAATATAACAATATAACTATAGCTCAACTTGCATGTAAATATAAAATATAGCCACTGAATCACACCCCTGCTCTACCTCTTCAAGCTGAAGGTCCAAAGTATTCTTAGTTGCAGCTCACATAGATGCTGTCCTGTTGTAGGCCAGATGTAATGCAGGCCAAGTCTGGATTTATCAAAGTCCAGATTTAGTGTTGAAGTGTTGCCAAAACTATTGATATATGTTATAAACTATTTGTGGAAAAAACTGAAAGCAAAGCTGTTTGACAGAATGTTAATTTCTCATAGAAATGAGTATAATAATAAATATAATAGGTATAGTAGAGTAGATGTAAAAGTATAAGAGGCAACAAGATAGTGAATTTATGTGGTGCAACACGTATTTTGTTAACCGCCCTGTGTTCTGTTAATTTGTGAGAAGTATAATTACAGGACAATATATTCCTGTCATACTGAAGTATCACCCTGTTCTATGTTACCATAGCTTGTTGCTTCAGTTTATTTAACTTTGTTGACTCTCCTCTGGTCCCTTTAAACTCAGTGTGATAAATGCAGCTGCTACTTGATTAATGCAGATATAATCAGCCTTTCATAAAGTGTGGATCTGCCAGGCGTAGATTATCATTTAACACAGTCTCAATAGTTCTGTAGTTCATGTGTTAGCATTATTGAAGTAAACAGAGGCCCATTTAAGCATGAAAACAGTTTCCATGGTTATTTAGTGCCGGTCAGTGCATTTGGTTACTTCTCATTTAATCCATTTTATCAACGCTGGAAGAATTTTTATCAGGATTCTCTGCAGAGGTGTAGCTTTCAGCACCATGAGTGTATGACAAGTTCAGTAAGACACTTCTGTTCACTGAGAGGCTGAAACGCAGCCTGCTGCACAAAAATCTATTTAAAAGTGCAGTTGAGCTAAAATACCAAACATACACACTGTTCACTGTTTTTAAATATCCTCTCACTGCACTTTTCATTTAGTAAACTTAACAAATGCAAGCACATTCAACATTGAACGGTAGCTATATTACTATAAAAAGACATACACTCAGGTCCCATGTAAAAGATACGAGCGCTCCAACAGACAATGCTGGATTCATTTTATAACCTCATATTTTTTAAGGTAAATAGAAAAGAGAAAAATCTGAAACTTATACAACTATATATCTAACACAGACTAATTTTCTTAGACTTTCAGAGTTTAGAAATCCCAGCATTTAAAATAATGTACTGTCAACCCCTTAAAACCACCATAGATGTACATGAAAATTCAGTGAAATTAAAACACACAAATGATTAGTTGATATAGATGAGAGTATATTTGAAACAAGAAAGAAGAAATCTGATTTGCAAGAAGTACTTCCTTCTGAGAGATGGTAACCTTGGAAACAGGAAACGGAGCAGTTGTGCAATAATAACTTATCATGATGTTTGAAGTTGTCACTATTTGATGAAGCAATTAGTCAAGTTCTAATAACACAGGCTTTGGGAACTGTGTGATTAACTTTATTATGTATCAGTGAAGCATGTGTCCCACAGCAGACTTTAGATAATTAAACAGCGTACCTATTTGCAGCCCATAAATCCCTCTTGTCCACCGCTTACAGCAGAATTAGAACCATAAGTAGTACAAGCTCACTTTGAACAAAAATATGCTCTTTTGCCATGTGGGTGTTGTTAAAAAAAAAAAAAAAAAAAAAAAACACACAAAAAAAACAAAGCTTTTGGGCTTTTAATTCTTTAATGATTTATCTGATGTTTATTTCCCAACAAACTTTTCAAGTTCCTTTATTTGTCAGACCAGCAGCCTCAAACCAAATCAGACTTATCACATGAGACAAAGAACAGCCACAGTTTCATTAAAACAGAAAGTGTAGCAAATGTAATATTGGTTTATTTGTGGTGTCTTTTGAGAGTGTTTTAAAATAAATGGCCTATTTGATCGCATCTGATCAGAGGGCTTCAAGTTCCTGATAAAGGCAACACTTCTCTCCCTTATTATCTCAATCTTTTTTTATTTTTTTTGTCAACTCACTTCAAGTCAGCAAAGAACTGGCCTGTAGTTGCGTGTTGTTGCTATAGCTTCAGCGGTCCACGTGTTCTGCTTAAAAATAACTGTAATCTCTGGAAATGCTTGATGTAGCTAATTATTCTATAGAAAGGTAGTATTTGAGATTAATTTGATGCCATCAGTGCTTTGAAGACAATGGGAAAATTAGTTGTACTGTTTTGATCAGATGCTGCAACACCGTGATTAACCTAAACTGCTTCATTTTCAAATTTACTCCATCTGTGCGTGCATACACCCAGCACATGCCTCCTCACTCAATGTGCCACCTATCCACATCCATCAAATTTCACCCCTTCTTCCAATAAGCTTCTCCCCTGGGACTGGTTCACGCCCATGTTGCCATGGAGACACCTCTCAGCCTGGTCCTGCAAAGCCTGATCCTGGATGCAGCAAATGATAGATATAGCAGGGTGTGTTTCCAAAGCTTTCGCTCGGGCTTCCCTACATATCTGGATCCTTTTAATGATCTAGAATTGATGTGATCAGGACATCTAGGTGAATTCTTTTCTAGCATTTGACTATGAAACATAGCCTTTATTTAATTTTTATTAGCATAATGCATTTTCCTTGTATGCAGGTCAAGATTTATTACAACAAGCTTGTTACTATCAAGCATATTGTCTTATTGTTGTGTCAGAAGACAGCATTGGCTTGGATAGCTGTCAGTTTCATTTAAAGGGGCACTGGATCTAAGAAACATGGAAGGTAGAGAAAATAATATACAAGACAATCTGATTGGATTGTTGTTTTTGCAGTCTAGATTGATTTTTAGTTTAGTAGACAGAACATTCGGTGGAAAATCCAATAAACCAGCTGATAATTAGGAAGACCGACACAGAAACTGACAGCTGACATCTTGCTGTAAGACGCTCCATCAGTTCATCTCTTCCCAGCCATTGATTGGTCTCGGCTAATGTTGTCTTATCTTTGAGCCCATGTGCTGCAGCAGTTTGGCCTGAACGGGGAGCAGATGAGATGGAGTCAGATGGAGAAGAACCTGCAGTAACAAGGAGAGCATGCCCTCATGAATCCAAAATTGTGTTAATCATTAGAGGATTATAACGGAACAGAGGAGTGGGGGATTAGTTCAGCGACTGGGACTTATATTGTGAGACTCAGTATGAGGGATGGAGAGACTGAATTGAGGTCTGGATAAGAGCTGCATTCATTTGTGTGTCTTCTTTTCACACAAATTTGGCTCTGCAGTGTAGAGCTGGAGTTTGGGATTAATTCAGAGAAATTTGGCTCAGAGTGGTTTTTGTCTGGTGTATGTGTGGGTCTTAATGCACGGTGATACGAACACACAAGGATACGATTTTAAAAGTGTTTATCACCCTCAGAGACATGATTTCAAATTTATCCTAATTAAATTGTGGAGACTTGTAGTCCCCTTAAACGCCACTGGCTTCACCAACACCAGTGTTATTGTGCTGTTGAGTCAAATACACTTCATTAAGTTGAACATGCACACGGTCAATTTCTATGTTCTGATCAAAATCATATTTTTTAATCGTCATCTGAGAGTGAAATGATCCATGTCAACTGATCCTCCTTAGTTGGCCTGTTGCCCTCTGCAGTCCTGCTTTCAATGCTGCCCTCAAGATGTTCTGCCAAAAATCTCCTATTCACAGCACACCAGTTCCGTCTCGACCTCACTGCGACAAGATGTCACATGGTCCTCTCAAACAGACTTGCAGTAAAATGCTGCACCAATGCATCACCTCCCATGTTCTAAGCTGGTTTTTTCCTTTCTTTTTGCATGCTATTAAGTCTTGGTTTCAGCTCATAAATATAACAATAATTTGCAAAAAAGAGATCAGGATATCTCATAATACATAATATAATGCATATGATTTTAAAAGTCTTTTAAAACATGGGTCAGTTTGACCTTTTTTTTTATCTGTGATGTTGAAATGTGTTTGGACTGTTTGGCACTGAGCTGCATTTTGTCTGAAAGAGGAAAGGGAAATAATAGAACCATATTAAGTTGATTTTATTTGGATAGAAGACCATTATCCTAAATTGCCAAGGGGCAGCTGTAGCTTAGAGGTAGTGATCATCTTTACATGGGAATATCACTGGTTTGACCTAAAAGACACCATTTATTTTTAACATATTGAAGTAACATTATGCAAAATTCTGAAATAATGTGATCCTCACTTGAAAATAGCTTTGAATAAGTGATAAATGATGATTATATTCAAATTGTTTAAGCAAACTCACTATGTAACTTAAAGATGACAGTAAAATGATGTAATTCTATCCTTCACAAAGTACAGTGGCTGTATTCAGCTTGAGTAACTATGAATTTGAACAGGTGGAGAAAGTCTTCTATAGAAACCTCTCAGACCAGTCCGTTTCTCTCATGGGCCAACTTCTAAGGTTGCAAATTGAACATCAATGTTCCAAAAAGATGTAATATATCAGTGAAGGATTTCAAACGTCAATCCTCGACAGAAATACTCCGGTTAAAAATCCAGAACAGAAACTGCTGTGGTCTCAATTAATTTTTTATTTTTTATAAGAACTGTACAGACTTCCTGCAAAGCTGGTTTAAACAGTGTGACTAATCCAATCGTTGTTTCATGTTAAGAATCAATTACCATAATAAAAGATGACAAACATGGCTTGTTTAGAATCAGTGTGCCAGTTTTGCTCTTGATTTGATTGTTTCTGTGAACTTAATTGCAACAACTGCTATTTTTTTTTCTTTTTTGCATATTCAGGTCCTTTTGGGATGATTTTGACCTTTTACCTCCTTATCATGTATAAGTCTTCTCAAGAACACTCAGTTAACACACAGTGTTAAACAGACCTGGAACCCATGGTAATAGAGTGAGACCTGGCCCATATTTGACTAGTCAAAGTATATCCAAACCTGTTCTAAATATGTGTTGAATCTCTGGTTTAGGGCTGAAGTGGATCTTTGATAGGAGATTTGGACCCTTGGAAGACCTTTGTGGAATACTTTCCATATGTAAATGTGTCTGTAGAGGTGTGCTAGATCTGTGCTGGTCTATGAAACAGTGATTTGCTTAACAAATCATACAAGAGAAATAGTTGTTTTGTGCATCACCGCTGGTTAGGATGCTGAGGGGAGCCAGGCTTTGGTGCCCCAGCAGGCTTTAGGTCCCAACAAGTTCAAATGCTGGGACTTGAATCCCTGATCTTCAGTAACCCAGAGTCTTTACTGCTGAGCCACCACTGCTGTCATGCAGGTCTAATAAAACTTTGAAGTATTTAAACACAACATCTGTAAATAGTTTTCTTGCCATTCTGCTGGTGGGGAGCCAACAGGAAGTCAGGCAGATCAGCTAGAGGAAGTCTATGATGCAGATGCTCTCAACTAAAGAACTGGGCTGTGTGCGAACAAAAATGTCCAAAGATTCTTTGAAAGCCTACAGACAAACATTTTGGAAACAAGGTGATTCCGTTATGATGCAAGCCGGTGCACACGTCTGCTAACAAGCTAGACAGGCAAAGGCACTGAGGATTGTAGCTGTCAGTTGATACACATTTCATATGCAGTGAACGTCCACATTATAGGAGGTCCATTCAACCTAAAACTCATTCCATGACATTTTACGTCATGTACAACAGCTGCTAATACAGGATTCTGTCTGTGAGGGTCAAAGTTCAGAGATCTCCAGCATCCTACTATTGTTTAAAGTGGTTTTCCTGTTCCTGTCCATGTCCTATGGGGACACAAGTGTCCACAGTACTTTCAGTTCTGGTGTAGGATACACTGCAATCGGGAGCAGGTGTACAGTTTGAATGAGCAGGGTCCCCATAATCATGATTAAAAGACTCAGGTGAGGAATGTGAAGTGTGTGTCATTAATATGTCTTAATGAACAGAGCACTGACACATGACTGTTGACTGATTAAAGATTATTTGTAGATCCAAAAACGAGCACTTTCTCACACTGTAAGTAGACCATGCATGAACATACACTCACAGACCTCTTCATTAGGAGGACTACATTTCTTTACATATAAAAATATTAAAAATATAAAGCTTTGTCAGAGTTTAATGTGTGGCAAAGCTGATGAATTGAATTTTAGTAGATGTGTTGGTGTACTCAATAAAATGGTTAATGAGTGTTTTCCTCTATTCCAAAATCCTTAATCCAACAATTTAGCTATTTGCATAGTATTAACCAGCTTTTGTACCGGCTTTTGTGGTTTATTTTAACTTGCAAATTTTATGGGACGGTTCAAAATTAAGTGTCGGTTACTTGATTATGTTTGATAGATTAAACAGATTGGAGTGTTGAGTAATGGCTATTTGGACAACACAGAAAGGCATTTTCTCAGTTTGCCATACTGTATTCTGCCCATCCGGTTAGACTGTTAGAAAGTTTAAATCTACAAATATATCTCTGAAACAAACAAACAAACAAACAAAAAAAACTCTGTAGGATCCCACTAGAGTCTGAGTCTATTTCAACTCTACCTCCATCGGCTTTTTGTCTCAACATCCCCTCTTGCTTCCATTAGAAGGGGAAAAAGGGGGCTAAACAGCTGGCTACATTTCCACACAGAGACAGCCAAGGAAAAGCAAAAGGATAAACAGATAAAAGGTCTGATTTTCTCATTTTGAATCAGAGGAGTTTTGTTGGCTGGCCAGGTAATCCCACCTAAATCTGGGGCAGAGTGGTATTTGCCTGTTACCTGGCAACCACAAAAACAATGTTTGAAATGCTAATCATCTATTCATATAACAAATACCCTTTAATAAGCTCGTCGTTTTAATATCTTGAATGTTTTGCTTTGGAATAGCAGAGAAATTCTAATAATTGGATAATTTAACTGGCTGGTTGAAGTCTCAATATATAATAATAATAATCAGTGTTTATTAATTTTAAGATCATTGCATGCGTCATTTTACTAAGAGACCCATTCATTAAAAATAGGGTTTGAAGTTCAAAGCACTGTTATACAGAGGAAATAATAAAAAAATAACAGAGGTAATCTATGTAAAACAAATCTTTTTACCATCTGTACGTATCAGATTTACTGAATCTGTTAAAATGCTGGTTCTGTTATGTCTTTACTTGGTAGCTTATCACTACAGATAAAAAAAAAAAATTGTAAAAATCAAGAAACTTCCTTATGCAAACAGGGAATAATGATGCACAGAACTTGTTTTGGCAAAAAGATAAAAAACCTCTCTGAATAAACCACAACAAATGAAGCTTCGAAGTGAGCTGTGAATCCATGAGGACTAAATCACCAGTGGGTCATGGTTTTGTCAGAGTAAGGGGCACACTATTTGTGTGTGTGTGTGTGTGTGTGTGTGTGTGACCTATTTTTCCAATCACAAAGTGTGTCTGCAGCTGGTGGTTAAGAGTTCCCTTTTTGTGAAATAATGTTTTCAAAAGTCTGCCCTGTCACTCATGCACATCGGTGTCACATTTTCCTCAGGCATTTCTCTTGGCTGGCCTGCTTTAACTTTCTCTGAGAAAAAAGAATTCAAGAAGAAAAAAAAAACATTGCAAATAGGGAACATAACTGCATGTCTGGCAGGACAAGACATTCCTGACAGGACTGAAGTAGTAAAGCTGTGTCTGGTTCAGAGCTCTTACCCAAAACTAAGTTTTAAGCTGGTTGAGAGAAAGGGAGGCCCCTGGATAAAGAGGAGGGCTGGGACAATGGTTAACCACACAGTGAAGCATGTCGTTTAGGGCTGAAGCCAGGCGGCACGACATCACAAAGGCTCCCCCTGCAAAACAGTCCTGCTTCCCCCAGCAGTCAGGGCCAGCATGTATCCATGATGAGGGCTTGGCTGACCAAATTACACCCTTGAAAGCTTGAAAACACAGTCTATGTGCTTTTACCATTCAGTTTGCAGTTCATCTGCCTGCAGCCTGTCACTGCCAGCATACATCCTGTCCTTGTTTGTGTGGGGTTCTAACTTTCAGTGACTCAAATGGTGACAGAAGGGTGTTGCAACATGTTGAGTTTCATTCTGAAGTTCATGTTTTTCTGTTAGTGTGTTTTCATGCAGATATTCTGATCACAGAACAAACAATTTTAAGAAAGTTCCATTTCAAAGGTGCAATTTCCAAGTAAATATGGTGCTTGGAGAAGTTTAAAACATGTAGAAATTGTGCATTTCTGATTAATTTTGTGGCTGAAAGTGAAATAAATATTGCCATTAAGCAAACTATGAATACTATTGTTTGTTTAGTCACCCTGTGAGTTGATTTAAAGAACAGATAAGGCAGAGCTCAGGCATAAAATTAGTCTGTTTGAGCTGATCATGAAACATTTTTTTCTTTTCTTCTTCTTCTTTTTTTTTTTTTTGTTAAGGGATTCACATTAGTTTAGGACGTTTCCTTCCTCTTGTGAAGGGACACCACTCATCCTGTTCGTGATAGCTCCTTCCATAAGCTCTGTTCATCAGCTGAGACATCATTGCTGCTGATGACAGCAGTACAAAGAGGAATCAAGTTTCGCTTGTGGCTCCCACGGCCACAAAGGATCTGTAGTCTGCATGCTAGTGTCAGGTTCCTCTTAAGGAGAAATGTTACCCTCCTACTTTGCTCAAGTGGTGGAGTGCATTACCTTCCCATTAAATCAGTTTGATTTCGCTGTAAATCCACAGTGCAGACATTTATGAGAGGTCACACGGACAGGTCATGTTACCAGCTTGGCATGGAGCTTCAGTGTTTGTCTTAACTCAGCTACAGTAAATCTCCCTTCGTCTTGTTGCTGCTGCTAGTCTGAGTTATAGCCAGGAGATTTCTGAGTATTGATTATTGTGGTATTTCTAGTAAGAGCTTTCTTTCACAATTTACTTGTAAATCCACAAGCTGTTCATAGACAAAGCAGATGAGCCATAAACACATAGATTATGTATTAATGAGAATAGGTTTAGCACATATCTGTACTTATCAACTTTGTACTTTACATTTTTCTCTGAGGCCCATTGCTAATGTTTGCTGCAGCAGTGGCTTAATAAAACTTTTGTTCAGGGGGAAAAAAAATAAAACACTTCATCTGTAACACAGACAGATATTACTTTAAGGATATTGCCTTCATTTTATGTGTGATCGGTCAGCTCATGCCATTTTTCTTTGTTGTTTTAATGCACAGAGATCCGTAACCAACTGGTGGAGCAGTTTAAATGCCTGGAGCAGCAGTCCGAATCTCGTATTCAACTGTTGCAGGACCTGCAGGAATTCTTCCGCCGCAAAGCTGAGATTGAACTAGAATACTCCCGAAGCTTGGAGAAACTGGCTGAGAGGTTCTCCTCCAAGATCCGCAGCTCTAGAGAACACCAACAGTTTAAGTAGGTTTTCCTCCTGTTGACCCAGAATGCATGTGTGTCTTCTTGGTTTCACAAACCTGTGTGTATCTGATGAAAATGCTGCAGCAATGTCACATTTGATCTCCCTCATGTTGTTTACCTAAACAGATTCTTCTCTGTTCTCTGTGTTTTGAATCCACTGACCCTTTTTTCTTTCAGCAAGGACCAAACTCATTTTGGCTGTCCACAGTTATTTAATATTTCAAGTAGTGTTAGTAATATTAATAATTATTAATGCATAAAATAATTACTTAAATTACTTAAAGTTATTGCCTAATGTTGTAGATTAAAATATTTCTACACTTTATTAAACACAATCATGCATTAAACTTATAAAATAGCATAAAAGTGCTAAAATTGTAGTTAAAAAATTTCCTGTTCATATCATATCACTGAACGATTTTACATCTATTTTATTTATAGGAAAAATCTCAATCAATTTGCCAAGTTCAAAGGCAAAAATGACAAACAGATCAAAGGAGTAAAGTAACCAGTGGCTAAGGAAGGCCACTGAACGTGATCAGATTTAAGTCAGATCACCCAAAGCCTTGACCCATTTAGATTTGTGGCTACTCAAGAACTGTGGCATCTTCTACCCAGAAAAGATCGCTAACACACTGGTACATGACTCATGCAGGGCACAAAATTGAACTCTGCTGCTCTCAAAATCAAGTACCTAAGGCGAGCAGGCAAGCTTAGTTCAGACTTGTATTGGGAGCACAGACTGTGATCTGGCAGCAGAGCTCGGGCATAAATCTGCACCGACATTTATGTTGTCCACCTGCAGCTCTGTTTTTAGAAATGGATACAGCATCACTGCACTTTTTCATAGTCTTATTTTAAATCTTGCTTTGGTGTTGGGATTGGTAATACTTCATGTATTATCATAACAGTATGGATAGTTTAAGTACTGATTGCTGTTGGTAAACACACAGTTTAGTTGTACTGTATATTATCAGTATAGCTATAATATAGCTGTTCTCATACAAAAAAATACAATTCAGTGCAGTGATATAATTTAGCTTATTGTGGCTCACCCTTCAATATCAAATGTCAAACAAAAGTGATTTGCAAACAACCAGAAAATGTAAGTTAGTTTGGTATTCTTTGCACTAAATGGGCATGTTGATGGAGAGTGAATGCACATGCAGACATATTGTATGTTGGAGAGCACCGTTTGTGTGAAGTGCACAAGGATTTAACGGTAATTGAGTCCATCTGTGCTTGAAGACAAAAGGATTTTGCTGATAGTAGGCAGAGCTGTGCTGCAGCTGCTGCAACACTGTGGCTTAACCTTTGAACTGAACAGTTGATCTTATCCACTCTGTAAGGGATGTTAAATGCATGTAGCTTTACTTTAAATATACAGTATATATAACAAGAGTATACTATGTGCTGTACTTTTTCTCTTTGGAAAAAAAAATTAAAGGACGTGTGGGTGGGAGGGAACAATCCATAACACTACAGCTTATGTAAGATTCAGACTCAAAAATGACCTTGTATTCATACAAACCACCTAACTATACAGTCTAGTGATAACAGCTTTACCTTTTTATTCTTAAAGAATGTACACATCAACAAAATCATTTTGTCTTCAAGCACAGATGGACTCTTATCCTCTTAAATCCTTGTGCACTTCACACAAATGGTGCTCTCCAATATACACCTTGTATTCAAAACTAAATATTTAATTTTCAGATTGACTTGTCAAGCTTTTTATAGCAGAAAAGTTAATTCCTTGTGGCATGAACTCCTGGTCAGCAGGCAGGCCACCACAAATCCTGATAATCAGCTGTGACACGCCCTTTACTGTGCCTTTCTTACCACTTAAGTGCAGTTAAGTTAATGGCAAGCCATCAAAACACCAAATTGGCCAAGGAAAGAAAAGCACTTGTCTTTGTCCTGTTAAAGCAATCAGCTGGCATAAAGCCCAATCATTCAGCATGCAGCACCAAAAACATAGAAAAAAAGACAAGCAGATGATGTTTTTGATTTTTAGTCCTACATTTAGAGTGGTGACTTAATTTCTTTTAAATTTGATTTACTTTGACTTACCATGAATGCACAAGGAAAAACATTAAATGTTTTGTTTGTACAGTCTTAGACATGCAGAAGCTTGCATTAGAATCCTTGCAGCTTTTTTATTGTGTGTATGCTGCTGTGGTCAGCAATATTTGCACAATTACAATGTTGTCTTATTATTTTGTTTTTAATTTCGGAGGGACATCAAAACATAACAGCACAATAGTCACCCTGACCAGAATAGACTTCCATATGTCCTGGATCCCAGCCTGCAGTGTGCTGGCTGAATCCTAGCACCACATTCATTAGCAAGCTGAATGCCTCTGTGATTTACAGCTACTGCAGCTAAAGCCACGCTGCAGCAACCCACCCAAGGATCATTTTGCACTTCCACTTTACCTCATTTGCAACAGTGAAAAGAAGCACTGAAGACTAACTGAGCTGCTCTATTTACTGTAATAGTGCTGGTGTTCTGTCTCACAAGTCCTCAGTGGAAACACCTGACTTCATTTTAAATATCTTATCAAACATACCAAGGTATATTTAGTTAGGTTTGGATGACATTCTAAACCATGTGGACTGATATTGTCCATCATTTATATAACTATTTGAAAGCCATTTCCTGCAGTATTAGTAATAACATGGTTGTTAAAACAACAAATCTGTTTAAATCAAGACTCAGACCAGTATCACTTCATTTAGTTCTGTTTATTGGTTTTTGTTTGCTAAATATTCTATTTGATTGTGTTACTTACCATATTTACCATGTGTTCCAGGAGCAAAAGGAGGAAAAACCAATCACTTCCTGTATTTATAGGGTCTGTCCTGATTGATGATGTCACTGGAAGGAATCAAGTATGGGGGGAGATTGGTTATGCTGAGACAGAAATGAGTATGAGTTTGATTTTTCTATTGTTTAGTTGCATAAGGTACAAAAACCCAGTTAATGACGTCTGTTGAAGTGGTTGTTTAAGTTTACTGTGAGTGAGTTACTTGATGATATTTTTTTTATCCACGTGTAAGGAATGGACTCACCTGTCAAGTGTTTAGAGCTGAGAGAAGGCAGGATCCAGGCTGGCCTTTTTATAAGTGGAGGCTGGACTGCACACCTCGCCACAATGGATTGTGACGAGGTGTGCAGTGTTTTCTTATGTTACCTGTCCGTGGTTAAAATGTTGTCTTGATCGGTATACATACTGTAGTATCAGATTTCTGTATTTCTGAGTTATGTTGGCTTTGAAATCACCTTTACTCACTAAGGTGATGCATCTGTACTTTCTTGTCACATAGTCATCATAGGACAATGTGAAATAAAGCAAACTGCTGTGGGAAAATACCCAGTGCTTCAATGGTGTTTTAAACACAAGCAAAAGAGCATCCTGTACCGCTCTAACTTCATTCATTATAACTGTTGTTAAAATATGGCTCCTCTCTGGCAGTTTGAGGGGCAAAGGGTAAATGGTTGAACCATATCTCTTTAGGCTTGGTTTGTTTGAATAGACCAGTCAGTACTCTGCTTTTACAAGGTTGACGAGCCCAGCTGGTACAAGTCAGCTCATACACTATGAATAGAAGAATAAATGCGCCACAACTCTGCCCCCCTCTGAGCAGCTTTGCATTATGAAATGTTGGTGCTCTGTTTCTTCACAAAAACAAAAAGTGCTAAATTGTGTACAAATTAGCTATGGAGAATATTTGAAACCTATTTGAAAACCGTGGCAATGCAAATGCATGCCCCCTTGTCTTTTGAAACTGTTCATCTCGTTCTCCTTTTCCTTGGCTGCTTCATTGATAAGCAGCATGCAGGCTGTGTAAAGGGGATTAAAGGCCTTTTCAGAACTGAGTCCTGGCTTGATAAATGTGGACTTCCTTCTGGAAATCCTGGCTCAGACACATCAGAGGCTCTGGGTGACTAGATGGTGGCATTCAGTGCAACCATAACTAAAGCACTGACACTGTTCTTTACAATACTAACTTGTTCAGACTTCGTGCATTATGGAGATGCTATGCTGTCTGCTTGCTATTTGTTTATCGTTGAATCAAGGGATTGTTGCAATATTCTGCCACCATGCACTCCTTTGTTTCCCCATTTACATCCACCACCTCTGTCTCATCTTTGTCATGGCCTTAAATATATTCATGCATTATACCATATGGATATATATATAAAATATATTTTCCTTACAGGCACAGGGAGGGAGAGAAAAAGTTGTCAAGCAAAAATAAAAATAAAAATTGTAAACAGCAAGTCAGTGCTTTGCTGGATGAGACTGTTGTAATAGGATGCCAGGAATCTGTGCTCATCTCTTCTCCTGTTCCCTCACACTTCTCTTGAGACTCCCAGAGCTCATTGTTTGCCTTTTTCAGGGTGTTAATGATATCCTGTGTATAAATACTGAAGGCATTAAGCAATCCAATGCCAACTCTTTCTGAAACCCTGAAGACTCTTTGTTCTGCACGATCTGTAGTGATAGCAAGGAGAAGTATGGACAAAGCAGAGGTGGAGGAATTAATCTTGTTGTGTGTCTGTCTTTTGTGGCAGCTAGTCCTCTAGATAGAGAAAGGCTAGTGTCTCAGCACCATAAAACAAGCCCAAGAGTTACAATTAGTACTGTGTTAACAGACTTGTCTCCCCGAGATGCTGTTGGTACAGTACTCAGGCCTAATTAATAACCTTCTGCTCCTAATTCCTGTGAAATTAGGGCAGCAGCAAGGAAACAAGAGCTCTCGTGTCCTTTGTCTTTTTCCCTGTCTTTCCTCCAAGGCTTTAGTCCTGAGCATCAAGAATCTGTGCCCTTCCATTTTCAGACCTTCTCATTACTAGATTTAGTTTTTTGTAGATTACACGTGTGCCGTGCTGATGATTTTGATACATCTAAAGGTAAAAAAGTCTGGTTAAAAGCATCCTCACAAAGATGCAAAGGCTAATTAGCAAACAACAAAGTGCTACCATACTGAATTAATGGTAGTTTAATAATTCAACTTCACACTTTCTAAACATGATTTCAGTTATTGTTATGAGCATTTTACCATATTATACTGCAAGCAGTTCAGCTAAAGTAGTTTGTGGTTTCTGATTTCGCAGATTACATATTCTTAAAGCATATATAGAAAATTTGAGAATCACAAAACAGCATTTTAATAATTTTAATGTGGCATGAAATTTAAGTTTTTAATTAAACACAGTTCTGCAGGAGAAAAAGTGAGTGTTATCCAAGGGACCATAACAATGGTTCGCAAGTATTTTAAATCATTAGATGAAGGCCAAAGATTTATGGCTGTAGAAATGTTTATTGCTCAGTTGGAAAGCTGAGGAGGATCAGAAAGAAGACTGGACTGAGAGTCTGGCTGGGCTTAGGGATGAGATGAAGCATCACTGGCCACTTTTAGGATTATCAGAGAGGAGAAACAGTAATTATACACTGAAGAGTAATATCTCTTAAAGGCAGATTGCTTTGACAAGTGGAACGACTGGCAAGTACTAGAGGTATATTGGAGTATGTCCACAGCCCTTGCAACACACCTTTGGCAGGTAATTGCAGCACATATGCCAAACAGATGCAACTCGGTGCTGAAACTGTGTGCTTGCGTATGTCAAGCCAGCATTGTGACAACAGGGTTATTGGTTCAAGTGGTACGTTCCTTGATGTCGATTCTCCTTTAGTGGTCCTTACACAGAGCTGACATTTGGTCTTGGGTATGTCTGTATCATTGGTAAACATCTGTTTTTTGTATTCTGATTAGGATTACGGCATATCAAAGTTCTGCTTAATTATTACATTAGTATTTCAAGCGTGTTTTAGCCCATTTCACTGCCCATTCCAGGCTGGACTGATGTACTTTTTTTGTTTATCATGATCTTGTTTTAAAGGCTGTTATCACTCAGATGATTCTGCGACATTAACTCGCTGTTAACAGCACACAGATGAGGCATTATTCCACCTCTGTATGAGACCGACTTAAAGGGAGCAGTAGCAGTTTAATACAGAGAAGAACAGTTTTCATTGAATGCTGACTTTTTTCCTCATTTCAAATCACCTTTACATTTTTAATCATAATTTAAATGACCCATTTAATGGACAAAGTGCACCACCATACATACCATACCATACAAGGACACCATACAGATTATTACTGAAGAACTTGCCTGGAAATAAAAAAAAAAAACAAATGTATTTTACTATATATTTGATGGTATTTTCTTCTGTATAAGGAGGATGTGTTGGTGTTTGTATCCTCTCAGCCTGATATAAGTGCATTTAGGGGCAGAGTAAAGTAAGAAATAATGGTGAAAGCACTCTGAAGTGACTACATACACTATCAGCTTCATTAGATGTGATTAGCCTTATGGAAGCTCTCTGGAGGGGGTGTCTTTGATGTTGATGCTGCTTATCCCTTCTTCTTCACAGTGAAACCCAATCCCCCACTCTGCTCTGGTTCTCTTCCTCTCTTGCTCTCATTTCCCCCTCGTCCTCCTTGTCTCTCCCCCCCCGGTTGGTTGATTGATTAATACTCAGATAGGATCCAGACAACGGTATGGGTTTGAAGGGATTGTATATCTGTGTGTGTGGTTTAATGTCTGTGTGTCTTGGTCTTTCTATTCCAAAGCACCCTAGGCAGAGACCATTTAAACTGATTACACAGCAATAAGAACTCATGAATCTTACGATCATTACGGACACCAGCATTTTAAATATATTCTTTACTAGCCATTGCATGGTGTGTATTGGAGGAGAGAGGAACTGATCAGTTGAGGGGGGAATATATTCACTGGAGCAAGACGGAAATGTGGACAGGACAGAGTTGTACAATAGTTTATCATCTTTAAGCAGTTCAGTGTACTTAATGGTAAATATAAAAACACTATCATCATTAGCCTAAAAAGTATTATTAATAAAATCAAATCAAACTATTTATTAAGCGCTTTTCATTCTAAAAATCAACACAAAGTGCTTTACATATTAAAAATATATGCATACTAAAACAAGCCTTTGTACAACAAACTATAACAAAGCAAATTCTAAATATTCTAGTTTCTCATTATACAGTCGCACACACACACACACACACACACACACACACACACACACACACACACACACACACACACACACACAAGAACGCAAGCCATCCAGACAGGGGAAACGCTGCTAGAGCAACCCTGCAGCCTGAGCAGGCAGAGTCCCCAGTGTGGCGGATCGCCATGAGGAAAACACTGGACTTAAAATGTTAAAAAGCTAAAGATCAAATAAACCTAAAAAGAACAACAGACAAGACAAGGCACTTTATTTGTATAGCACATTTCGTGTACAGGACAGTTTAAATGTGCTTTACATAAACATTAAAAGCATTACCGATGGTGCAAAGAAAACATTCAGAAGTTGTGCAAGGCAGCAACAAATAGCAAAAATCACAAAAACAGAAGTTTAAAAGATACATAAAAATAATGTACTAAAATAAACAAAATACAAATGGACTAAAGCACAAATAAATTGATAAAATAACAACATAAATGAAAAATAAATAAAAAATTAAAGCACAAATAACTACCTTAAAGATTCAGTTAAAAGCTAAGCTAAAAAGGTAGGTCTTGCACATCGGAGAGGCCCCTTTACGGTCCACTTTCAATATTTGTTTTAAAATCCATTTTATTCTTTTGCTTTCAAATTCAGCAATACCTATTATTTTTAATAGGTTTTAGTGTGTTGTTTTTAGCTGTTCTAATGTTTGATATTATCATTTGTTTTCATTTGTGTTTGGATTTTACTTGTGTACAGCACTTTGTTTAGCTATGGTTGTTTTAAATTGCTTTATAAATAAAGTTGGTATGGAAAAGAAAGTAAAGTTTCCTTTTTTATTGCAAGGTTTGTTTAGATACTACATAAGCTTGATAGAATTTTTTTAAAGTATTTATTAGAAAAGTACAGAGTTGGTGTTCAAAAAATTCTCTTTATAATGAGACATCAAGACTTTGTAAGGCCATAATGTCACAACTATGTAGTCGCTCTTCTCAGCCTTGCCCCAAGTACATACAGCCAGCAACTTCTCTATCTTTCATCATTATTATCATAGTATCCTTGGCGACAGCAAGAAGGACGTAGCAATATTCCTGAGACGGGCATGAGCATCAGCAAGTAAATTTATTTGAAGGACAGTCAGTGAAACAGCTGGTTATAGAAAATGACTATAAAATAGGAGGTGTGCACTACAGACATGAATGAAAGAACATTCTATGCTGTATTTTGAGCTGAAACTTGAAGGGCACGTCCTCTAAACATGTGGCTGTTACATTAATATGTTCAAAATGAGCATGATAATGAATACTTAAAACATCATCACATGTGTCAGACTTGATTTTATTCCAAGATGTTCTAACAGCCCTGTATTCCTGTCATTATTCCAGGAAAGACCAGCATTTGTTGTCCTCAGTAAACTGCTGGTATCTAGTTCTGAACCAGACGCGACGCGAGAGCCGAGACCATGCGACCCTCAGTGACATCTACACCAACAATGTTATTGTGCGCTTGGCGCAGATCAGTGAGGATGTCATCCGCCTCTTCAAGAAGGTCAGTGAAAGTGTTTTCCCTTCCTCTGCGTTACTCTTTTTTCATCAACCAGAACACAAAATGAGTCTGGAGACCAAATAAACATTTTCAACGGACCTCTTCGTGATGCCATGGGGTTAATGTAAAAGTGCAACTCAGCATTTCTAAATATCACTGAGTCACATTTAGTCAGCCTGCTGGTTTTTGGATCTACCCATTTGTCTGTGTTTATTTCTGTTTGGCTGGCTGTTGCCTCTCTGAGAACCTGTGTATAAGGTGAAAGAACATTTTCTTGTCTCAAGCTGCTTTCACACCAGTTTCTCCTGCAGAGTTGTGCTGGCATGTTTGCACGTTTATCTGTGTTTAGCTGGTGTGGATCAATGAAATAATGAGAATATCTGATTTCCTGTGTTTGCATTACCTAATTGAGTCTTCATCTTATTCTATAAATGAGATTTTACAAATGTGTGCTTATAAATTTACCTAAAAAATTCATTTAGAAATTTAGTTTCAGAACTTTCTGAGCAGGGTGGATTTTGTAAATTGGGGCTGAAGCCGAATGTTTTCTTCAATTATTAAATATGGATGCATTGATGCCAGCTTTTCGTAATTGAACTCTAGTTTGTTTGCTCAGAAAATCTAGTTTCTTTGGGGAGGTGTGAGTGAAAAATCGAACTCTGATTATATAAAAACAAGGAATTCTGGCCCATCTAATGATAAATCTAATAATACACTGGTACAACTACTAATAAGCTTCATCATTCAAGTGAATCAAATGCAGGAAATGGAATATAACTTCTGTGGTGAAACTAGAAGTTTCCCTGCATTAATCAACTGATGAGCAAGTTTTCTTCTTCGTTGTTTATCTTGTCTTTTCATTCACTAATTCAGTGCTGCCTCAGGTGAGATGTATACATTATTCAGTAGGTTCAGTTCTTTGACTAAGTGCAGCATGAAAATAAAGCCGGACTCGCTGAGTGTTGCAACCACCAACTGAACAAGTTCCTAATCGCACTCTGGAGGCCCAGTTATGCTTGACGCAGAAGACGGACACACAGACGGACAGAAAAACGGACAGAGTTTCATCTGTCTTCTGTGTTGGTTTTACGTGCGTTATTTGGTCAATTTTCACAAAGCTTAGCCATCTGTCGCTTGACAGAGAAGAAGTATAAGAAGAATACCACCACAAATAGTGGCGGCAATGTTGAGCATGATAGCTGACATGTAAGCAGGAAAAGAAGCAAACCAGAGAAGAAGAAGAGGAACAGGAAGAAAAGATAAACAGAAGAAGAATTTTGAGGAAAGTGTTTTAGGGTATGTTGGGCGGTTTGAAACAGCTTTGTAGCGGTGCATTACTGCCACTTACCAGTGTGTGAAACTGACGTCGGATCACAGGAGTGAATTCTGAACTCAGCACTGCCCTCTAGTGGAGGAATTGATTTAATAACCATGGCAACATAAAAGACACATAGAAGTTTAAGGATGGCGACGTATGACAGTGTTTGAAACTGACGTTACTATTTACATACGTAGGGAGGATAAATAGTTCTTTAGGTGTTAAAACGACCAAGTCTACTTCAATATTGGTGCTTTTAGTTACATAAGGTTAACCTTTTAAAGACGCTCTATGGAACTTTGACAGATTTTCTCAGATGTGCCCACTTACTACAGCTAATTTGGCGTCTACCTTGAATCCTACCTGCGCTTGGAGCTCTATACAGCGAGTAAAAGTTTTCCTAGTTGTCCTATCCCTTGCTCCGTCCATTTCTCTTTCTTTTTCTCTCTTCCTGATAAAGTTCACTTGCATTTTATTGATGAATTAGCCACAGTGCACATTCCAGAAAGCCAGTGTGTTGATAAGTAGTCACTAGCGCTTGACGCGATGCGTGACATGGAACTCAGCTTTAACGTGACCAAAGTTCTGAAAGCAGAAGTTGTGAAGTGCGGTTCTTCTGCCTCAGTATGCTACTGAGCAACAATGGCTCCAGGAATGTACATAATAAATGGCACTGTGCCATCAAAACGAGTCAGAAATCCAGAGTTTTAAGGTCAGAAATTTACGTTGTGACACTTTAACACTCCCACTACTAAAATAAGCAACAGGAAAATGTTTTCATCTCCTTGGCCTAGTGATAGGAAAAATCAAATACATCAAATGGGGGAGCAAGACATTAAAGGGTTAAGCAAATATATTAAAACAACAACTAGTGCCAAAGAAAAACTACAGAGTGAGAGTCAGGTAGTGGCAGCATTATGTACTTGCATTTACTTGAGCTCAGCATATGTTCAAGTGGGACCTTTTAATTCTTTATAATGTCTGGTGCTTTTATAATTAATAATCCAACATCTTTTATTTGCTGTATTTAAGATTACAGTGCTCTGATGTGAGCTCAGAAGTGCATAATGAATTTGCAAACGTAACAAGATCTTTCTAATTTTTCTGTGTATGGTTATAAATGTTGTGTACGTATGATAAAATAAAACAATGTGTATTTTTTTCTTTAAAATGATCCTTTCAAAGAACCAGTTGTTTATAGTGCTGGATTGTGAGTGAGTATTGATATTGTTGTATATGAAGCAAGCATCTGACAATGTTTTTTTTGCGTATCAGTTCAGATTTTTATGTCATTGTGTTATAAAGCCATGAATATCCAAATTTTCACATTGTCACCATTAATATTCAGATAAGAAAATGGCTGCAATTTTACAGTGTGACTTTACAGTGTCCAGGCTATGTACAGGGTTTTAAACTAGTGTCATTGAATTCAGTCCAATGCAGTCTATGAGCCCCGTCTGGTGTTAGTAAGCTCTCAGATGGAGCTGGTAAGCTGTCTGACTGTTGCATGGTCTACAGAGCTTTGAAAGCAGTTTAGGGAAAATGAACCAGACTCTCCCCCTTGGCACAAGTCTCTACACCCCCCTACTAGTGTGAACAACATCTGGCTCACTGTCAGCACATAGCAGGGATAACTGAGGCCTTATCCAAACATTAGAACCCCGTTTTCACCTTGCAGGCTTTCCTGTAGGTGAACAGCAGTCCACCTCCTAGACTTCATTCTGTGTTTGTATGCTTATCTTTGTCAGAGCTAAAAACAGAGAAACACTCCATTATTTTTGAGCCAGGTTCCCTCAGGTAGCTTCCATGTTTGGAAGATGAAGGGTACTGTTAGCTCTAGCTGGCTGGCTTATTGGTAATTTAATTAAAATATTGTGATGCACATTTGGTAAGAATTTTAAATTAAAATGAAAGTTTTGTTGCCGTCAAGCATAACTTGCATAACTATGTGATAAATATTTTGTTGAAACATTAGTCATCTGCCTTATTTATTATACTGGTATGTTCATTATGTTAGGATATTAAATGTTAGTGGGATGTGTTTTGCTGTTAAAATCCAATCATTTTCTGTGTATTATATCTTAAGGTTTGCTATGCCTCTGTGGAGAGGTTGATCAGAGTTTAAAGGGTGTGTTCAGAACAGCAAAAATGAAAATGGTTCTTAATAATCTAGTTAAATTAGAAATGTTCTGAAGGCATAATTTCTTACATGCATGCTCCTTTCTGCTTTATTATGATTTAATTTACAGAATACATTCATAAACCACAGCAGGTATGAATGTTTTAATTTCTTTCTTTTCGAAGAGGGAAGATTTTAAAAGTGTACATTCACAGATATTATTCTGAGGACTCTTACTGATATTCTGCAATAGCTCTTACAGTGTGTTGCATCACAGTTGTTCTCTTGCTGAATGAACCCTCCCTGCTCCCCCATAAGCCTCTGCAGTGCAGGCTGCAATCTGTCTCACCTCAGAGCTGCTGATGCATACAGATGCCGTTTGCCCGCTCGTGGAGCCTCTGAGGATGTATACTATGTATCGCGTTCTGTGCTTGTTTGAGCAGGACTTAATGTTTGCGCTCCAGGTACAAACGCTGCAAAAACAACAAATCCCTCCTAAGATCCCTACCAAGATTACTTTGTTTTCCTCTTTTAAGCATATTTTATAACTTAGTTAAAGAGAGCAGTTGAAGCAAGTTTTGTTTTTTTTTTATTTTTGAGTTTTTCTTACTTTTAGAGGCTAGTTTCCGACTCAGCGGTTTCATGTTTTTTTTCAAGCACAGTCATTAGAGTCGAGCAGGGTGTGGACAAGAAGGTTAACTTTCATTTATCTGTGGATCTCTCTGAACTGTGGGTGGATGCGGTTTGACAAATAGTGAGTGTGTTTGCATGTCTTGCTTATGTTGTGAGGACATAAATCAGTTTACTCCATCTCATTGTGGGGACCTGCCGCCTCCCTTCTGGAAACAATAACTAAATTATCATCAAGGCTTTTAGTTTATTTAGTTCTTTTTCAATGTAGATTTAATTGTGTTAAGTTTTAAAGTAATTATTTTGAATTATGCATGGGAGTGAGAGTAACCCCACGAAATTTGTGTGAACTGATATAGTTTATTCAGTTCCAACTGCTTCCTCTTGACTTGCTCTGCCAGAAACAATGCTGCTTTCATTTTGGAAATAACATTATACATTTCACTGAGTCATTATTCCAGTGGCAAAGGAAATGTCCTGGAAATATTATGTACAGAAGCAGAGTTAAAGAACTTTTTCTACTGTTTTAAACGTAATGCTTGTGCGGTATTGCAGTGAGTTAGCTGTACACTCATGAACTTCTCATCAAGGCTGTGTAAGCTGTTGCCTCAATCTCCCACAAACAAATGTTTCTGACTCATGAGCATGTTCTTATTATGAGTCATTGGTTTGATTCTGTTTCTCCAACACTTGATCTAAAATTACACCATAATAGTTAAATCCACATATTCTGTAAATGAGATATATGGATTATACTAATTTTTATGTTTACACCTCTTACAGCTATGCAGGATGTCACCGTCAGGCTGACATGAAGAAACAAAAGTCAAAAGACAGATGGCTCCTCTCATTTAGCTGCTTGTTAAATTCCTCTCTTTAGCATTTTTCTCCCTGTGATTTGGAAATCAAACTTGTGTCATCTAGAGTGTTTGAAATTCTGAAATTCCATCTTAAAAAGTGAGAAGCAAGTATGTACAGGTGTATTCTTTAAGTAATGCGAGAGTGGCATGTTGTTAATTACATTTAGAGTAAATGTCATGCTAATTTGACAGAGATAACAATCGGTGGAAGGTGTGGGTTGTATTCAGATTGATCCTGTTATAGGGGTGAGTTGCACATGGACATGGACCCATCAGCACCAGAGAAAAGAAAAACTATGTCCACAGTTGAGTTGCTAATGTTGTGTTTAGATGAGAGAAGTTGTGAGTGCAGAAGGCTGCTGGGTTAATCCATATGTTAGTTAAGATAAAAACAACGAGTCACTTCTGGCTAAAGCTAAGTATTATAAGTGAAGCAGTGCAGTGTATTTCCTGAGTGAGGGAACGTTTTATTGTGTTGTTTGATTCCTGGTAAAATGGTGGACTGGATTTGCTGGGTTGAACCATAAAGAGACCTCTTTTAACTTCAGGAGTTTTAGGAGAAATCACAGACAATTAATTGCTGTTCATCACAGCAGGAAGATTTCTGCAGGAAATGTGCTCTCCCTGACTGGAAATAAGAGGGAGGGAATGTTGGGGAACACTACTCTGAAACATTTCTAGAACATTTGAAGACTAAGAGCTTGAGAGACATGAGAAGATGGGACAATGTAGAAAAGTGAGTTGCTACAGGTAATTGAAGAACCTCACACATATGGTCGGCATACAAGTTACCTTTACCGTACTTATACAAGACAAAATGTTTATGGAGCATAATTAAATTTTATTTGTGGAGGACAAATTGATATTGTAAAGTAACTGAAATAAGTTGGAAGTATAAATTTGTGTTCAATTTAAAATGAAAAATATTGCCCCTATTTTAATTAAAAACACAGATCCAATAATCAGTACATGTACTGTACCCAAACATCCTGAAACAGAGATGCTATACTAGTGATTCAGACTTCTAATAAATATTTGGCTTGTGCAAAATAACCATTGATGAGCAGCTCAGTCATTTCATAAAGACCATTCTTCCCATGTTTGACTATGATGAAACAATCTACGGATATGCTTGCAAAGGAACTCTTCAAAAACTGTACACAATCTACCACTCTGCAATTCAATTTGTAACAAATGCTTCTTTCAAAACTCATTACTCTTGGCTTTACTCTCAGGTTAAATGGCCTTCCTTACACACTCGTGGCAATGTTCATTGGTTCACTCTCATCTATAAAACACTCCAAGGTCATTCACCTCCTTATCTAACACAGTTTCTGCACCCAGTATCAGCAGTCAAGTACAGCACGGTCTTCCCATCGTATCATGCTACACTTCCCCAAAACCAAGTGTCACTTTGATCAAATGTCTTTTAAGTGACTAGAACTTGTTACAAAAAATAGATGCTTTTATTTCTGTCTCTGTTTTTAAAAACCTTCTAAAGGAGGTTTTTAATGACACCTGTAAATGTTTTGCTACAGGTCAATTCCACTCGTGATTTATTGATATTTAGGAGCATTATTGTTTAATTTTTTTTAAAGTGCTTTCTGGAACTTGCCAGGCTTTGTTCTTAATGTTTTGCCAAGTAAAGTAATGGTTAAATCAATGTAAAATGAAATAAAAACATTTTACCTCTCACACACTCTTGTTTTCACTGTTGCTTAATTCTTCTTCTGGGCAAGGTGTGTCCTCTGTTTTACAACAGGAGGCAGGCTGGTGTTAATTACTGAAGTCAAACTGTGTGTGTGTGTGTTCATAAAGAATGAACTGTGGCTCTTGAGGAAAGAGTTTGGGTCTCTGGGGGACTCTTCAGTGAGATTTTAAACAAAACAAACTATAACTTTTTTGTTTTACATATAAAAATGGAAATATAGATGCTAAAACAACAGTAGAAAGTGTTTTTTTCCTCAGAGGATACCACACATTGTCTTTAATCCTTGACATAGTTTACAAATGTGAACATTCACACATGCACTCACTGGTGCATTTACACTCAAACATGGGAGTAATGGATGAAAAAGAGACTTTTAAAAAATAACTAAGTCTGAAAATGCAAGATGCAACATTGTGAATGTGCTTTTGCAGATGCATTGATTTTATCACTACTCGGTGACAAGTAGAGTTGGAGATCTGCTGAAATGAAATGTGGTTTTAATGTAACGATTATGTAAATATACATATAAAAAGTACTGCGATGGACTGGCGACCTGTCCAGGGTGTATCCTGCCTCAGCTTCCCTGCAACCCTGAATCGGAATAAGTGATATAGAAAATGAATAAATGAAAGGTACAGCACTGCTGTGCCACATTGTTGGCAATTTGATATATTTTTAATAAGGAGAATGGCCACATGCTTCTGCCCCTATATCACCCTCTGATATTAGTCTAAACTTTACAGCAGAGCTTGTTCATTGAAAAAATGAAGAAAATGTTAATCTGAGGTGACTCATTCATTAATTAGAAACTGTCCTGTTTGTGTGCTTGATAGAAAGTTTCAGCTTAACAGCTCGAAGGCGTCTCTCTAGCTGTTTCACTGGTCATCAATCCTGTAGTTGTGCAGACTTTTTATACAATTTGCAAAAGTTTTAGCGTCAGCATAATCAACCGAGTTTGGTCAATCAGGTCAATGCTGACAAATATAATTTGTTTTTCCTGACTCTTTATATCCCTCCTTCTTTTTGTTTTCCAGAGCAAGGACATTGGGATCCAGATGCACGAGGAGCTGGTGAAGGTGACAAATGAACTCTACACTGTAAGTAATAGACTGTATGTCCTACAGATTGATCTCTCACACTTCATCTCATCACTTAGCTCACCCAAACTCCTTTTCCTTTTTGTTTTGTCATTCTTCACTCTCAATTCTGTCTAAATTCTAAATTTCTCTCTGTAGAGCTTTTTTTTCAGGCAGATTCTTGTAACACATCTGGAAATGTTTTTCTTAAAAGTTTTTTTTTAAAAAATGAGTAAATAACCACCTCATTGCTGGGAGCAAGCTGGCTGGGCTGATTACTGTATGTACCAGCAGAATAAGACTCTTTCATTAATCTTCTACTTTCATACCAGCTCTGTTATTCACCTGCTAAAAAAACTGGTGCTTTTGTTAGTTTTGTCTTGAATAGTTATGAGGTTAAATTGAAGAGGCACTCATGGTATGTTTTTTTTTTTAAATCATGGATTATTCGTTACACTTGAGTGAAAAAAAGGGAGTGTTTTGAGTCATTTCTCAAGAATTTCTTGAATCTATTTAATACCTGCTTAGTATGAGTTGATGATGACTCATGATGAGTCAGAGCAGCAGAGTTGAGCAGTTTTAAGTGATGAAAAACTAAATATATGGGACAGTTTTTGGGCACAAATCACTTTCCCATCTTGTGGCCCTTTAGTTTTGATCCCATTCAAGATTCAAGGATTCAAAAAGCCTGTTGTGTTTAAAAAAAAAAAAAAAAAAAGTCATGTTAAAACATGTTTGAGTTGAGAATTTTTAAGGAGAACAAAGAAGCAGATACATCATGAGCATCTTGTTTCCACAACACTGGACTTGCTCATTCATTTTAGGTCACCTCTTCCAGCTCAGCTACTTTTGTTAAATCTGATGCCACCACTTTGCTTTGTTGTGAGTATGTAGTCAGAATAATGACCAACGTCTCCACTGATACAACATGCTCTGTGTGTCTCTGTCACTGATTCATGCTTCTTTCAGCTGAGGAATGGCAGCTCTAATAGTTTCTCTTAAAAAATACATGTATTTTCCGAAGACATTGCAGCACATTTTATCATATTTTTTTCACAGCAAACAGCTCTATGGTGTCCCACATCTGGTTCCCATCTGTTCTGATATAAAGTAAAAACTCTGAATGCATTTTTGGATGGATGTTTCCTGTCGTGCTTTGCAGCTAGAGTTTGATGGCTTTATCTGAAAAGAAAACACTTTTATTGTAAATAAAATTGTCTTCATGGTTACTGTTTTTTGAACTGAAATGTCAGCAGCTTCAGTGAGTGAGAGTAAACACAACAAGGACAGCATTAATGAAGGTAGCACATGTCCCAAACCCACATGTTCTTGGTTGTGTTTTAAAAAGGGGCGTAGCACATGCTGTGTTGCTATAGCACCATCACATAGCACAAACAATTGCAATATTTTATTATTGTAAATGCTCCATCTGTGAATTAGCTATTTTTGGGTCCTGTGTGCTGTGTTTATTCTAGATTGTATTAACTAGATTGTAAAAAATGGGGATTTCCTTGAGGAGACCCTTAGAAAGATGAGCGTATGTCAGGGATGAGAAACGGTACTGCTGCTGCACTGATATGCTCACACAAAACTCTTACTGAGGATGGCTTCGTGCCCAAACCTGGACAAGGTCCAGGCAACTTCAGCAATCTTCTGCCCCCTGAGGTGAAACAGAAAAGACAGCAGAGCGGCCTTACATGACTTATTCATCTGTGCAGTGTGATTGGAGTGAAAACACCAAAGGGCAGAGCTGGCAGCTTTCCCTGATCACACCATCTGTAGACTTGGACCCTATACCAGACTGTTATGAGCAGCATGTGTTTATCAATGCATATGTGTTGCTGTGTTTGACGCTCTCGGCCACCTTTTTGTAAAGAATTTCAGAAGGTTATGCTGTTCAAACACTTTCAGTCTGATTTCTAGTGTATACATGCTAGCTTGTTTTTATCTATTTTACCCATTCTGGCTGCTCAGTAAATCTCAGATGGTCTCTTTTCTCATGCTCCACTTGGCCCTTTTTGCTGTCTGGCTGAAAATTAAAAATCTAAATGTTGACCTTCAGCCTTATTCCATCTAAATGGGAGACAGACTGGGCAGGTTTTGTATAAACTCGTAGATGTGGTGGAAGATTAAATTCTGCATCAGTGCAAATTTGTTTACTCCAAGATTAATGGTCTCATGCTAAAGTGGAGATATTTTCACTTGAAATATTTATTAGGAATGATTTTCCCACTCTAACCATTAGAAAAATGACCCATTGCAACATTTGCAATTAATAGCTGTAAATTACGTGTTGGAAGCTTCTTCTTTAATTACCATATAACATGTAATGGATTGACAGTACACAGACAGGCTTAAAAGTTTAACTCATAAGACTGACCAATTTCCTAATGACCCACAGGTGTAAAAGTAATGGTGTGCGTTGTAGAGGATCATAAATGGTATTTTATGACTGGACTCTTGTTAGTATTTAATTGCACAGAAAGAGCCGAATCAATAGTGTGACCATGTGGAGATTGCCTCCTGGTATTTTCTCACACGTTTCACTGGCTGCCAAAAAACATATACTCTAGCTGTGGGCCGCAGCTATTGTTCAGATATTGTTTCAACTTTGATACTGCAGAGGGTGAAATAAGTAGAGATCCTTTCATCTGGGGTTTGACATTTACGCCACCTCTGAAATGAAACCTGCATGAAAGGTCGGAGACAGTCACTTCCTGACGATGCTTTCAGTACATGTCAGTGAAATTTGGTTTTCTAGGCTTCTGCTTGAGTTAATTTCCTGCTGTACAGACTTAATATCCCTCTGGGATCAATAAATATTCAGCTTATCTTATCTCTCTGATCTACCACCTTGTGTCTGATGTCTGCTCTTCAGTTTCCTCTTTTGTTTACAACACAGATTCTAAAGCTCAGTTCCAGGTGGAGTGTGTTGGAGTAGCTTTCAAATAAATGTTTCTGTACGTTTTCCTTTGTTTTTCTTCCACTAATATGTCGGAGCTACATAGCACTTTATTAGGTACACCCTGCTAGTACTGGGTTGGACCCACTTTTGGCTTTAGAACTGCTTTAATTCTGCATTTCAACAAGGTGATGAAAACATTCCTGAGGTTTTGCTTCATATTGACACGGTAGCATCACACAGTTTGTCGGTGCACATCCTTGATGTAAATCTCACGTTCCACCACATCCCAAAGGTGCTCTATTGGATTTAGATCAGGTGACTTTGGAGGACATTGGAGTACACTGAAGTCACTTTCATGTTAAAAAAAAATCCAGTTGGAGATTATTTAAACTTTGTGACATGGTGGTCATATAGGGATGGACATGGTCAGCAACAAAACCCAGGCTGGCTGTAGTATTTCATTGATGCTCAATTGATACTAAGCGGCCCAAAGTATGCCAAGACAATATACACCATACCATTACACCACCACCAGAAGCCTGAACAACTTATACAAGACAGTATGGGTTCATGCCTTCATGATTTAAATTCTGACCTTCCATCTCGATGTGGAGCTAAAATTGAGACTCATGAGACCAGGCAACGTATTCTAATCTTCCATAATAATTATCCAGATTTGGGGAGCCTGTGTGAATTGTGGCCTTAGTTTCCTGTCTTAGCTAACAGGAGCAACACCTGGTGCGACTTATCTGCTCCAGTAGTCCATCTGCTTCAAGGTTCAACCTGGTATGCATTCAGAAATGGTATTCTGCATAACTTGCCTTTCTTTCGCCTCAAACCAGTCACCCCATTCTCCTCTGACAATAAAAAGGTATTTTTGTACACAAAACTGGCAGTAGCAGGATTTTTCCCCCCTCAGGCAATTCTCTGAAAGCTGTAGAGATGGTTCTTCATGGAAATCCAAGTAGTTTAGCAGTTTCTGATACACTGAGACCAGAATCCCCATTTTGAATCACACGTCGTTTTAACTGTGTCTACATACCAAGATGCAGAGTTGCCACCATTTGATTGACTGATTAGCTAGTTGTGTAACCAAGTGATTGAAAAGGTGTAATTAATAAAGTAACCAGTAAGTGTATGAGTTAGGGGATTGGTAGAGTGGTTGGTAACATTGTGTTGTGCTTCAATAGTTTAAGTTAACTTTTTCTTTTTGACAGCACTCCTCGCCACTCTAAATTAGGAGCTATCTATGGTGTTCCATCCATTCAGCATTGTTCTAGAAATATGTGGAATAATTAAGGTTTTAGCAGTTACAGTATCTGCATGTGCATTGAAGCACAAATTAATCAGAAATTGGTTTTATAATGTCCATGGTAATACAGGTGAAACAAAAAAAAAGTAGAATATTGCACAAAATTTTATTTATTTCAGTAATTCAACTTAAAAGGTAAACTAATAAATAGACTCATTACATGCAAAGTGACATATTTAAAGCATTTATTCATTATAATTTTGATGATTTTAGCTTACAGCTTGTGAAAACCACTGACCATCTGAAGAATATCGTCATGCATATGAACTCAGTACTTGGTTTAAACCCCTTTTGCAGAATTTTGTCTCGGTGCGGTGTGGCATGGATGTTATCAGCCTGTGGCACTGCTGGGGTGTAATGGAAGACCAGGATGCTTCAATAGTGGCCTTCAAATTATTTAATTTCTTTTTTTTGAGGCTTTTAACTCTTCTTTATTTCATGTGTCTCATCTTTCTCTTGGCAATGCCCCATTGATTTCCTACAGGGTTCAGGTCAGGAGAGTTTGCTGGTCAATCAAGCACAGTAATCCCTTAATCATTAAACCAGGTTTTGGTTCTTTTGGAAGTTGGCAGGTGCCAAGTCCTGCTAGAAAATAAAGTCATCATCTCCAAAAAGCTTTTCTGCTGAATGAAGCATGAAGTGCTCTAAAATATCCTGGTAGACGGCTGCGTTGACTCTGGACTTAAAGCACAGTGGACAAACACCGGTAGATGACATAGCTCCCCAAATCAACACAGACTGCCGAAACTTCACGCTGCACTTTAAGTGTTTGGATTATTGTCTCTCCAGACTCTGGGACCTTGATTGTAAAATCAGATTCAATATTTGCCTCATCAGAAACAAGTACTTTGGACCACTTCTCAACAGACCAGTTCTTTAACCCAGGTAAGATGCTTCTGACTTCTTTTGTTCAGGAACGGCTTAACAAGAGGAATACGACATTTGAAGCTCATGTCCAGGATCCGTCTGTGTGTGGTGGCTCTCGAAGCACTAACTCCAGCCTCGGCCCACTCCTTTTTGAGTGGCCTTTTCCTGACGGTCCTCTCCGGGCTGCGGTCATCCGTGCTTGTTGTGTACCCTTTTCTTCCACACTTTTCCCTTCCACCCAACTATTTATAGATGTGCTTTGATTCAGCACTTTAAAAGCATCCAACTTCTTTTGTAATTACCTTTTGAAGCTTTCCCTCCTCCCGGAGGGTGTCATTAATAGTTTTCTTCACAACTGTCAGGTCAGCAACCTTCCACCATGATTGTGAATTCAACTACAGTAAAATAGACTGAGCAGGTGTTTTGGATTAATTAGCTGATTAGAGTGTGGCACTTAGAGACTACAACATTGAACCTTTTCACACTATTCTAATTTTCTGAGATTTAGATTTTTGGGTTTTCATAAGCTCTAAGCCATAATTTCCAGAATTCTAACATATAAGTGCCTAAAATGTCTCACTTTGCATTTAATGAGTTTATATAATTTATTAGTTTACCGTATTTAGTTTAATTTCTGAAATAGATTAAGTTTAGTGAGATATTCACATTTTTTGTTTCACCTGTATGTTGATGTTTGGGATAAAAATAAAGAATGAGGATGAAAAATTATTCTAGACTATAATTTTAACTAAGTAATGCTTCTTGCCATAGCTCTGAATATGTTAAGCTGAGACAAATATAATTCTTCTTTCCTGCCTTTTCAAAGCACCATCTACAGACATGTGGGAAAAGAGAACATACACACTATTGGGGCATAAAATATATGAATAAATGAATAATAAAGACAATCATCTGGTCCTTTCCAGGCCTTAAAATAACAAATGGCGATGAAAACAACACAGCATTGCACTGTATCATTATTTATTTACAAAACAAAGCCAAAATGAAGAAGCAGTGTTTGAAAGCCTAAGTACACCATATGATTCAGTAAGATGTAGTTTAGAGCTATTCACTTTGGTCCCATGAGGGCTGCAGTCCTGCAGGTTTTCAATGTGTCCCTGCTCCAACACATCTGACTCAAATTAAATTAATCCGACAGCCTGTGATATTCTACACAATGAGTCATTAATTTGAGTCAGGTGTGTTGGAGCAGAGAAACATAGAAAACCTGCAGGACTGCGGCCCGTGTAGGACCAAGTAAAAAACCCTATAGATGCACATTTAGTTGCAATAACTTTGTGATAATATTCTGTATGATGTTATCAACACATTGACTGATTTAAATGTCTCCTTTTTGTAAATAATCTTTGATGGAAATGACCTTATTACATTTTCTAAGTTGATGCTTCTGAAAGATCAATGTTGATGTCTTTCCTTCTTGGCATTGTGTTAAAACACACCGTATTGCTTCAGACCAGCAAACTGCAAAAAACAAAAATCAAGTGCATTCTATCAACAGCACCTGGCTGCTCCTTAGCCTCTTAATTTGTATGCAAGCAGTAAAAATGGTTTTGTTCAATTAATGATAATGCAGTATAGTATGTCATGCCCTATCCACGTGAGGTTTAATTTGGCTAATTCTCGGAGCTGATAAGGACCTTGTGTTTATTTATTTTATAATGTCCTGATAATTAAAATCTCAGAATGAACTGTTTTTTTCACATAACCTCACATTTCTGTCTACCCATTTCCTACACCTGCTCCGTTCCATATCAGGGTAACAGAGGGGTTGGAAGCCCACCCCAGCTGCCACTGTATGAGAGGCAGGGTACTACAAGAGCAGGTCATCATTCTCTCACAGCCTCACACAACTTATCATGCAGAAATAATAGTTTAGGTGCAGCAAATATGACCCAAAGATAAAGTGGTGTTGGAACACATTTCTCTTTTCAACCAGGCAGTGAATTTTTACAGTCATTATTAAACGAGTTGTAAATTAAACTGTCCTTTGCCTTGTTGTTCTATGTGATATGTAGCTTGATGCAATACAAGCTAGAGCTGCCACCATTCCTCTTATTTTCATTTCTAAACCATTGTTTGTGATTGTCACAAAGGTTTTATTAAACTGTGGCATTAAATCTTCTTTAAGGATGCTTATTTACTCTATTTCTTGTGTTTTTTTCTCTTATTATCAGTCCTACAGCATACACAGATTATTTTCTGAAGAAAAATGTTTACGCAAATCTTTATTTTTTTCTAAATACATTTTTACATGTTTTTATTAAATTGTTAGCAGCTGAAAGATATACTGATTATGTTGAATGGATATATGCACTTTTTAGAAAAATTCCCAGCCACTCTCCCCCCTGTGTCTTTTGCTGAATAGTAAAGCAGTCCTGGGTTGTTGTCATAGTATTTCACTATACACACACCTCTTGGAGACCCAGCTGTAGCTCAGTCTTCCTGCAAATTACTTTGTCTTTAGCTGCAGGTCCTTTAGTCAGATGGTTCAAAGTTGCACAAAATTTTAGTACATTTTTAGAGGAATGACCGCCTAGGGATGAAGGGAGAGAATGTTAACCTAGTTTCTGTTGTCAAGGAAAAGCTGATGTATATTGCAGTTTCACCCTGAAAACAGGTAAGTTGTTGTTCTTGTTATCCAAAGCATTCCTGTGCTGCCTGGAAAAGACTCTTTTAGCACACAGTGGGGACTAAATAGGGCCTCTTCAAGCAGTATAATAGTTGGAGGTCAGTAAAAAATGATAGATGTGAGTGACCCAACAGAATATGTTGATGTGCAGCGTTTAGTTACAAGTAACCCTGCTGTGTAAGTATATCACCAAGCGAGCATTACTTTTTTCATCACAGGAAACAAATGAATTACTGTTTATGTTGACTGTCAAATATCCTGAGGTATTCGTAGAAAACCATTTATGCTTGAGCTGTTTGAAGATGCATTGCACATCTGGACATTACTTTACAAGGTTTAAAAACAGGCCCCAAAGAGGAGAACCTCTCAACAAGCATCTGGGATGGATTATAACAGATTAAGGGTGCTTCTGCCTTGTCTAATAAGAGTTCTGTGTCACTTTAGTCTTGTCATCATCATGTAGACATGGAGGGGAGTAGATGGTGCGTTGGGAGAAGATTAAAAGTTTAGAGATTAAAGTGAAGACGTAATTGCAGAGAATTTTGGAAACTGTGTTTACATTCTTCAGACACACTGTTGAGGCCAGACAAGGTGGAATGAGGAAGGAATAAAGGCCCAATTTGGAGATTTGACAACCAAGACAAAACTGCTCACAACCATGGGCCCCTGGATCCTGGATCCAGTTATATAATCCACATGTAATGACATCTGTGTTGTACTAACACCTCAAACTGACCCTCTAAGCTGCCATAAAAAGGCTAAAATCAAACCAGACGCAGAAAAGAGATCTTTAAAAAAAAAACAAAAAAAACAAACCAGAAGTCTCCACTGTAAGGAGGGGATAAGGATATATGTTCAAGTAAGTGCAATATAGATGTTGTTATTTTTACTGATTGCATAAGCATTGATGTTCTAGACTTGTGAGTTGCGTTAGTATAACAATTGGTCCATGAAAGCAGTACTACTGATCTTTGGCGCCCCTTAACGAAGGCAAATGCAACATCCGTCTTGCATCGTACCTCTACTCTGAGCTCTTGCAAGCCATTAAAATTCAGTCCATTGTTGACTCTTGGCTTATCTCTTGTGCTGTTTTTTAAAATTTTTTTTCTTCTTTTCTTGCTTCAACTGATAATGTCCTCGGGTTTCTTTGCTGACATTACCCTAAACAGTCCGTGTGCCGACATCCAGTTGCTACCATGAGGCGTGGTGCCATAACGCAAAATGCACCAATCAAGTGATGTTCCCACCTGGAAAAAAACATAGTTGTGCAGTTTGTCAGCTCTCGGACACTGCAGGGCAATAACAGCTCCAGGAATGTGAATTACGAGTGTCAGTGTGCTATTAACATGAGTCAAAAGGACTGAGGTTTAAAGTCAGAGAAGTGTGTAGTGTTGCTTTAATATATTGATGTTTAGTGTTCCAGTGATATGCTTTCAACATTGGGTTATTGTAACTCTGAATTAGCCAAGGATATCTCTAGCTAAATTTAACTTAGTTTCAGTCCGAAGAGCTTGGTCCATACTTAATTTGCACAAACAGATCTAAACATGTAAAACTGACAGCTGATGACTTGAAATCATTCCAAAATTCCAGAAATTTAAAGCCAATTGGGATTTAAATGCTCAGTATTTTCGAAAACTAGTTTTCCAGATTTTTTTTACCCATGTTTCAGTCACTGACTAATGTGGTTTACATGTCATTTTAAAGAATGTAATTTTTTATCTAAAATGCTATGGAGCGGTACAGACTGTAAGCCAGCAACAATGACCTTTTTTTTCAGTATTAAATTGTTATGGTGCCATTTTGAGCAGAGAAAAATTCCTGAGTGTGCATCCTCACAAATTGGTGCCTCCAAATCTGAGTCTATAGTTCTCAAACTGAAATGGTTGGTGTGTCCTCTCTGGGGATGGAGGAGTTTAAGTGTTTCAGGATCATGTTCACAAGTTTTGGCAAGTTGGAGCAAGAGATGGATAGATGGACTGGAGCTTTGTCAACAGTAATGAGGGTTTTGTACCGGTTCTTTTTTCAAAGAAGGGAGCTGAGCCAAAGAGCAAGGCTTCAATTTACTGATCTTTGTTTCAAGCCTCATATACAGCCTTGAGTTTGGGTAGAGGCTGAGAGAATGAGAGAGCAGATAAAAGTAGCTAAAATTAGTTTCCCTCTGAGGGTTGCTATGCTTCTCTTTAGAGATGGGGTGAAGAGCTTGAACATCCAGAGTGAGCTTAAGGTAGAGTTGTTGTTCATCTGCATTAAAAAGTCAGCTGAGTTGGTTGGGGCATCTGGAGGCGACCAGGGGGGTCAACTGGTACTCACATCAGGTACTTAAAACAAAGGTTTTCTTGGCCAGAAGGGATCCTATTTGGTCTAAGAATACTTCTGGATAAATGGACGGACGGATGGATGGATGGACGGGTGGATGGAGGGCACTCTCCAAATATATCATCAGATTTCTGTGAAATCTGGGCAAAATGCACAAGCTTAACCAACATTGTTAACTGAAATCTAAAACAAATTAAAATTAATAACTAATTAATGTTAAAGAAGCAGTTGCAGCAGTAAGAGATGACATCACATGCTAAGCCAAAATTCACATCAAAATTTCCGCCAAGTTTCATTAAATTGAGCTTGGTAGAATTTGATGATCTTATGAACAAATGGACAAACAATATGTTTGCCAACTGTCTAACACATAGAGATAATAAATTACTTGGCTCTTAGGGCAAATGGGAGATTTAAGGGTGAAACCCGAGTTTGCTTTTAGTTAGTGTTGCTAGTAGAAGCTCCTCAACCTCCTCAGAGTAAACAACAGTGTCTGCTTTCGTCTGTTCTACCCTATCCTTCTCGATTAAAGACCCCAGTATTCTCAGATTTCACATTTTGCACAGTTTGGTATTATCTTTGAGTCTACAAATTTCAGTACAGAAATAATTATGTATAATCTGACAATGGTAAACTATAAAAAAGCCCATCTGTCTCTTTTCTTGCAGGTGATGAAGACATACCACATGTACCACACTGAGAGCATCAGTGCTGAGAGCAAGCTGAAAGATGCAGAAAAGCAGGAGGAGAAGCAGTTCAGCAAGTCTGGAGATCTCAACGTCAACCTCCTTCGTCACGAAGACCGCCAACCGAGACGCAGCTTTGTCAGGAAAATTGAGAAGATGAAAGAGAAGGTAAATATGATGTGACTTGATTACACTAACATGGCAATAATGCTACATAAATTCTGAACCATCAGTTCATCATTGAGATGTGGAACCTTTAAAGAGTTTCTCATCTAAGCTGAATATCAATGGCGTTTGGGCTCACTTTAAAAGTGTGAGACACCAGCGGACAGACAGCAGTATAATGTCAGAAACTCTTGGTAACTCTCTGGTCTGCAGCCAGATGCATACTGAGCAATAACCCAACTCCCTCTCCATCTTATGCAGATTTCTACTTTCTCTGCCAGCAGCATTGGGCTCTTGGTCTCAGGAGCATTCTGTACTTCAGATGTTACCATGCGTTTCTTATTCTGGAGCTTACTCTGGAATTTCTTCATGCAAATGAAGAGACTCCTATTATCTCGTAGGTGCAGGAAATCAAAACACTGCTAGTATAAAAGACATTTCCCTCCTCGGGCTGCTAACTTAAGTGATTCTGCCTGCATTGGGAGCTGAAAACTATTTATAACACTGTGGCAATGAGTGTTTGGCTTTTTCCCTGTGCCTTGATCCTAAGCTTTTTTCTCATTACGCTGCTTGCAATCAGGTACGAGGAAAAATGGAGAGGAAAAAAAAATTTTTCTTTGTAGTTGTTGCTTGTGAAATTGTTAATAGAATGTCCACATGTGGTGAAATGTGTAAGACAAACTATTCTCATGATGGACAGGAATCTATATAACAGTAACAGTAATTTTGTACATTTGCTGAGTTGGGCTTTTGCAGTGCAAAAATGTAGGTATTATTCCCTTTACTGTAATGTATTAAATATATTTGTATGCATTTGTCTGAATATTCATTAGAAATACAAGCTACAAAATAGCGAACAATGTTTGCTAAATTAAAAAAGTACCTTTATGATTAATGTTCCTTAAATGGCTCAATGAGAAATGCATATATGAAGTTGTTCTAACCTTTGTTTCTAACCTTATGTTTTTAGCTTCTGTACAGATAACTCATCTAACGTAAGGCAAAAAGCTCAGAAGAGCATCCCCAGAATGTCAACATTGTTTTTTAATACCATCATTAATTACGCAGTTCAGTACTTCATTGTAAGTGATACTTGTATCTGGTACTAGAAGCAGAATATGAACTAAATACAAGCCTGGCTGTGCCTTTTGACTTTGAACTATTTAGAGGCAGCTTCTCTGTAGCAGGTTTTTTTTTTTTCAAATTTTCCCAGTTTTCCCTACCTGTCTCTTGATGAAGGCTCCTGTTGCCTGAATGCACACTTAAATTCCCCTGCTGCTTCATTTTCCTTCACTGATGTTTTCTTGTTTCTTCACCTGCTCCGTCTCTTCTCTTCTCCTCAGAGGCAAGCCAAGTATTCAGAGAATAAGCTGAAATGCACAAAAGCCCGGAATGACTATTTGTTGAACCTGGCAGCAACCAATGCAGTGGTGGCAAAATATTACATCCACGACGTCTCTGATATGATTGATGTAAGTATGCGCTTGGAACATGTGTTTGTTTATATCTCAGCTGGGACCTCTGATGTTGGTTTAACTTTGCAGCACTGTCACTTTTCTCACCATCTGTTCTCATGTCTCATTCCCTCTCAGCCTGTTAGCTGTTTGTTTCCAAGCTGCTCTGTGGGCCAAAATAAATGCAGTTGCCACCATTTTTTGTGTGTTAATTGTGGCATAACAAACCCTGACACTCACACGCTGATGACTGTAGACATGTATATTAGTTGAACAGCACTCTGTACTTGCACATAGTAAAGCACATTTCTGCTACTTGATGATTTTAAAGCTCTGTCTTTTTGTTCTCCCCTACATCGTTTTCTCATCTATTCGTTTTTGTTTATGCTGCTTTTGAGAGCTTTGCTGGGACAAACAGTGCATGTCCTTGTAGCTGTCTGCCTCTAGCTGTCATCAAAAAAACATCACCCAGAACACAGATGCATACCTGCCCTGTTGTCTCTCTTTCTGTCGTCTCTTTCATAGGTCAGATTAAAAGACAAAGATTCAAGAAGCTGTAGACAATGTGACCTTTCCCTTCAGACTCAAATGTAGCACAGGGAACCTCATTTCAGTTGTTTCGTTTGTCCTGAATATTAAACACAAAGAATCATTAAAACAGAAATTAAGATTTTAAGGGATGTTATTTCAGTTGTAAAACAGCAGCACTGGCTTCCAGTCTCATTATGTGTGTTCAAAAGATGACTGCTGATCAAACCACTGGTGGACTGGGCTCAGCTTGTCTTTGTTCATGCAGGCTTGAATGTGCTAAATGTGGTTGGCACTGGTCTTTAAACCTCAAGTGACCTGACACCAGCCACCCTGCAGGAAAAAAGATGAAAATCAAAGTAATTAAAATGAAGAAGCCTTTATGCGCTGATTCTTACAAACTGCATTCTGTTTTTTATTCAGGCACACATATACTGTCCCTCTTCAGGAAACTGAGGTTTTGTGTAACAGTGTGTCGTTCATTAATTACAGTCTGTGGCAGCTCGCCACCGTCTTGTTTGTCCCACCACAGTTTCATTATAAACAGAAAAGTTCTTGTTGTCATTTGACATTTCTTTTTCCTGTTTACGTTCCTGCAGTAACTCTATTAAGACACTCTTTTAAAATGTCTTTTTCTTTCATTATTACTTTCTTCCCAAAAACAACAAACAAGCAAAAAATAAAAAATCCACTTATACTTTGAGCTTCTTTCTGATCTCCAGGGAAGGTTTCAGTCCTAATGTGCTGTAGTTTTACATTGTAATCTGTGGGTTTACATGGCAAATGATAAGCAAGTTCTTCAGCATGTTCATGATAAGAGAGGATTTCAATAAGATTTCCAAAATCAAGTGAACATTAGTTGTGGTTACACTTGTTTTGGGCTATTTCAAGTGTGACGGTAATATGATAGTGATAGATGGTCACTAAAAAGAGGATTTCTGGCTATCTCTACTTTTTCAGCAGCTTTTATGGATCCCATGTCTGGAAACTTAATGGTCCATGTCATCCCAAATCCCAAAGAGCTGTAGGGGCTTGGAGTGAGAACTTGACAGATCTAACTTCCACAAGACAGCAAAAGCAATATTAATGGCTTCTCTGACCCAACTTTATATTGAAAATATTAGATGTTTATACAACAGATGCAGATATCTCAGTCATAATGAGTTACACTGAAAATTTTAAAAAATGTGCGGCATAAAAATGGCTGGCTATGGCTGTTCTAGCATCATTTCAGACAAACACTAAAACACCTGCAGGCAGACAAACACCTGCTGAAATACTACCAACTACCCATGTAGTAGTTTGACATTCGGTGTCCCTGGGAGCACATTTGCTATCATGATATGCACATTCTCACACAGCAGGAAGTGTGCATTGCAGGTTTAATATTTAATCTCTTTCCATTGAATCCAAATGTTTTAAGTAAGCAGAGTCAACTTGGTTTGAATTGATCCTACACCAGTTAAAGTTTAACTGAAATCAAGACTTGTAACTGAAATTATAAATGCATTGATACACACATCACAGAAATACTTCCTAGAGCACACAATACACATATATACACTGCTCAAAAAAAAATAAAGGGAACACTAAAATAACACATCCTAGATCTGAATGAATTAAATATTCTTATTAAACACTTTGTTCTTTACATAGTTGAATGTGCTGACAACAAAATCACACAAAAATTATCAATGAAAATCCAAGTTATTAACCCATGGAGGTCTGGATTTGGAGTCACACTCAAAATTAAGGTGGAAAAACACACTACAGGCTGATCCAACTTGGATGTAATGTCCTTAAAACAAGTCACAATGAGGCTCAGTAGTGTGTGTGGCCTCCACGTGCCTGTATGACCTTCCTACAACGATTGAGCATGTTCCTGATGAGGTGCCGGATGGTCTCCTGAGGGATCTCCTCCCAGACCTGGACTAAAGCATCTGCCAACTCCTGGTTGGTGGATGGAACGAGACATGATGTCCCAGATGTGCTCAATTGGATTCAGGTCTGGGGAACGGTCCATAGCATCAATGCCTTCGTCTTGCAGGAAGTGCTGACACACTCCAGCCACATGAGGTCTAGCATTGTCTTGCATTAGGAGGAACCCATGGCCAACCACACCAGCATATGGTCTCACAAGGGGTCTGAGGATCTCATCTCGGTACCTAATGGCAGTCAGGCTACCTCTGGCGAGCACATCGAGGGCTGTGTGGCCCCCCCAAAGAAATGCCACTCCACACCATTACTGACCTACTGCCAAACAGGTCATGCTGGAGGATGTTGCAGGCAGAAGAACGTTCTCCATGGTGTCTCCAGTCACGTTTGTCACATCTGTCACATGTGCTGAGTGTGAACATGCTTTTATCTGTGAAGAGTACAGGGCGCCAGTGGCGAAGTTGCCAATCGTGGTGTTCTCTGGCAAGTGCCAAACTTCCTGCACGGTGTTGGGCTGTAAGCACAACCCCCACCTGTGGACGTCGGGCCCTCATACCACCCTCATAGAGTCTGTTTCTGACCGTTTGAGCAGACACATGCACATTTGTGGTCTGCTGGAGGTCATTTTGCAGGGCTATGGCAGGGCTCCTCCTGTTCCTCCTTGCACAAAGTCCTGCTGCTGGGTTGTTGCCTAGGAACTGAGAAGTGGTCTGTGGTCACCGCCCGAAGAACCACTTCTTTATTGGGGGTGTCTTGCTAATTGCCTATAATTTCCACCTGTTGTCTATTCATGTCAACATTTGCTCAACAGCATGTGAAATAGATTGTCAATCAGTGTTCCTTCCTAAGTGGACAGTTTGATTTCACAGAAGTGTGATTGACTTGGATTTACATTGTGTTGTTTAAGTGTTCCCTTTATTTTTTGAGCGGTGTATGCATTTTTATATATATATGTGTGTGTGTGTGTCTGTGTGTGTGTGTGTGTAAAGACGTTTAGGCCTCTAGTGGCCTTTATTTCACATTAGCTTGACAGAAAAGGGGGGTTGTGAAAGCGGGGAATGACTCAACCACTAAACTCCACCACGAATTACTCAACACATGCATCTAAGCTTCGACACATTACATCCCATCACTGCACATGAGTCTTTGATTAGAAGTAATTATCCTTCACTGGTCTGAAGACGGCTAATTTATTTAATCAAATATTTCATTGTTTTATGTCAAACCAAGAAGAAATACTGATTTGAAAACATAAATACAATATGTACGTGTTAAATGAACACATTTCTATTTAACAAATCAAACGGGGACCTTTGTTAACTTTTATTAGTGTACATTATGCCAGGTTTTATGTAATAAGAGTAATTGTTGCAAATCAATAAATATTCAGTCCTTTAAACATAAATATAGGTAAACTTTAGAAATAACTGATTTTCAAAATGGGAATTTGACAGTAAAAGACATCAGTAAAGCTTGGATTTAAGCTTTCTTAGTTCCCTGCTCTAGCAGGCTGCAGCAGTAGATGTGTAAAAATGCTCTGTGTTTGCATTTTTTAAAAAAGAGACTAATTTACTCTCCTTAGACGTGGGTCTACTGAGCCAATTTGACTGAGTGGTGCAATGAGGTTTGTGCACAAAGCAGAGAGACTACTTCCTCAGTGCTAAAGAGTTTTAAAGAGCGTTTACTTAGTGATTTACATTGCTGTCAGCTGCCCCAAGCTCCCTCTAAACCTCCTCACTACTATCCACTGCTTAATTAGGTTACTTCATACAGCTCTGTGTGATAAGGCTCTGTAATTATCCCTGGTGTCCTACTGTGCCAGCTCCTGTAATTCTATAAACTGTACTTCTATTTTAGAATGGTAACATGAAGCAGAGCATAATTTGGTATTTAGTCGGTTAAATAGGCCTGAACTTGCAGAAAGTTGCTCAGTTATACAATCAGAAATGTTCCACATTAAATTTATCATTTACTGTTGAATTTATCCTAATTTGTCAAGTGACAGAAAAGCAAAACACACTGAAATTCCAGTTGTTTAACAGCCCATCATTCTGCAAACATGAGGTGTAGTTCAGGGTGTGATCACTACATTAACAGTTCATTGCCTTGTGTTAAGCAAGTTTTATCTGCAGAATGCATACAGTATAGTTTCCTTATCTCCAGTTTGCTGTTCTACTTACAATCACATGAGCAAAGAGGTGTTCAGGTTATTTATAAGTTATTTTGTCTCCACAGTGCTGTGACCTAGGCTACCATGCAAGTTTGGCTCGCACCTTCAGGACCTACTTGTCCGCAGAGTACAACCTGGAGACATCACGCCACGAGGGACTGGATATCATTGAGAATGCAGTGGACAACCTGGACTCCCGCAGTGACAAGCACAAGATCATGGATATGCATAACCAGGTGTTCTGTCCTCCGATGCGCTTTGAATACCTGCCACACATGGGAGATGAGGTGATCTGAATACTTCAGCTGTTTTAAACATTCATTTCTCTTATCACAAAAAAAACAAACTTTTAGTCAGTCTCAAGTGGTAAGAGTTATTTTATGGGAAAAAAAATCTCTCTCTTTTTTTTTTTCTTTTCATAAAATAACTCTTACCACTCGAGATTGATCTGCTGTGTCTGTTCCAACCTATTTACCTTTCTCCCTGTCAGGTTTGCCAGGTCAGCGCCCAGCAGCCGGTCCAGACTGAACTCCTGATGCGCTACCACCAACTTCAGTCTCGTTTAGCAACACTAAAGATCGAGAATGAGGAGGTCAGAGTTTACAATAAAAAAAAGAAATAAACCTCATTCTTATTTTGCTCAGTCATTGCACCATCAAAGGGCAAAACACCAAATAGGAGTGCCACATCACCATCTGTTCTCATGCCATTTCCTCTCAAATCACTGTCACTCTGCAGGAGCTGGAATATGTGTAGACTGTCACAGTGCTCTTATTGCACTTTCTGCTCCGTCTTGTGTGAAATTGTCTGTTTCGTCACGAAGGCAAGGCTTTCTTATAAAGAGCAGACTCGAAGGTGCAAATGGAGGCGACATTGGCTCCAACTTCTCAGACTCCCTGCGTATCATGTTCAGGATCATAATGGAGGAGCTGTGTCATTACTAGAAATGACATTTATTAATCAAGAATCTTTATTCAGTCATTCTGTGAATGCTCTGTCTTTGCCAGGCACATATTGTCTTGTCTATCGACCTTCTCTCAACTTATATTCTGAATATATTCTGACGCTGTTATTTCAGTGCAACTGTTTCAGTCCAATGTAATTTATTGCTTAGGGATCAGATTGTTTGCTGCATATATATACTAGTTCCATAAATAACTCACTATTGTCTTTGCAAGTCTCATCAGTTACTTCATATTTTCATAAAACAAAAAGCAATAATGCTCATTCCTATTCTATCTTCTCCATACCCCTTGTGAAACCTAACTAGGTGAGGAAGACTTTGGATGCCACCATGCAAACACTGCAGGACATGCTGACAGTAGAAGACTTTGATGTGTCGGATGCTTTTCAGCACAGCCGCTCCACTGAATCCATCAAGTCTGTGGCCTCCGAGTCGTACATGAGCAAGCTCAATGTAGCCAAGAGGAGGGCAAACCAGCAGGAAACTGAAATGTTCTACTTTTCAGTGAGTTTATGTTGACCTGTGTATCAGTCCAAACTGTATCAACCTGCTTTGAGCTGTGTTTGTACCACTTTTTAATATGTTCTGAAAACATGATGATTTTGCACCTCCATGTTGTTTGACTGGGTTCATGTTTGAGGGATTAGCACTTCCAGCTCACTCTTGCCTTCATCTCTCCATCTAGAAATTCAAGGAGTACCTGAATGGCAGTAACCTCATCATTAAACTACAGGCCAAGCATGACTTACTGAAGCAGACACTGGGAGAAGGTGAGGTGCCTTTTATTTTCATTTGTCCGAGGCATTATTTTAATGGTGTGCACAACCAGCACCACTAATGGTGTGCACTTGTGTAGTCTCATCATAATGACCCAGAAAATCTTCTCATCCTTCTGCAACACTCTTGCCTTCAGGGTTGCAGTGCTGCTGGTCAGATCTAATAAGCAGAGAATGAGATATCGGAGTCTACAAAGACATGAGACAATTTAAAAGGCAGCAGAGAAAAATAGGAGCTGATTTTCAAGGGAGTACTATGACACCCCTCCTAAACAGACCATATCTACTTTGAGGTTTTCATTCCTCTTTGAGCTTGGTTAAAATATTACCCAGTAAGTCCCTGAATGGTGTAGCCACAGGGAGGGTTTCCATTTCCAGGCTGCAGGAAAGAGGATTTCCTTGGCTCCACCTATTCCCCAGAGATCCCCTTGTCACCTCAGCCATGAACAGTTTACGCCCAATCAATCTGCTGGACCAAACCAGGGCCCATTTCTGCAGCTGTTCCTGCATCAGAGCTTTACTTAATATGAAAGGGCACAAGGTGTAGCCAGCTGAGGCCTCGGAGCCCTCCATATTTATGTATATTTCACATTTAGAATATATTCATTACCTAATGATTAATTTCATCCTCAGGAGCTCAGATTGTCCTTGTGACTCCTTCTCAGTTGGCAAACAATCAGCTGCATGCTGTTCTTCTCATAAAAACTGAAATTATGCTGTGGTCAAGGTGGAGCAGCTGAGTGTAAGAGCAGAGCATATGGTGTCTCCAGGTACCACCCATGTTTAATTATTTAGCTGATCAATCACGGGTGAGTCGTGCTCATTAGCTCATTGCATCACACTTAAAATAGCTTGTTTGTGTATACGCACGGGTGGCCATCAGCATGACAGGGAGAACAAGATGAGACTGGTGAGTGCCACATGGCGTTTACATCTTGCTGCATGTCTTAATAAAAACATAATGCTAAGCTCTGGTAACATCAAGATGGTGCTAAGATGTCTATTAGAGCCACTCTCCCTGAAAAAGATCAATTTGTTTTGTTAATTTATTCCCCCCCCCTTATGCATTTTAAAAGTCTGATGTTGAGATAAGTTGGTCAGAGATAGAAAGGGTTATTATACAGTGGAATCGTGTGAGGAGAAACATGCTGATTCTCACGTTCTCTGCGCATTGTAAAATACAACCAGGATATAATGTTGGAATATTTTAGTCTTTTTGTTTGATATTTTAAAAGTAGGAATGATCACCTTGTCACTGTTAGACAAAGACCTTCTTATTCTCAGTTCATAAACACACACTGAGTCATTTTTTAGTGGAATGACCAGGATGATTTTTCAGATTTCAAGTCAGCCACAATATAAATCTATATAATACACACATGTGTTGTTTGAGAGCCACAACAAAGGGCTCAGTGAACCAACACGGACATTGTTCAGTGTCACCACTGATGGGTCCCTCCCTCCTGAGCCTGCAGCTGCCACCCGTTTTTTTTTTTTTTTTTTTTTTGCTCTGCGAGGAGGCCTATGACCCTTAGGGTTTCTCTGCATCCCCTGAGACCTCAGTGACGACTGTTCAGTGGCTTTGTCCAATGAATGATGTTAGTGCTGTTCTATTCATCGCTCCCCCAATAGTGATGTTGTGTGTCACGAAACCCTTCAGTGAGGCAGGAGGCAGCCTGGGGTCTGTATAATGTGTACCATAAAGACACAAGTATATAACATGGCCCTTTTTTGTTTTTTCCTCAGGGGAAAGGGCGGAGTGTGGAACAACAAGGTGAGATCCCATTTGAGAAGTGAACTGTTTCTAATCCCTGCTTTACTCCCATGAAGCATCTGCTTGTTCCATTCATCTTTGGTCTTTAGACTGTTAAAGTCCACCGTAAAAAAGAAAAGCCGACAGTACGACAGAAGCCGTTCAAACTCCCCACCAGAGAAATATTTAAGACAGTCTTTTAAAAGTTAGTCACAAAAAAGGATTTTAAATATATGTTGCCACTTAAATGGCCCTTTTGTAGAATATCCATATGTGGTTATAGAATTATATAGCATGTGAAAGGATATGTATAAATTGAAAAAGACACATTGTCTTCAGCATGCTGTAATGATATTGTGGTTTATTTAGAATGTTTCATAAATTCTAACTAGTTTGGTTTTTTGTTTTGTTTTTTGCTGCAACTGGCTGATGTTTTCCAAATAGATGTTATGCTTTCATGTCATTCTGAATTTATGTGGATGTGCATGGTTAAAGAAATTCTAGTAATGGATTAAACAGGAGCTTTGTATTTTGTTATATGTGGTTTGTAGAGTGGCATGTGAATGAAATGTGTCATTCTCAGCAGAATTCACATGTGGAACACTTGAATTTCTAGATTCTGCTTTCTGAAAAATGCACTTAATTTGCTAGAGAATATAAGTCTTACTTATCCCAAAACTTTGGTAGCATTACAATGATCAAATTGAACAAAACTGCTTTTTATTTATTTATTTATTTTTTACACTTTTTAGTAAATATTCTTGCTTTGTTCATTACCATATACAAACTTTTTTTTAACCTTTATATTTATAAACTGTGTTTTTCTGCCTGCCTTTTAGCCATAACTGGTTCTTTGGTTTCACAAAATATGGTGTTTTTGTTCCCCTTGTCCATCGTTCCCAGGCCCCCCATCCTTCCCCCTAAACCACAGAAAATGCGGAAACCTAGGCCACGCTCCATGTATAACCATAAGCTGTTTAACGGCAATATGGAGACCTTCATCAAGGTACCCCCTGCTGGTGGTGTATGACTGGGCAGCCCCTGTGGTGCAGGAGGGGAAGGCAGCTAGAGCCTTCATTCTCATTCTCTTCCTCACTTTAGCCTTCTATTTGTCCCTTTTCCAGCTGCCTTTGGTCTTGATATAATGCCTATGTTTAACCTCTAATCCTCCTCCTCCATCCTTCCATGGTTCTGCTGGTGCACACAGACATAGCAGCAGTCAGCTGTCACTATATTTCCCTGCAGAACAATTTACCATCGCTGGCTTTCTTTTTTAAATCCAGTCACTGTGAATAACAGAAGCAGGAGACAGCGGTGCATCTGCTTTGTCCCTTCATGCACCCAATCCTATCCGCAGTTCTGTATCTGTCCTATCGCCAGTCCCTGTGCATAGCCTTCTTTAACCTCCAGAAGGGTCATTTGTCGTTTGAGCTTTTCTAATTCTGTGGTTATCTGTCCCCTCTTCCTCTGCTTCTCTGTGCTTTGCTGCTTTCTGTCCCAGAGGAAGAAGGAATGCCCGTACCCGTATTCAGGTACCACTGTTGTTAGTGAATACAGACCAGGAAACGAGGCAAACTAATAATATAGTGGCAATAATAGTAATTTACATGCTTCTGCTGTGCTACAGTGTTTTGTTTTCTTTTAATTATAACCCTTACGTATGTTTTAGTTATTATATATTATTAAGTTAATATTTGTGATCCAAAACATATCTAGTCACCAGAATAAACACCGATACCTGATTCTGTTTATACATGTTATATTAGATTTATTTTTAAAGAATGTATTTCTTTTATGCCAAAATTTGTTTTGGATTTATCTTCACCTTTTATTTGGTCTCATTTTAGGATTCAGGTCAACCGATTCCCCTTGTTGTTGAAAGCTGTATCAGATATATCAATCTATATGGTAAGTCTCCATCATGATGTTTTGACTGTAACTTCTGAGCCAAAGGACAGAAAAAGGGAAACAATAATAAAACAAATAAATTCTCTGAAAACTCCCTAAGCTTCATAAGAAATGGCAGCAGCTGCTGGACGAAGCAATCTACTTCCAGAAATAGCTGCAGGTACCGATACTGACCTGCCCTCTGTCACAGAGGTGCTCAGCTGCTTGCCAGAGATTTGACAAGACCCCCCCCCCCCCCCCCCCCCCCCCCCCCCCCCACCCCCCCCATCTTTATAACTCCTCCCTGTATACCTTGACATCTGTCTTCAGCTCATTGCTGTAGCCTGCAGGCCTTTGCTCTGGATCTGGACCTAATGAAACTACAGAAAACTGATTAGACGCTCTAACTAAAACCATATGCTGCAGGCTCACTGAGGGGCCCTCTCCTGGAAAAATTCCCATCTCTCTTTCTGACTAGATTACATTTCCTGCTCTGTGTTATATGTTACCAGTGGGCTTTTGTGAAGCCAGTAATGCGGTTTGGAGATAATAGTAGTTGGCGTTGCTTTGAATCTGTAAATTCTGGTTTTAGGGTTGCAGCAGCAGGGAATATTCCGAGTGCCAGGATCACAGGTGGAGGTCAATGACATTAAAAACTCATTTGAGAGAGGTGAGTCCATATATTCCCTACTGTCATGTCAAAAATGCCTAAACAGAATTTTCCACAACAAAGTTTATCATTGAAAACGCATCAATTTTCTTCATTAGGTGAAGATCCCTTGATTGATGACTCAAATGAGCATGATATTAACTCAGTGGCAGGAGTTCTGAAGCTGTACTTCAGGGGACTGGAGAACCCTCTTTTCCCAAAGGAGCGTTTCTTGGACTTCATCTCTACCATCAGTGAGTCAAAAAATTACTCAAAAGAGTTGGGAGTGAACCAGAAATAGTGGAGATAACACACTGTAATGTGTGTACACCTTGCAGCGGTGTGGCTGTCAGTCTCAAACATGAGTTTTCAGAAACTTTTCTTTTTTTCTGCCTTGTTAGTCTTTTTTTTCCTACCAGCCATGGTAAAAATAGATTATTGATTTAAAAAAAATATATAATATGTATTAGGGTTGTCAAAGTGAATGAGGCGTTAACACAGATTCCTTTTAATGGTAGGGTGAAGCATCTTCACTTGTCTCTGAAAACCAAAGAATTCTCAAGTCAAGTATGGGGCCATCTGTCTGCCAGCTCAAACAGGGCTGAAAACTGGTCATTCATCAGGGCAATGATTCTAAACACAAAGCAAGAATCGAGGTGTTGCAGTGTCCCCATCTGAAAGTCCAGACTTCAACCTGATTGAAATGTTATGTTGGGCTCTTAAGAGAGCTGTGCATGAACAAATGTCTGCAAACCTCAGTGAACTGGTGCAAAGTTTTAAAGAAAATGGGCTAAAATTGCTCCACAACAATGTGAGAGGCTTATAACAACATACAGAAAACAGAGACTCTAGGTCTTTGCTGCTAAAGGTAGTTCTACAAGCTGTTGAACCACAGGGTGCTCTTAGTTTTTCACATGAACACATTAAAGCAGCAATGTTAAACCGCTTAATTTTTATCTGTTGTGTTTCAGAGCTGGAGTCCGGAGCTGAGAGAGCACATCACATTCAGCAGATCATTGTGACCCTTCCTCGAACAGTCATCATTGTCATGAGATACCTTTTTGCCTTTCTCAATCAGTGAGTCACACTACACCCCTTGAAGCCTTAGCTATTGTTGTGCACAAAATTGAGTGTAGTAAAGATGAGTTTCCTCATTTCATAATCACTATAGAGGATATGGCATTGACTCTAGCACCTTACCTTGAATGCAAATGTAATTCTGATCTGTGATGAGCACTACACCAGACAAAAAAATAAAGAGATAGGCAGGTGAAAAGATAAGAACTGAATAACCTTCTATGTACTGATTCATCTGTTTGGAAGTTATTTGCAGGCTTGGAAACTCACATGTCACAGAGGTTGTATGCTGCCTTCTGATAATGGATGTTATTATAGGTTCAACTACAGAAGAAAGTGTGCGACTTTATATCCATCTTTGTTGGAGTTATTCCTGCAGGGGTGTTTGTTATCAGCTGTGGCTTGTTAATAATGTGCAGAGTGTTCCTTTTGCAGCGCTGATGATTTAGTTTGCAAAAATGGGTTAATGAGTTTGCTAGATAAGTTGATTTGTTGCATGGGTTTGATGATCATAGTATTTCTAACTCAGCTGTGCATTGATGCATATAAGACCTTATGTAAAAGCAAAATGAGGTTTAAGTTCGTGCCTCTTTGAAAGATGCCTCAACTGTCATTCAGAGCTGTGCCCTATAGATTATTGCATTTTTTTTAGCAGTGACCCATGTACATACCTGTATGTGACGGGCTACTCTCAATTTGCAGATATTTTTAGCATCTTTTGGCAGGATGTTTCCACTGTGCTACACATATCTTCTATTTCACTTCAGCTCTCAGTTCAGTTCTGTTGTACACTAACTACCCAACAAACTATATTTTCTTGAAGTGTCCTTGGAGACCAAAATGGGGCCAAAGGAAGAGAATTTTTTAAATCAGATTCATGTGGGCAGAAACTTGGTTACAAATGAGAGCTAATAATGTTAATAGATATGTACTGAGGTCATAGCTTATTTTTGCTGGCAATGAGGGGCCTACAGGCAGCATTATCAGGTTTTACATGTAATGCACATGCTGATTATTTATGATGAATTCTAAAATATAATTAAATTGAACACTAATCTTCAGACTAGTGCATTAAACCTTGCTGCTACACACTTGGGTATGTTATGTATTTTACTAAATTAATACAATTAAGAGGCCATAAAAGAGTGCATCTCCAGCTCTATACAAACAGCTGACTGATGGGATTTTGTTCACGACATATCTCATGGACACATGGAGACCAACAAGTAGATGCAGGGTTCTCCGTCAAGCCACCTGACGCTGAGAAAAGTGCAGAATAGAAGAATGATAATAAAACAGTGGCAATGTGTGTGCATTATTTTACTCTGTATGTACTAATGTGCCTGGACAGTCCTGGCAACTGTGAGGGTGGAGCAGCTTTTTTATGTAGACACAAGTTGGGGGACTTTCAGGAAAAAAGCTTGTGAACCACTGTGTTTGTGGACCAGAACTTCATCTGACATATTATGTGATCTGGTATCTTAAGAGTTTCATTTATTGAAAAATGATCATTTAAGAGAATATGGTAAAAATCCAGCAATGCTCCCCTCTCCCAAAGTCTTTCCCAATACAGTGATGAGAATATGATGGATCCATACAATTTGGCTATCTGCTTTGGTCCCACCCTGATGCCCATCCCAGATGGCCAGGATCCTGTGGCGTGTCAGGCACATGTCAATGAAGTCATCAAGACCATCATAATCCATAATGAGGTCATCTTTCCAAATCAACGTGAGCTGGATGGACCAGTGTATGAGAAGTGTATGACAGGTGGAGAAGAGTACTGGTAAGTATTGGCTTGATCAGATGACAGGCTGTAGCTCTCTGCCTTGTATTGAATTTTATTAGCGAATTTCTTGCCTAGTTAATTAAATTAATAGTAATAAACCATTCCTATTTTACTTTGCATCTGCTTGTTTAGTGACAGCCCCCACAGTGAGCCAGGAACCATTGATGAGGCTGATAATGGTACTGAGCCGCACACCAGTGATGAAGGTTAGTTCAGCAGTCTTGTACTGTTTTATATTAATAAACTTGTTCCTAAAGGTGCTATATTTAGCTTGGATAGCAGCACATCCATGACAGCAGCAGGCTCCTCACAAAGACTTTATCATGGCTTTCAACTAATATTGTTCATTCGCTCGGGCCATTTTTTAAAATCATGTCTAATGTTAGTAGAATTTTTAGCTTTCATGTCAGGTAATACAACATGCCGTTCACATAAGAAAACATATTATGTTTTTTAGAAGGTTGTTCAAAAAGCTTAAAGCACAGACTGACCTTTTTTATTTAGCACTCTTCACTGAGAAGTGAGCGAGGTTTCCACAGCAGCTTCTGATCGCAAAGGCTTATGTGATGTTTGAAGCTGAAAGCAAGTTGAGTAAACAGTACTGGCATGCAGCACAGCCTCTTTGATCCACATTTCTGTGCATGTGAGTGTGTGCCTCCCCCCTCTCCTGCTCGCTCTTTGTTCAGTGTTAGTCAGCAATTCTCCTGGGACTTTCTCCTTTGTATAGTGTTTCCCCAGTCCTCCTTTGAGCTTTGAATACATAACTGGGCCAGGCACCAAAGCCAAAATACTAGTTTAACATGGAATTCCATCTCCTGTACTGATGTGATGACGACTTGGGTGAATCTGTATTTGAGCTTTATTTTTGTAGGTGGCTGTGTTTGTATAGAGTGCTGACCCCGTTTTTGTTTTCTTGCTCTCGCTTATCAAAGAAAACAAAGGCCTTTTCCCTGATGTAGCAGCTCCTCTTGCAGGGCTTTGATACTCATTCTTGTATGATATTATGGGATTGGTGTTGCAGTTTGATTCTTTTGGCAATAGTTTATTTTTTTCCTGAAATAAAAAGCAGATTAACTTCAAATTAAGAGCGTATCCCCTGCTGTGATGATCATAGCCTTTCTCTTTTATTTGAGCATAACTGAAACAGAATCTGAACAATGCTGCTTTTAAATTTGTCTCAGACCGCAGCTTCAATGTTCTCTTTAAGCCTTGGTGGGTTTTAGAAATGAAACTTTCTGGGCATTCTCTGTAAATGAGACACTTGCTCAGAGATTACTACTGTTAAAATGTTAACTGTGACTGACCCCTGCTGGTCTGGTGAAATACACAACAAACATATTTCTAAAAGGAAAAATGTAAAGGAAAATATAACGGCTTCATAATTTAGTCTTTAGTCGCATTATTGATTTTACCTGTTTGTAACAACAATTTATTATTATACTTATTAAAAGAAAAAAGGAGTTGACATAATGTGAAAAATGTTGATAGAAGACAAGTTGACAATATGCTTTAAAGAATATTTTACCAACAAAATAGCATTTTATTATTTTTTTTTAATAAAAATATATACTTGATTTGAAGCTTATGCCAGCAGCATACTCCAAAAACATTAGGACAGGTTTTCACTCTGCAGTCACTTTGTAAAGATCTAAACACTAAAATAACTATTTCTGTAGCTTAAAGAAATAACACATTTCTCATTATTTGGACATAAGATGTCAGGATTGTGACTTGTTGGACACTGTCTTTCTGAAATGATGTCTCCCCTGAAAAAGCTGCAACATGGATGCTAGTGCATGTTGATCCAAAACCTGTATATGTTGTTCTGCATTAATGTCTGACAGATGTGCAAGTTATCCTTATCATGTACTTTAATTCATCTTATTGCATCACTGATGCTGGTTTTTGAACTGTGTGCTGTTAAAAAGCAGGATAGTCACTCTCCTCTTCAGCACAGAGAAAGCAACATGAATTGAGAAAATGAGCCCAAATCCGAAAATGGCAGTGCTTCTGGTTCTCATTAATATGTCTTTTATGTTTGCATGGTAGAGTTTTAATTTCAATTTTTGCATGCAGTGATGAACGGTTTTCCATGATCTCCTTTCACAAACATCTGTTTTAATGCACTGATGTCTGAAAACCTGGAGATTACAGCCTTTCTTTGTTGGTTATTAGCCTTGCTTCTTGTGCACAAAGATCAGTGCATCTTTTACTAATGTAATCATGGTTCAAAAAGCAAAGGGGCTCCCCTTAAGATATTGAGCTGATGCTCTAAGGGGGAACCCTTAAAATAGTCCACTTTCAGTGCTAATAAATCCCATTACAGTTCACTGGAAAGGAGTGTGGACCAGAATGTCAGATGCCACGACTGACTGGTTAATTGTGTGATATGTCAAATGAGTCATCTTGCAGCATCCTCTAGCTGTAAAGCTTGAAAACTGTCAGAATCGTCATAAATAAAGAGGGTATTGTTTTTTTGTGGATTCGGTCCACCACTGTGACAAGGCACCTGTATGCCCAAAATTAGCTTCTCTCATCAAGATCATGCCAAATTTGGATTTTTAAAATAGCACCATTAATAGTTTGTTTCTTTAAAAGAGCTTTCAGTGCCTATGTGAGATTTTATGATTGTATCAGCTGCATACAGTAGTAGGAGAATGTTTTTTGGCATTAATCACATTTTTGACCGTTCTGCTGTGTGTTTATATACGTGCGTGCATGTGATTTGTGAAGTTGTGGTACACGGCTGAAAAAGCCTGGGTGTAATAATACTAGATGATAAGATTTAACGTTTCTTTGCAGTTTTTTGTTAAAAATCTTTATTTCTTATATCTTAAAATATAGTGGCCACTCCTCGGAGTATTTACTTCTTAGAGAAACTTTCTGTAATGTTCCACCAAACAACATTTGATGTTTTGGACTATTTTCAATTCAGTTTTAGCTTAAACTTGTTTCCATATCATTGTATTTTCTTTTTCTTCACATTTTAAACAATACTTGTACAGGATTGTGCCGTTACTGTTGTAGATCATGTGTCTCATTAATCATGTTGAGGGTAGAACTAGCCAGAATGCTACCATGTTTTTACCTGAAGTCTAATTGTAGTCAAACTTTTTCTTTTTTTTTATTAATCTTTTCTTGTGATGTGTTTTTAGAAGTTGAGCAGATTGAGGCCATCGCTAAGTTTGACTATTCAGGACGAAGTCCAAGAGAGCTGTCATTCAAGAAGGGGGCCTCTCTGCTTCTGTATCACAGAGCGTCTGAAGACTGGTGGGAGGGTCGCCATAACGGTGTGGATGGCCTCATCCCCCATCAATATATTGTAGTACAAGACCTGTAAGTAACACCACATCCTGTTTTAGCTGACTTATTGTGTGAAAGTGATCATTTTAAGTTTCACTTTTTAAGTCATACTTTAGTTAAGTTACATTTCTATCTGTGACCATCAAACTGTACAACTCCTCCATGTAGCAACAACATCCACTTTGCACTTCATTTACATTTTACTGGTTATCATATTGATAATATTGTACATATTACTCAGTGGCAGGATTTATCCTGTATATGTTTATATAGATATTATAACAAAATTGTAATTTTTCTTATTGGGATAGCTATCTTTATCTTATCCTTTCTTATTTGGTATGGAGCGACTGTGTGCACACAATTTCCTCCAGGATTAATAAAGTATTCTGATTCTGATTGATTGATTAATATATGGGGGCATGTAATGTAGGGTTTGTTTATAAACAGCTGATTTTGCTTTTTCAGGGATGATGCATTTTCAGATAACCTCAGTCAGAAAGCAGATAGTGAAGCTAGCAGCGGGCCGTTGCTGGAAGAAAAGGGCTCATCCAAAAATGACATCCCATCACCATGTGAGCAGTCACCAGATTACAACTTTGGAGGAGTCATGGGGAGGTGAATATGATTAAGAGCAAATACCTTTTATCTTGTAAAAGTTTATAACCTTGAGGAGTTTTTCTGATGGACATGATCTGATCCTTCTCAACAGGGTCAGGTTAAGATCTGATGGAGCTGCAATCCCGCGTCGTCGAGGCGGCACAGAGACCCACAGCCCAACCAGAGTGGCTGACACCCCACCGCGGGCTGCAGCCTGCCCCAGCAGCCCTCACAAGATGTCCATCAGCAAGGGTCGTATGGAGAGCCCAGAAAAACGGCGCCTTGGAACCTTTGGTAGTGCCGGCAGCATTAACTACCCAGACAGGAAGGCCTATCCAGAGGGCCACCCGCTGAGACCAGTTCCGGGGGCCACTCGTCACAGCAGCCTGGGGGACCACAAAACACTGGAGACAGAGGCACTGGCTGAGGTAAGTTTCTACTTGTTGGATCTTTTTATTATTATTACTATTATTATTATTATTAGCTGAAAATGTGTGTGAGCTTGTCTAAGTAAACTGGATTGTTGTCTGCTGTCCTTTTGCATCATGAAGCACATCAGTATGTCCTCCAGCTCTGTCTACCCACTTATTATTTAACTGCACCTTTTGAGTTGAAAACATTAAAAATTTATCAAAAGAATGAATGATATGGTTTTAGATCAGTGATATTTTATAAACATTTTACAGTTTCAGTTTAGGCAAAAGAAAAATCAAATGTTTTATAAAGGGATGTGTTACTCTCTTTGCATCAGATAGAACTGGATCAACTGTCAGTGATTATAATACTGAGGTAAACTGGGTAAGCATGGTAAACAGAGCTGGGCCCCCTGCTGAAGCTGTCAGTCTGAGAACAGCAGCTGGGATTTTGTATAAATATCAAAGGCCAAACTTTAGCTAGGAGATAGACAAACCTCTAGGACACAAACGTCTGAATAAAGATCACTGAAGGTTCTGATCCAATTGAACCTCATCAGTGAGTGACTGTAGCTGATACCATTTGACATAATCAAAGCAAACATATTTACATGCATTCAATTAAATTGGAACTCCAGGGCATGTGGTAAGTGGAATGAAAAGTGACGTTATTACAGCCTATTCAATATCTGTTACATGTGTATATATATTACAGCTATATAACATAGTTCTGAAATATTAACACAGTAAACCAGTGCCACCTTTTTATCTCGTTTATAGCAAGCTGCTCATGTCCTTGATTCCAGTGGCAAGCAAATAATTTGGCATCCTTAGTAAAAAGTTTCTGAAGTGAAATTAAATTAAATATGAGCTAATTCTGGAAAAGGTTTACATAGTCTGATAAAACAGGATGCCGATCATATATACACCTATAAATCAACGATGGATCATCCTCACATTCACAAACTAAAGGTTTTTCCCACGGTCCTCAAAGTCCTCCAAACTAAACAATGAAAAAGTAAATAGATTATTTTTTTTTTGCGAACAGATCTTTGACAGTAGCATACATTTACGTGTCCAAACTTTTGCATGATACTTGAAACTTTTTTTGAAATCTTTTTTTTTTTAAATGAGTCTCTGGAAAAGTATTACACTGACCTAGATGAGTCTCAGATGTACTGTTCCTCTCGTCCTCATTTCTCCAGGACATAGAGAAGACTATGACTACGGCACTCCATGAGCTGCGTGAACTGGAGCGTCAAAACACAGTTAAACAGGCTCCTGACGTGGTCCTTGACACCCTAGAACCGATGAAAAATCCAGTTAGCTCAGAGCCTGGCAGCCCACTTCACACCATCATGATCCGTGACCCAGATGCAGCCATGCGCCGCAGCAGCAGCTCCACCTCTGAGATGATGACCACCTTCAAACCTGCTCTCTCTGCCCGGCTGGCCGGAGCTCAGCTACGCCCACCACCAATGAGACCGGTGCGCCCTCCTCCAACGCAGCACCGCTCAAGCAGCTCCAGCTCTTCGGGGGTCGGCAGCCCCGCTGTAACTCCCACTGAGAAGATGTTTCCAAGCAACAGCACGGCGCCAGGCTCTAATGTGAATATTTCTGGTGATGGTGGTGATAAGACTGGCACCATGTAGCACAGGTGAAACCTGCTTGGTGAGGGAAAAGCTGATGGGAACAAAGATGATGTGTGAAAAGCAGGAACAAAGTCTTTCCTCTCTACATGACCATGTTACTGTGGTGATAAAGCAGCAGAAAATGCTGTAGAGGCATGATGGCAGAAACCTCAGCTCTCTTCGAAACTTGACAGTAAATGTGTTAAAGAAAATGTTAGCTTCGGTTATACCTCAGTTTCAACAAAAATCTGTGGCCATGATCTCTTTTCAGAGATGCATTGAATGCAAGTAAAGCAATACTTGTGTAACATTAGGTTTTTCCCATCTTATTCAGTCTGATGTTTCAGTCACCCCCCCTGATGTGGGAAAACTCTTCATCTGGAATGGGTTAGGTATTCAGGCTAAAATACCACCTCTGTTTACCATTTAGGGCATGAGCCTTAAGACTGCCCATACAAACTTACATGTTCGGTTTGTAATATAACACATTCAGTTCAGCAACGTAACAACATATTGACATTTACTTCTGCATGCAGCAATCGGAGATAAAATAAAGGAAAAGACTTGCATCACTGAAAGGAGATTTGTAAAGACATGGTCTATGAACTTGCTTGTTAATCATTGTAATAATATATAAGTTTAAAAGCTTTTTCACAATGATGAAAAAGAAAATATTTAGGTCCAAATATTTGAAAAAGAAGTACTTAATCATATAGTGCTAGATCTAAAAATTGGCATGTGTGGCATTACTACAAAATATGAAGCATTTTGGCATGAAGAGGACTTTTGAAGAGACGTTAGTAATCAGTGCCACAATATTACAAAACAATGCCTCCTCCACCATCATGCATGGTTGGACAGTGAGCAGACATAACATGCCTGATTCCATGTTTTCTTTCTATGTGTTGTATATGAAATGCAGAAAACTAATGGACCGACTAATGTAGGAATCCTGTGGTAAACTTGTACATAAAATATGGCTATTAATTTGTTAGTGTTAATTGTGTACAGGTTAATACAAAAACAAAAGTGACGGTTGGTGTGAAATGCACTTGTAAAGATCACAAACCACCTTTCTATAATTTTCCAGTAAAATGTAAACATTATTTGATTGTAAATTACAGTTTGGGTCATTTGCCATGTGCTGTGTGCTTAGAGTGCATTTGGTAAAAGTACTGTAGAACAAAGGCTGAATAAATGTTCTCCGTCATGTTTCTGACACAGTCTCCCATTTTAACCCAGTTTTCACTTGTAGTGTTTCCTCTTCTAAAATGATTCAGTTGATTTTTCTTATTGCAAAAGCAATAGCACATCCTCTTACGGTCTTTATCATTTAAAGTCAAAATGGTTTACCCATTCAAAGGAACATGTGCAGTAGGTTTTGTAACAGGTTGTTATCAGAGTGGTCTCCTTACTCCCTGCCTTTTTTTAAATGTCTGCTGATAGATACAATAATGCTCAGAGTGCTTGTGCCTTTTTGGCTGGGTCAAAACTAAATAAGAATATTTACGTGTTTTTACCTTCTCTCACTTTTGTCTTCTGACAAATTTGATCCAGAGACCTTGTCATTTGCATCTTAAAGAGCTTTCTCCGTCCTGCATGCTTTGCTCTGTAACTGAGACCTATATGTCAGACTCAGTGGCTGTATGTTGTGCCTTGCCTTGCTAGAATGCACAAATTCAGTCAGTAATGGACTAAGAAACTGGCCTTAATATTTATTTTGTTGAGGAAAAAAATGAGTTGTGATAATACGAAATATTGAACAGCTTGACTGATTGGAAAAAAACATGTTTAAACTTTTAAACATGACATACTTAATTATTAGCTCTTAAAAGAGACATTGATTTCAATGTTAACTACAGATACATGCAGTAAACTGTTACTAAGAAGAGAAGGCCTGTACAGCTAAGATAAAAAATGATATAGCATTTAAATTTAAGCAATGCACTCACATCCTCTGCTGGTTCCTGCTGGTATTGCTGCATCCTGTGACGCACTAGTAGAGCTTTCACCTTTCATGGGCATTAAAATAAATCTGGAGCTGGTATTATGAAGCCTAAATTCATCCATTTATCATATTATTCTTATTTTTTTTCTGGTTATAGTTTTGCACATATTGAGGATAATACAGAAAGCACACAGTTTTATGGGGGTGAGATATTCAGATTTAACTAGATTTTTTTTTTTATTTAAAAATGCTTGTGTATGTGAAACAGAACATTTGAGTGCCTTTTGTGCTCAACATAATTTTTTTGTACTTTAGATTTTTTTCTTTAATTTTTTTTACTTTTTAGAGACTAAAATATGTGGCCTGTTGACAAGGTCCTGTTGCCTTTTTGTCAAAAATCCTGTCAATATTCAGTTGTTAAACCACCATATAAACAAAAACTGTTCATGGGTAAATCATTGGATTTTGGGTAAATCATGAGTGGGGGTAATAAAAACTGCTGTATACATAATCTGGTGAAGGCAACCAGAATCATCTCAGAATATTGCTGTTATCGTTTTATTTTTGTTTGTTTTCCTTGTAATCTGCCTGTGCTGTGGTTGAGCCTTTAGCTCTTGTCTTTTCAAAGAAAAGTTGTGGTGTTGTTGGCAGCAGCTGACCTGTGACAGGCCTTCGTCATGTATTAGTTGCTAAGTATTTGGTGCCCTCCGTTTCCCTATACATGTGATGTTACAGTGACATTTTCTTTCCAGGAATACACGCTGAAAGCGTCACACTGTCTGCAAACACGAAGAAACAGTACATCAGTATTCAAAAAGAACATCCCAGTAAAAGAGCTGAGTGAGGCTGTGTTCAGGAGTGTGAATTACAGTCATGCTGTTTATCTTCTCTTTAATTGTTTGTCTTAGTGGTGCTGTTTGTTGACGAGTGTCTGCTTGGTTGAAACCTGTGATGTAGTGAACATGATCCTTCTGACTGGATGTTGAAAACTTCTGCGTCAAAATAAAACCATTATTGCTCTGTGATCTGGATTTTCTGTCTGAATAATTTTGTGTATCAAGACTGATCTCAACTCGAGGCTGGAGCACAGTCCAAAAGGTAAACAAATAAATATTTATTTGTTTTTTCATTTTAGATGTGCTTTAACCATGCTTTTTATATTAGAGAAATTTGTGCAAGGAATTTAAGGAAAAAAAATTGGAGCACTAAACCCAAAATCCAACAATCTTTGCAAAAGTTACAAGAAAATATCTGTATTTAAATGAATGAGAACAACAGTATGCACATTTGATTTATTTGGCGTATACCACAAGAGAATTCCTATAATAAATACAAAAATTCTAGACGCTATGCAAATGTAAGCTTCTCTTAGCTGGTCATTATTCAATCATCCTGTTCATGTCATTTATTGTACAAGCCACTCACAGCTACATACCAGTTTTCTTCTAAATAAATTAAGGTATTTTATTCATCCCGTAGACCAAGAAATTCAGGTGTTACAGCAGCAAGTAGAAAGTTGCAGTAAAAAACTATTTACAATAATAGAAAAAAAGGGCTATTAAAACACATCCAGATGGAAAGAATTTTAAATAATTGCACAGGCAAATAGACTAAATCAGTCTAATATATATATATATATATATATATATATATATATATATATATATGTATGTATTTTTAAAAAAGTGTATATCATGCACTGACTAAGATTGTCAAAGGAACAAATGTACAGTTTTGCAGTTTGAGACTGATGTGGTCGACGAGTGTGTGGGAGGAAACAAGTGTCCATTTCGACAGACTGCTGTTGAACAGTGTTGACTGATGGGGCTCCTTTTTACACTGAGGGTGCAGCAGCCTGTTGCTAACGGAACTACCAAGAGCCCCCATGGCTTCATGTTTTATTTTGTTTTTAATGTTAAATTATGCTTCTTGTATTCTGTGAAGTACTTTGAAACACCCTGTTGTTGAATTGTGCTATACAAATAAACTTGCCCAGATTGTAACACTGAAAATGAGCAATCTCAGGTCAGGAAACATCTTAGGGTGAAGTCATTTAGTCAATTTGGCATCATCGTGTTACGTGTAAATATCCAGTTTTGGCCAGTTTCTTTAAAATGATCACCCCTTCTGACTGATGTTTAACCCTCTCAGTTCCACAAAACCGCAATGAGGAAGGTGAGTCATGGTTTGTTTCAACAAGTGCTTAGCAGCTCTGCTACATATTGTCCAACATATGCCAACCCACAGTGACATGATAGTATGTGGATCACATGGGTGGATCTACAGTTTGTAAATTATTTAATTGGAATTCTCTTCCCGGTATGACCGGAAGATTAACTCATAAACTAGATTCTGCAGTTCATTCAGTGGCCACTTGATGGCGAAACTGGAACAGAGGTAGTGCTTGATGAACAGTAGCACTAGATTTTTAGTGTGCTCTCACCTTTCTTTAGATTATCCTCCAAAGATTTACAGCAAGGTCTGTGGTGAGGGCTACATATAAATATTGCAATAGTTTTGCATAATTTAAGTGATAAATCTCCACTTAAATTGGTTTTCTAGTTCATTGGAAAGAGATTTCCATATGTAGTGTAAACCGTCAGAGAATAAATTAAATTCACACGAACATGCCAAACAAGAAACTGTGTTCTCGTCTTTCATTAGACTGTAAAACATACCACCATATAATAAGGAGTGCTGAAGGCTGACAAAAGGGCTTTAAAATCAGTCTGTATTTTTCAGTGCTCCAAGTGTGAGGCTGTAATGTTAATATTATTTTAGAGCAATTTTAAGCAGTTAATAATTAGCATGCCTTTAAAAAGGATAGAAACATAAAAGCACAACAAAAGAAAAGACTTAAGCTTTACTTAACTAAGGACTGAACGTTCCTAAATTAAGAAGGCAGTGCTGGAAAGGCTGGTGTGTGTTTGCTTTAAGAAATAAAAATCTGTGTTGAGTTTTGTCAGAGATAAAGTATGAATTGATCTCATGAATTATTTAGAATACTTGGAATAAAGAAGACAACAGACGTACTAGACCAAAGACCAGCAAGTAAATCCAGTTACTTCTGTTGGCACAAAAACTGTTGTGTGCATCTCTAGAATTAGGTGTCCCTCATAAAGCGCAAATGCTACAGCTAGTTTGACAAAAAAGTTACGTAATCCATCTCTGGTGACCTAATTTGGCTTATATTCCATTATAATTAATGCACAAATGAGAGCAAACACTCCAATAACACATAATCTCTTTGTGAGAAGCACCGTGGAACAAAATTATCATAACTTTGTGTCTGAACCTCATTGTGCTTCTTTCTTCATCTTATTCACATCAAACCAATTAATGGTAAAGTAGTTACACTCTACAGATAAAACCCCTGGAGGACCAAAGACGAGCCATAGTTTATTCATTGTAATTTTTCACTGTTCTCCTTTATAACCATGTTAAAATATTTTAAAGCAAAACTCATTGACAGTATTTGACTTTAGATTAGGATGTAGTATTTCAGTGTGATTTACATTAATAACAATGTGCACATGCTGCGCCATTCATGCCTGTTGGTGAGATCAAACCATAGTTTCCTCAGAAAAGAGAAAGATTAGACCAAATTAAGATGTCAAAAGCAGCACAGAGAAAGGAGTCTTCTATGAAAATAAGTAAAAAAAAAAAAATCATGTTTTCCAGTTTCAATATTCTGCTGTCCTCTGTGTATCAGTCAGTTCTGACATCAGATGGCAAAAGGGATCCCTCAGATGCTTCATACTTTATGCTGCATGCAAAATAGAATGTCTTCCTTTGATGTGATGCGTTTTCATCCATATTCTTTGACCTTACTCAAAAATGGGAACATTTTATCTGTTTCTGGGCATTTATGAAGCAAATAATTTTGACTGGCTTCCTCAAGCATAAATGGAACAGAAGTCAATCAGTAGGCTTTTAACGTTATAGCAGATGGCAACAGCTCTACATTTCAGTGACATTTCCAGCTATGCTGCACCTTTGAAGTGCAGGATTTCAGCTGAGAAGTGCACATTCTGCATGCATAAAAAATTAAGCTTGAGGACACAATCACAGGCAAATCGGGCTGATAGTTGTTAATGTTCGTGCGAATCTTCACGAGTCACACCGTAGAATATATGACATGCCACATAAGCTGTGCAAGACCTGTAGCAGATTACTACATCGGTTCAGTCGTTGCTGCTCCACAACCACAACAAACCAATAGATTCATAGTCATTTCTGGAGATTTCATTTTTCTCTGGTATCCTTGAAACTTTTCAAGAGTTTCTGAGCTGATTTTCATTTTTATATATTTGTATTATTTATTTATTTAGCCTCTTTTCCCCAATTAATTATACTGCAGAAATATAATTTCCCTTCTGGATTGATAAAGTATAATTTAATTCACTTCCATTCACTTTAGTTCAGCTACAGACAGTTCAGTAAAGTGTAGTTTAAATTAATTAATATAAATAATCATGTCTTTGGATGAAACCACTGAACCAAAATTTTCTATGAATATCTGAACATAAATTAATGGTATGAAAATCATTGTGCGTAAATAAGAAAATGAGTACCCTTTTTGCTGGTCAGTCTTGACTTGAATTTTTTATTTTTATTTTTTTGCCTGCATGAGTAGATCTGGAAACCTTAAGGGATCATTGTTGCCACGTGACTCCGAACTGACATAGTGACACATTTCCTGAAGAATAAAACACTAAATCCATATTTTAAAAGTAGAACATTCACCCAAAACTCAGCAGTAAAACAGAACTTATTTGTCAGCATCTTTAAAGACAAGAATGCGAGGACATTATTTAGCACCACATACATCTCTGTTTTCATCTGTTTTCTCTAATTCCCCTCAGCTCAAGCCATTGTTAAAATGCCAGACAGGTCTGGCCTTGTGCACTGGGCAACACAGGGCCAGATGACTCATTGCTAAGGGTCTCATTAGATAAAAATATACCAGTAGAGAACAGATAACAGTAGAACACTGATAAGACAAAGCACATTACAGTGTGTCAATTGACTGTAGATTCACCTCTTCCTAAAGACTGAATATGAAGACTAGCAAATTTGCATTCCAGGTTTTGCTTTTAACACAATGCAACCGGGGTTTAGATGATCAGAAAACCCCTCTTTTCCCTGTGAGAAAATCAATGAAAATGCAGCAGTGATTCGTGGTGTGTTTGTTGGAACTTGTTGTACAGTCGCTGCCTTTTTAAGTGAAAAACGCAATGCAGAGCTTCTCAGGACGGGCTGCAGTATACTTAAATATGTTGTTGCCATGTCTCAATAAAGAGGAACAAGAAGAGCAAAAACAGCAAAGCATAATCATGTAGTTTTGTTGTGCTGAAATATGAATTTTATTTACGTATTGAATCCATAACAAACTCTTACACTTGCTTCACTGAAGTGTGCAAAGCTAAAAAATTATTTCCCCACTTCTATTCTACAGTCATTTAGCAGATGTTTTTCTTCAAAGCGATGTACATCTGAGAGTAAGAGAAGATAAGATCCTTTATTGATCCCACGGTGGGGAAATGTCACTGTTACCGCAGCTCAAACACAAAGTAAAAGACACATTACACAATAGACAATATAAAAAATAAAGACACAAAAAAACAGTATGTACAATAAATAGTAAATAATAATAACAGAAAAAGAAAGAAACAGTATTTACATACACAGCCTCACCCAGTTTCTGTGCAGTGGTGAGGTGTTATTACACAGGTGAATATGGATATATAGAAGATATGAATTAACTGTATAAGTAAATGAGTGAAATGAAAAAAGACCATAACTAGGGCATCAGTAAACATCAGTGCAATGATGAAAACATCAGTAAACATCAGTCCTACTGAGATTTGAAGAAGTTTGTTGCAATAACAATTATACAGAATTATAGTGCAGCATTAAACAGTCTGATGGTGTTTGGTATGAAGGTATGAGTAAGAACAACACAAGCAAGAAATCAAACAGGAGGGAACATCATGATTAGCTGGTAGTCAGACTGCTGTGAGTCCAGTTGGATGGACAAAGCTGTTGTGTAGTGCTAGAGGCAGTGCATTTTTTCCCCCTCCTGGCAATAGTCCTTTGTTTAAATACGAGATCACAATTTCATCACACAAAATCATCTTGGGTGTAAGTGCATGCAGGTTGTTCAGTGCTGAGTTGTGCCGAAGAGCTGGACAAATCTTTCTAACTCATTCCGAAGAGTAGAAGAGTTGAGCTAAGTGTGGAAATGCTGCTTACACAGCTGAGTCTTTAGTTTGCTTTTAAAAGTACATAAGAACTCTACAGATAGGACAGAGTTCTGTAGATCATTCTGCCAACGGAAAACAACATAGGAAAAGGATCTAGCTACTGATTTCTGATGTTATCAGCCTGTGGGACTGCTGGGGTATAATGGAAGACCAGGATGCTTCAATAGCAGCCTTCAGAATCAGGTTCAGTCTTCTGGTAGATGGCTGCGTTGACTTTGGATAATTTTTTTTATTCTTAACCCATTCAAACAAAAACAGATGATAAGAATAAATGCAAAACAAGAGTGAAAATGACAGAAAAAAGAAACAAACCTTACATAAACTGCTTTTTTTTTACATGAACCTTTGTTCTAAATCCAATATTGTTGTAATAAATCCAAGTTGTAATAATTAGTTCAATATTACATAAAATCCAGACCTTAAAAAAATATCTAATTTAAAAACTCCAACAAAAAAAGCTGCTAAACTTTCCTGCTTCCACCTCCCAACCGAGAATGGGAGGCAGAGACGGTGTGATTCCTCCTGGGTAAAGCAGCAGCTACTGTAGCTTCAGGGCAGGGTTAGCTCTCTTTACTTTACCAGCAGTGGTGAAGCAGACATGGGACACTGCTAGAACTAACAGAGTTGTGTGGTGTTTATTGCTAAAGTTTGTAGTAAAACATTAACCACTAAACAAGCAGTTTCTAACTTTCTCTGCTCTGATGACCCCATCCCCTTTCCTCCCTACAGCTCTGACTTTTGCTCTGTACGTCTCTCTCCTCTCTAGCTCGACCATTCTTAAAAAGGGCCACAGTGTTCTTTTAACACAGCGCTGCAAACAACAGCATGTCTCTGTTTTTTGTTTTTTTATCAGTGTAATCTGGCAGATCATATTTTATTAGCTGCAGGCCCGTTTTGGCCCGTGGGCCACCAGTTGCCAACCACTGCTTCACACCCACTGTAACTAATGTGACATGTTGGTTAACTGGTCTGTTAAAAAGCATTAACCCTAAACTCATAAGTGCAGGTAAAATGTGTAACTCAACATTTCAATATAAAACTGTGTGAATGAGGAACAGCAGTCTTTAAGTTCTTTGGCCTTAGACAAATTTACCTATTCTTTCTTTCTTTTTGTGACTGCAAAAGATAACATAGCAAACCTACAAACTTCAAAAATTTTAGAAGTCAAAGTTTCTGGACTTTCAAGTGAAGAAGGATCAGGTATAATTATTTATATATACACAGAGTTTTAATTATTTTCAAATTCCCTGAAACTTGCCTGCAGCAGGGTCTCATTAAGACATAAACTGATTCTCTTTCGAGGAAGTCCTAATCCCTGTAAATGAAGTTAATATTTGAGAATAATCAATACCTTATTACATACTGCAACATTTTTACTTTACCTTGTTTTCAGGAATAGCTTCCAAATTCACTAAACAAATATAGAAAATCAATCACAGGTCCAGTCCAACACAATTTCAGAAGACAGCTTAATGAACCGCAGAAAATAGTTACTCACACATGATCAGTGATGCAAAGTTACAGGGAAAAGAACATTTGGAAATTTTGAACTTAATAGATTCAAGGAAAAGTGCCCACTAATATATCATGCAATTCCAGTAAATTTGAAACCAAGAGGCCTGCAGGCATTCAGTTCAGCATCTCATCTTGCTAATAAAAGCATATACTTCTGCTTGGCTGAGTATCCAATAATTTAACGCTCCCACTGTCCAGACTCATCCGACTGCTTCTGCACAGTGCTGGAAAAAGACAGAGGTTGGTCAAACTCCAGCTGAAACCACCTGATGCGAAGCACATTTGATTCTACATGATTAATTTATGGATGGGTTGATTTACATACATCATTCTTAACTTTCGGACCATCCATCCATCCACCCATTGGTTATACTCTAGAGGGTGGGGTAGATCAGAGCAGTGACAAGGCACATCTGATGGTGTCCTATTGTCTGGTACTGAGACAGCAGCTGTATATCTTTTGGGCCCTGTGGTTTGTGGGGTACAGTCTTTGTGGTTTGGGCTTGCTTCCCTCCAATTGCATCAAATTGGTATCTGGAGAGCTTGGAAGACTGGTGCCATGAGATCCCATCAGACTGGTATCTGGGAGATTTGGAGGCCAGCCGAGCACTTTCAGACTGTGTTGTGTTCTTTGAGCCCTTTCTAAACAGTTAATGCAGGGCTCACTGCTTTCCAGCTGCAAGATGGTGCCTTTTTTAGGGTTGTACTTTTAATATATTTAGGGGTGGTACTGCACTTAAAGATATTTAAGATTTCCATGAGCCATTATTGTGCATTTATTAATGTATTAGGACATTTGGAGACCTAATACATTTGTGGTCCTAACTTTAAATTAAACCTTGGTGTGTCAGTAACAATGAGCACTCAAACTCACAAAGAAATAGTTTCAGTACGTTCTGGTCAGGAAAAGACAGTGCAGAACTACATGATGTTATCTTTGCTGAATGAGACTGAGAGCAAATTGAACCAGAGAAGCTTGATAGGCCTTGACATTTCAGTTTCATGGATACCCGAATCATTTGGGATTTTTAGCATTCTAACAGGTGAAACATGTCATAGAAAAAATGTAATGCAGGTTGGTGGAAAGAAAAAGAAAAATATCCATTAGAGAAAGGTAATAAAAGACAACAGCCTATTATGAAGCCATGACATTTTCTGTAAGGTGTTCTCTGATAAATGCTGAACAACTGTAGAAATGATGAGTACATATCGGATGCCTTCTCCATGAAAGCGGAATAAGTTGAATGTTGCTGAAAATTTATTCTCCAGAAATAACACAGAGCTGTGAATGCAGTGTAAATCTGGCAATGTCCAACCAAAACAAACAAAAAAAAAAGAACAGAATGTAACCAGAGAGCAATGACTGCAGCATTTCGAAGATGTTTGAAGTACCTCTGCAGCTGTTTCCCACACATCATCTTATTATCCCTGCATATACAGACTGAGTATCAAATTATATATATGTGAAATGTAACATATAGGAGTTGCTTGGAAGCAATGGAGGGACTTAAAGGTGTGAGTGGTTTGTTAAGGGTACATGATATATTGTATTGGGGACAGTAATGGCTACACAAGATACAAGCTAGCAAGCAGTTAATCCACATCAGTTCTTTTTGCCACTGAGCTAATTGGAGAAGTTGCTTTACCAATTTAGTGGCTTCACTTTCAAGGTCAGCATAGTCTGATAGCTTCCTACTGGAAAGCATTTCATTTTGTGTTTTTATCTGATCTGCAGACTCCAATTAATGTTATTTTTAAACTGAGGCTGTCTGATGGGATTATTTTGTTTTTGGTAGAGTGCATTACTCAATAAACACAATTAGTTAGCTTGAGGCAGTTAAAAATAAACCAGAAAACTTCATCTAAATGTTATATCAGGGAGATGTCAACTAAACATGAACCTTTTCTTTAGTTGCACTCAGTCAAGCCATAATTCTGTGTATCATTTGTTAGAGCTGAAACTTGAAGATGTAAATGAGTTGATCATGTTTCAATTTCAAGACCAAAAACCTACAAGGATTAACTTATTGTTGTGCTTATTGAGGAATGTGGTATTATTAACATTACAAAGTGGTAACAAAGCATCATACCATGTATTTGCACCACAGCAATGTGCTCACAGAAATCTGGCTTCAGGTGACATTCCAGTGGATTTTTCCAAGTGGGAATTTAGAAATTCCTTTTTCAAGTTTAAATAAAACAGTTCATAAAACTAAAATCATAAATCAAGTGATGTACACAAAACAATATACAAAAATAACACAGTGGAAAGTGAAAGGAAAACATTCAACAGGTTGCTGTGGGTCTCAGGTGCTTGTTGGTTTAATGTTCCTCAAGACAAACTATTTTCAGATACTATGATGAAAGACTGAAACATTAAAAAAATCAGTTACTATTTTATAATAATATTTTACAGTTAATCTGACATCAAAAGGAAAATGAATAACAAAACAACCATCCTAAGTATTATCCATTAACCATATTATTGCCTATAAGATTATTAGCCAGAATTTTCAGACTTTGTGGATCCCTGGTTCTTAAGTGCTGGGGTTCTCTTGTTTTTGTGAAGCACCACAAAAGCACAATCCTGAATTGATAGATTATTCAAGCCAAGGATTGTCTGCTTAGATGCAGTTTGTCTGTCAAAAGCCCATGAAATCCACAAAACATTTTCTAGTTCAAGGACAAGATTTATTATGTATTAACTTCCCCAGTGATAATTATGAGAAAGCAACAGTTAAAACAGTGCATATATATGCTTCCAACAGGTTTTTAGCCTGTTTTATATAAGTTTTCCCACTTTTACTTGCCATCCAAAACATTTTGTTACCTTAGCAACTGATAAAAACTATTGCAAGCCATTCAAGTTACATTCACCACCAGTAAGTCAGCAACTTTCGACTATACCCATTTTCTACTCAGATTTCAGTCATTTAATTACATCTCTTCAGTGCGCGTGCACACACACACACACACACACACAAAATCTACAGTTTGGATTCCTTAGCTAATATAGTCCATTCTACACTGAATAATCATTAAATCCCTCTATTTACCATAAAAAGTAATTTATTCAACAAGGGTCTCCTTAGAGCACAATTAAAACAGTTAGTTTGTTCTTTCAACTTTGTTGGTTATCAACAATAGTGAAACTATGCCAAAATAAAATTTTGATGCACAAGTTGAATAATATTACATTCATGCAAGCTATGCAATACAGAGACCCATCTACGGAGCACCCTATAGGGACATGGGATCATTTTTTAATTATTTATTTTCTTTCTTTTGCTTTACCTCGCAGCATTTTCTGCTTTTCCATGCAATAGTCTATTTTTGCCTTACAATGCAATACTTTTGTGTTCCCTCGGGAAAAAGGATCATCTGACAGACTGATCACAAGAGAAACTGCTCACAGCCTCTTAAAGCCTTTTATTCAGTGTCTTTAAGCGTGTCTGCATTTATCCCTCTCAGCATCAACTCAACAGAACGTACACATTATGTCCACGTTAATTAAGAGAAATATGTTGTTGAAATGTAGTTCTTTAATGGGTTAATTAAAACTGAAACCCAACAAAAATGAAAGTAGAAACAGACTACCGAAGGAATATTCAATGAGTGGTGTGGATCATGTTGTTATAACATATGGGAGCATCACTGAATTCTACAAGCAGCAGCAATTGTTTTGATCAAATTAAATATTGATATTTATTAAATCATACTCCTTTACAAAAACATCAATTATATTTATTTACATTTAAAGTGCTAGATCTTTAAATAAGACATTGGGAGCATTCTTTCTTTCACTGCCTTTGTACAACTTTACAACTTTAGAAGCGCAGACCTCTGACAAGTCATTACATTCATTCATTCATTCATTCATTCATTCATTCATTCTTTCATTCATTCATTCATTTATTAAGAATCCTTAAAAAAATCCCTGGATCCAGGTGGTGATCCGGATCACACCCAAAATTTAATTACTTGTTCCTCGTTCAATTTCTGAGATTTTCTGAAAATCTAATCAAAAGATGTCCATAACGTTTTGAGCTATGTTGCTAACCGACAGACAGACAGACAGACAGACACGCCAAACACATGACCTTGGTGGAGGTAATAGTAATCTCTCTCTCTCTCTCTCTCTCTCTTTCTCTCTCTCTCTCTCTCTCTCTCTTTTTTGGCTACTTGCTGCATTCGATGTACCTCGAAAATGTGAGAACATTACTCATAATGACGCAACAATTTAAACATATACAGTACATTTCAATAAAGCAGTTCACTTTATCATGAATACAAAAGTATCAGAAATATGCTGTCTAAAGTTTTATTAAAATAGTAATAACAAAGGACATATTCTATTGGTTTTGTGTTGGCTAACACATGGCAATTCCACCTATTAATTTCACTTTAAGTGAGTTATGTTGCTAACCAACAGACAGACTAATTTTACTTTATGTGAAGCTGTAAAAAAAAAAAAAAAAAAAAAAAAAAGAGGGGGAGGTGGTGGGATCTAATTAGATACTGGCAAATCCCAGCAGCAGCTAACGCAACAGACCTACCGGTGGCTAGCGGAAGTTGATAAGTGACGTCATTTTGCGTCCATTCGAGCGGGACTCTGCTAGAAATAAGTGTTAAACTTTTCGAATCTGTGCACTTTTTCTGATCATGGCGTATCAGATAGAAGCGGATTTACCGCCGAGTCTTGCATGTCTGAAAGTAAGTTTTCGCCATGTTTATTATTAAGTGTATTTGTTTTAATGATGTGAAGGCTACTAGCCCTTAGCTAAAGTGGGAAACCACATCAGCTAGTATTAAGCTGGACCCCCGAAACAGGAAAATTTAAACGTATAAACAGTTTTTTAAAAAGTCAATTCAGTTGTTTTCTTTTACAAACTGGTCTGCACATATTTGTTCGTGTGATCTTAGCTAACTGAACAGTAATAAATCAACAAACACGTCCATGATTTAACATAACAGTTCCCACTTAATATTGATCATAGCTTATTTAGCAACTTGGAATACTGTCCCAACAGTTAGAACATGATGTTAACGTATTAAAACGTCTTTATAAAAGACATCGCGAGAGTGAAGCATGGACTTTTTAACATTCGGTATTTTCAACATGAGTACAATAGAAATGAGATGTAACGAGTTTGCTTTAGCTATGGAAATTAAACTAGGTTAATTAAACTCAAAATAGTTGGTTTTGTTGAGGTGTAATTGCCTGACAGCACCACAGCAGGAGAGGATGCGAATGATTTATAATTATATGGAAATAAAGCATTTGTCTTGGAAATTATTTCAGCCAATAAGAAAACCATTATCCATCACTTCAAGTAATTGCGTTTAAACAATTTAATGATAAATAAAGTAAACCTTACATACAATATAATCTTTATCTCTGTTTGTAGTGTAATTATGGAGTGTAAAATGGCATATAAAAGTATATGGCCAGAGCTGTGGTTGTTTTATTATTCCATTATGTGAATAATATTGTTCTGGATCTATGTATAACCCTGAATGTTTTCTCATCCACAGAATGTTGACACCCTGCTGCGATGTCCTATTTGCTTTGACTACCTCAACATTTCAATGATGACTCAGTGCTCGCACAATTGTAAGTAAGAAGCAGAGCAGCTTTAAGAAAAACTGTGATTCTAATAAGTTGCCCTAGAAATGTGGCAAAGCTTTTGTGTTTGGAAAAAAAAAAAACACTGAGTGCCTTGTATAATTATGCAAAATTGAGCTGACTGTTTGGAAAACTGTTGGAAAGCATTTTAAAGTGGAGTAAAAAGATGTCCACCTGTGGGTTTACGGCAGTAGGGAAATTTGCTGTAAGACAGGAAAAAGCAAAAGTACTTCTAAAGAAGAAGATACACTTTAGAAGCCATTAAGAGTTTTAAATTTTCCTTGGTCAAAGTTTTGCCAGAAACAGAATTTTGACCTATGAAGTGAAACATCATATTATTCGTTAGCTGCCGTCTCATAAGTAACTTTTGGTACAAGACTTATCACAAGATTGATTCATGGTATTGATTGTGGGTTCATAACCTCCTTGCTTTGAGTGTTCTGCTTAAGTTTTTGTATTAGATTTGAAGCTTCTTGACAATATTACACTGCAGCAGGGCTGGGTAGCGTGGGTGCCCCCCTATCCCTTGGTTCCTTCAGAGAGAGGGATGGGGCCTATAGATGAAAAAAGGCTACTGTTTGTGGGGGGAATACTGACTGAACAGTAACCTTTTTTCATCCTCTAGTCAAACATATAGTTGCTTCTCTGCACAGGGGGCAGAAAAGGCCCCATCCCTCTCTCTTCAGGAACCAAGGGATAGGGGGGCACCCACAATAAGCCAAGCATCCCCTCCATGTGTCTGGAAGCCTGCACCTCTATCATAAAATCTATTCATAAAAAATAGTCAGATCTAGAAGGAGGCATTGTAGCCGCTGATATTGGATCAATACATTTCTATTTGGTTGCGTGTCTTTGGCAAGCAAGTCTTCCATAACAGTGTTTTTCCTCTTGTGCTTTTCTCAAATCACTATGTTCATGCAGGGTTTGCATGATCCTCTGGCAAAAAACTACTGTTATTAAGATTAGAAATAATAATAATAATAATAATGATAATAATAAATACTAATTGAATCCAAGAATGTTGAGCCAGAATAAATCAGCTTTATCAAAGACATTTCTTGTGATGAGTGATGGGAAATGTGAGTTGCTTCAGTTTTTTTTATTGTGAGTACCACACAAGCACTCAGTGAAGTATTGATTCTAAAACTGTGTATTGTACTTCTCCAGTAAGTAGCAAAATAAAAAGGCTTTTATTGCAAACAAAAGACAGAAATATATTGAAAGTGATAAATGAACAGCAAAAATTTGGGTTCTAGATTAAAGGCAGGAAGATGAAGCAAATATATCTTGAATGGCTTAATTGTTTTGCTTTAATTTTGACTTGAATCTATTTTTTGTATGGACTGTACTTTTCTAAATTGACTGAATGCAATGGTGCTGTGAAGAAGAACATGTGGCGTTCCCTCTGAATTGAAGAGTTTTGCTGGAAATGAAAGGAAATTGGGTAGCTGTTTGCCGAAATGGATCAAACATAACACCCTTTCTGTTTGTGTTTTATTTTACAGTTTGCTCTTTGTGCATCAGAAAATTTCTTTCCTATAAGCTGCAGTGTCCAGTTTGTAATACAGTAAGTAGAAGCAGAACCAGAATGTTTATAATCAGGGAAGTCATTGTCAGTTTTAAACCTGATGTGGAAAGTGAATAATTAATCTGCAGATGTTCTGATGATCAGTTGGTTCTTAAAGTAGTTTGACAACAAAAGAAAAAAAAACTTTAACAAATATGAGGATGTTCCAGAATGACAGTAGATAAAATAGATCCCAGAGTAATACAATGAAACCCTGCAGGGAAGCTTTTGTTTTGTATTTCACTGCTCTCTTTCTTTTTTAGCAAATGACAGAACAAGACCTACGAAACAACCGCTTATTGGATGACTTGGTTGTGACTTTTCAAGCTGCAAGGTAAGATAATCAGTGAACTGTGTGAATGCAGTTCTATTATTATATTGGGAATAATGAAGACCTTTTTGGATTATATTTTTTTTGACATACGAGGGCTGGGTATCACCACTAGTTTCAAGAATTGATTCACAGCAGCCTGATTGGATTTTGTATAAATTCTACTCATTATTGGATTTATTTTGGAGTATGTACTTGACGTCACTTCCTGCTATTTTCAAAACATTCTGTGTTTGTTGAACATGGCGGAGCCCACTGTTTTAGCATTAGCTTCTAATGTGTAAGGTGAAAAGCTGCCAATACTTTTACATCAGGGTTTCTAAATCCAGGCCCTCAGGACCCACTGCCTTGCATGCTTTACAGCATGGGTGCCCAAGTTCGGTCCTCGAGTCCTACCATCCTGCCGCTTTCAACACACTTGAATCAGATGTCATCTGCATGTCATTCAGCTCTGCAGAGGTCTGGTAATGAGCTAGTCATTTGATTCAGGTGTGTTGCAGAAGGGTTGCATCTAAAAGTTGCAGGATGGTAGATCTTGAGGACCGGACTTGGGCACCCCTGCTTTACAGGTAACCCCACTTTAACACACCTGAATGAAATAAATGTCTCATTAACAGGTTCGGAAAGAACTTGATGAGAAAGTTCATTCATCTGAGTCAGGTGTGTTGGAGTAGCAACATGTGCAGTGGGTCCTCAGGAACTGAAATGAGAAACACTGGTTTACATCACAGGCAACCTTTTATTTGTGTATTTAAACTAAGATCTCACTGAGCAACAGTAAATAAAGTGAGAGTAGCCAGAAAAGGAAACATAAAACCATTCAATCTCTGAGCTTTATGAATCAATATTGGATTATTTAAATTTGAATAGACTCAAATAAATTTTTAACCCAGCTTTATGACGTACTGCACCCTGTCTTTTATTTTGAAGGTCATTACTAATAGTTACACTTCTTTTGGGGTAATTGTTGTCAGTCTAGGGTGACCCCAGCTTGTGGAGCATTGAATCACTGCATTTGGTTTGGGGGGAAAGACAGATCAAAAACACGAGGATCAGTGGAAATGCTCATGCTACTATATTGGATGTTCTTTTAAAAAAAATCATGTTGGATCAATGTTTTATTGGTAAGAAATGATGGAACAGGCATGTGTAGAAAACCACTTCAGGGCTTGACTAAAAGAATAACAACAGCAACAGATCGGAAATAGCAGTGAATCCACCATGAACATAGTCTTTACCAGAAAATCCCTCTCATTTGTATTTTCATGCTCTTATGACCTGAGGAGACAAATGATTGCCATGGTGATTTCATGGGATCACATTGTTATTGACAGGATATCAGAATAGCCACTGGAGAATCTTTTTTGGATTATTTTAATATACAAATGCTTAAAAAGCAATTATATAATTGCCTTTTAATAATCTACCTGATGTTTACAGATTTTCTCTAAATCAAATGGGGATTTTGTTGTCATGAGCCGAGGTAATTTCTGGTTCCTCTTTGTTTTGCACTTTTGCACCTATTTCTGCATTCTAGTCCTTCTAGTATGACATGAAAATGTAGAAGAACCATAGTCTCAGATCAGTTGGTATCATTATAGGTATCTCTTCCCATGTGGGAGCAGCCACCCACCAACCTTCACCCTGGTTGTCTTGGACAGACTTAAGTTTAGAGACAGAAGTGTTGGGCTGTTTATATGCATCATAATAATTCCTTTCTAAAGGAAAAATGGGCTAATATAATTTATGAAAACTAACCTTTTCTCAGTGATGTTGCACCAAGAATGACTGAAGGAAAGGATGACACACACAGTGAGGAGGAAAACTTGTTATGTACTAAAAACTTCGGTTTCTCCTTTTGTGCTCATCAGTGGACGTTGTGGCTCTGGAGGAAATTTTTTTACAGAAATCATCAGAATTTTGTCTTTTAATATTTGGGTTGATGCCCATGGAACAATCAAATGCTGTTATCAGTAGTAAGCTGTAATATTGCTCTCCTCCATCAATCACATCTAAATCATCAGTAACCTGAAAGGTCTCCACTCTGCAGTCTCTCTGATCGTCATCACTGTTATGAATGAGTGGATTACGCTGCTGCTCTCTCCTCCACTTTTTAATTTCCTGTTGTCTAGCATTGAGCGTCTGAAAAGAGATATTTCTTGTGAGTGACCCTGTCATGAAGAGCTGCTTTTATGTAGGAATGGACTTGTCATAAAGTTTTTATTTTGAAGTCTTCCTTTTTTCTCTGATTTAAATATGCTATATTTAATGCATGTTTCTGTCTGTAGATTTCAGTGTTGTTCTGTTAAACTGGCTCGTATGGATATATATATATATATATATATATATATATATATATATATATATATATATATATTTTTTTTTTTTTTTTAATAGAATATTTCAAACATCTGCCCATTTGGTGGGTACATTTTGTACTCTAGCATGTTTAGGGATTACTTCCGTCAGTGGGCCACTCACTGTGGAAAGTGTGTGCATTAGGTGGTGTTTGGATGATGGCAATAATTTACTGCCATTAAACTAGAGGCCTATTTTGCTGGCAACTATTAGCTGTTATTGTAATGCTCCATTTCTATACTGACTGCCGTATCCTCTATTGTAAGTTTACTTTGGTAGGAGCTTGCACACTGAGGCATGCCGTACATTGTTCCTAAAGATATTTAATTAACAAAACCACATTGCTGTTCTCTAATGACTTTTTTCTTTTGTTTTTGGCAGTTTATTATTGATCCATGACTACCTGTGCAAACAACTGTACTCTTATCTCTTATGATTTTATTGTATTTTACATTTAGAAAAATAGTTTTTATTCACACAAGTACTTTGTTTCTCTTCATTTTAAACTGACCAAAGATAATTTTTTAAGATAACTATTGTGAGATATTAGTTGAAACGCACGCTCTTGAACATACTTTGACTAAATTTCCTGAAATAATCAAAAAGCCCAAATGTGCCAAGCTTTGAGAACTGCTTGCCAAATTCCAAATCCTAATTGCTAATCACTTGTATAAGTTTACGAAGCTAATGTACTGTTTTACCCAGCTGCAATAAGACCATGCTATCTGTGTAAATATATTCACATACTAAGTTAAAAAAAAAAAAATTAATTAATAAAATGAAGAAAAAATCTCTTCACACAAACACAACATTAGTGTCTAAACATGCTAGGAAAAAGGAAAAAAATACACCCAGTGAAGAAGCTGGTAATCCTTGAAATGAACCTGAGGTTCTTTCTGTGGTGGACATTTGGATGATTTTGCTTCATCGCTATAAGCATAGAGAAGGAAGACTTTACAATAATCCAGTTCAATAATTCTGATCACCCCTGTATCACAGTAAGATTATAAATAAACTGTTATTCCCACGTTAATTAACCCCACTTTAAAGTGGAATGTTAATTTGTTTTTGACACTTTTTAACTTTTTTTATAACCTCATGATTCCTGCCCCATCTGGCGACAATTACATAGTTGAACATCGACTTGAAGGCACTGCAAACACTTCATATCTGCAGCAATGTGAGCTCCCAGCAAAGATGAGGAGCCCCTTTCCTGCTGCTGATTCATGAATTATGGATACAATCATGTTAAAACTCTAAACTGTCTTCAGATCAGCCCCATTTAATTGTTTTCCTCCTGAAATTAATCAAACCGTTTAAATAGAAATGTAAAATATTTCTTTTATAGAAATATACAGATGGAACAGATGAATGCTACCAGGAGAGCATATTTCTTTAAGGTCTTTGTCAGGTGGAGGTGGAGTTTCCACATCACATCTGTGTAAAACTGCTGTGGCATGAGAGTGCATCTGCAGGCACACACATGCATGTGCATGAACCTGCTCTTATGGGAACAGTAAGCTCAAATAAGTTTTAAATATGGAAAGCAGAACATCACACCTCATTGGTTCCATTTTACTGCCAAGAGATGGCCCAGCAGCAGTTTGTTTGCTTTCCACTTTTCCAACACTGTAACCAAAGTGTCTGAGGTTTCTACCTCATTAGAAAAGCTGTAGGAAAACTAAGCAGGTGCTGTTTAGCACTGAATGTCTATTCTTTTTTTTCTTAATGTCACCAGGCCTTATTGTCATGTATAGATTTTTGTTTGTTTAAGGGGATTTTCAGGGGGTTCCCTGATTAGAAATAAATGCAATTTATCTGGTTGTCTGCATGTCTAACTCCTGTTAGTTTTTCATTCACATGCAATTTTGCTTTTGCTATTTTTCCAGGCAGCAGTTGTCAAAAGCGCATGTTGACTCTCCTCCAATATCACCAAAGACCCCGGCTTCAGCTGTCAAATGCAAAACTCCCAGAGAGAAGGGCCAGAACTCTAGCAGCTCTATTATGAATAACTTTTTCCAAAAGAAGCTCAGAACACCTCCCAGTAAAGAAACTCAAGACGCTGAGCAGGGCGAATTACAAACTGCACAAACCCACAATGTAAATGATGCAGCGCTACATTCAGGAAAAGCTCACTTTTCAGCGGTTGTGAAGGAAGAACCGATGGAGGTGATGAACACATCTATCCAAGATCTGATGCCAGTAAAAAAAGAGGAGCCAGCTTCATACAGTCTATGTGCTGGATTTGAAACGGCACATTCCTCATCCCCATCAAAGAATGTAAAGCCCATAATGAAAGGTGAAGCCATTTTACCTGTTGGTTTGGAGTAATGCTTGTTAACCTAGTTCCATGCTGTATAAATATTGTTATTCCTGAAATATAGTTTAACGAGAAAAGAAAAAAAAAAGTATTTCCAGACTGTAGTTGATGTAAAGGTCGAGTTATTTATTTCTTTAGAATATAAATAAGGGTTCCTTGGTAACAGTTAGGGGAGTCATTTGGATTGGCAGTATAAGAGATTCAAGAAACCAAAGTTCACTGATTTGTGTTAAGTGTTGATTAAGATACTAATAATACCCTCATGCGCCTCTTTTTCCAGTGGAGTGTCCTGTCTGTTCTGTAAGTGTGCCACAGCATTTTATTAACAAGCACCTCGACGCATGTCTTACCAGAGATGAGAAGAAGGAAAGCTTGAGGAGGTAACTACCCACCTACACCAGATTATTTTTGCCAAGTATTAAAAAAAAGTCAAACAATTCTTAGATATTTAGAATTGTATATTTACTTGAAATTCCCCATTCTTTGCAGATGTAATGCCTACATGCATGTTTTGTAATAGTTGTACAGTCTTGAGTTTTGATTGGTTGTACAGATGCCTGTAGAGACAGATCTGTTTGCAGACTCTCTCCTGTTTTTCTAATGTGCCACCCATGCAGTGCATGCATGCAAAAATTGGGTGGTGCACAAACACAAATTGACACCAAAGCACCCAGCACACCAGGCACGGTGATTTCAATTCTGGCACTGTGTACCATTCTTAAGTTATAGAATGGTGAGTTTAAATTTCATGTTTGTGAGGGAAGAGTAATTAAACCCTAATGTGCAGCCAGAAAAAAACAGTGTGGTCTGTGTGACTGGGATATCTGTTAAAAGCATTCATTCCAAGAAAATGAAGGCATATGAATACAAACCTGCAGTTCCACACTGTGTCTTTACCATTTCATAATGTTTAAAATTCCTCTTAATTTAGGGACGACACAGGTAAAAACAATGTAAACCATGATATCTCTCCATAACACAAGTTATGGTGTGTCCTTTACAACAAAACAAACAAGAACAACAAGTTAAAACATTCAAAGCTGCTAAAAGGCTTGGGACAGCACACGTTGCATGTCTCCTTTTGGTTGTAGATTCACTCCAAATACATTTACACAAATGGAAAATCTCTTCCTTCCACACTCTTGCTGCCAGTGTTGTGCAGTGCATGTGTGCTTTCTGCGCAGCAGCTGTCACAGGCATGCGAAGAGCAAAATTTAAGACATGTCTGTCTTTAAGGCACTAACCTTAGCACGGCACCTGTATAGTAAATACTGGCAGTATCAAATAAATAGCAAACAGGCCTTGAGGAAGATGCAAATCTTTGCATTGCACATTGTTACCATTAACTAACTTTCACTTTGTCTGCAGTCCTTTTGTTTCAGTAAAAAAAAAAAAAAACTCTGCTGAAAGGGTCCTTGTCATTTTTTTTTTGGGAGAAGTCTGGAGGAAATTATTATTTATCTTTACAGTTTTTAGTACTCTCACTCCAAAGCCATTCACCTGGAGTTTATTAGCCATTGTTTTTTTTTTTTTGTTTTTTTTTTAACTGGCAGAATGACTTTAATTATACAGTTGAACTTATCATCAGCCTTGCGGCATATTTGGCAAAGGCGGGGTCTGTGATATTATTTTGGAGACGGATCTTTTTTGAATTGCTTTTGAAGCTTTTTTCTCCTGGTTGAGTGATTGACTTGGGCAGCAATTATATTGTTCTGTTATGATGAGTTGCTATTGTGCAGCAGTGGAAATACTTAATCTGTAGAAGACCTTTATTTTCTAAGGATTAATTGAAGACGTTTCTTGCAATGTTTAATCATCCCTTAATATCATTTTGTTATATGATGTGGTATAATTGATTAACTTAACATTTACGTAATTGTCTTCTCTTCTGATGACCAGGACTTGCATTTCGTTCATTCAATGATTGATGTTTGGGCAGAAATCCACCTCAGGAATTACTTTGTAATATCTGCTGATTACCAAACATAATTAGTTCATCTGTCTGTTTCAGCTCTTTCAGCAAGAGGAGGCGTCCAATCACAAAGCTGGTGTACAACTTGCTTTCAATGCAGGAGCTGAAGAAGAAGCTGAAGGAGTGCCATCTGTCCCTACAGGGCTCTCGGGACCAGCTGATCAGACGACACCAGGATTTCGTCCATTTATACAATGCACAGTGTGACTCCCTAAACCCAAAATCAGGTAAAACTTGTAAGCGAAGTGCTTCCCAAAGCACTGAGTGGTAGTGTGTGCAGATGTGGTCTGTATGACATATTTTTCAACCACTTCAGACATCCAAAGTATTTCAGTTCTTCATTCAAGTGGATACAATTCACAGTGTAGCAAGAGGGTTGATGGTTGATGACACGCATTTCTAATAAAGTATCCTCCCTTTTTAACTTATTACTTTATTATAAATGTCACCATCTAGCAAAATCTGCACATACCTCAATGCAGTGTGCCAAACAAAAAGCTTTAAAGTAGAGTAAATACACCAACAAAGACTCCACAGATGAACAAACCAGCAGCGGAATGAGATTAAATCAATATTTATTCAGTGAAAATCCAACTGGGAATCCAGTTTAAGCATCCACATAGGAGTTATTAGATTTAATGTGATAACATACATCCCGTTTGTATAGAGATAACTAAACATTCGGTCCCTCTGACTGTCTTTTTCTTTGTTCTTCTGGAATATATCAGTTTTACACAGCAACATCATGGGTTTAAACCTTGCCAAGGTACATGGCACAATGGTCAATATTTCATGAAAGGTTTATTTTTCTTCTGTCAACAGCTGAAGAGATTGCTAAGGAGGTTGAGGCCAATGAGAAGACCAAAAATCAACTGCGGGGAAGAATCAAACCTGTATGTGTTTACTTCTAAACGTAAGATTGAACTGTAAAAGGATTCGAAGTGAAGTGTGTCCTGCATTTTAGTGAGGGTTGTTTGCTGTGATACGCTATGCAAAGCTGAAGGTAGTATAGGGATTCTACAGCTGGAGAAAAGCTCTATTATGTTGAAAAATGCTGCTAAGTCTAACAAGGCAGATTTTTGGATAATTGCCAAAATTGGTCCCATGAAGTTATGTATTTTCATTAGTTCTGTTAAATCTTTTGCAGGTCATGGTTTTCTCAAAGAATCAGTCGGCGGAGGAGATTGACAGGATGCATTCAAATTATAGTAAGTGCATTTTTCTTTCTCTCCCTCAGACCTTTTATTATGCTCCACCTTAAAGTCCTGACTCAGGAATCTGACAGTTTAAAATGAAAGGTCACTTAGGTGGCACATTTTCCTCATACTGCCCAGGTCTGCTTTTGAGAAACAGTGTTAGAAATCTGGATGTGTTATTGGTTTGGGGAAAAAAGAGAAAGATGTCGCAGAACCACAAAAGTAAGTTAATTGGCCATTCTCAGCTCTTACTGCTTAATGAATGCAGCTTATCACAGTGTAACAGCAGAAAACCTTTGCCATGTGTACAAATTTAGAAGCATTTAGAATAATAAAAAATATTGCTGCCATTCTATTCTTTTGTTTTCTTAGTACTTCTTTTTTTTCTATTTATCCACTATGTCTCAGTTCATAGAGAAGTGAAACATGGCTGACCTCTGCATCTGATTGAAGAGGTTATGCTAGGCTTTCTTTTGTTGTGTCCATCAAAATGATGGACAGGGTGATTAAAAATCATTCTTTTCATTACCAATAGTTTAATTTTCTTTTTTTTTTTTTTTAAATGTTCATGAAATTTTACAAGCAACCTCTGTAACAACTAATAATGTAGGACAAGCAAATTTCATAAGGTCATGAGAGAAAGTAAAGACAGACTGTGCTCTTATTTTTAACATTTTACTCTGCCCTCAAGAATGTGTTAAAGACTCATCTCTTCTAAAACACCTTTTCTTCTAACATCTCCAATAGATGTCCTAACACACATAACCTGCACTTGCTTGGCACCTCTGTTGCTCTTCTTTTTTTACTGTCTCATCTAAATACATTTAGCAGTTCTGTTAATTGAATTTGAAGAACTACAGCAGAGTCATCAGAAAACTTCTGAAGATGGCAGGTCTCTGTGCAGTAGCTGAAGCCAGTTGTGTAGAGGGTGTAAAGAAAGGGGAGAAGACAATCCCTTGTGGTGCTCTAGTGTTGCAGACCACCGTGCCCGACACACAGTTCTGCAAGCGCACATACTGTGGTCTTCCGGTCAGGTAGCCCACAATCCAGGACACATAAGAATCATTTGCAGCTCAGTGTCACAAGGACAAAGGTTGTGGATTTCAGAAAACAGAAGACCTGTCTGAACTCTGTTGCCATCAGGGGTACAGAAGTGGAAGTTGTGGACAGCTACAAGTAACTGGGTATCCACTTAGACAATAAACTGGACTGGACAATAAACACTGATGCCATCTACAAGAAGGGTCAGAGTTGCTTGTTCTTCCTCAGGAGGAGGCTCAGATCTTTCAACATCTGCAGGACCCTGCTGCAGATGTTTTATCACTCAGTGGTATCCAGTGTCATCTTCTACGCCAGGGGTGGCCAACGTTGGTCCTCGAGAGCCACAATCCTGCAGGCTTTCCATGCATCCCTGCACCGACACACCTGACTCAAACTAATGAGTCATTGTGCAAATCCTTATCCATTTGGATCCATTTAATTTGAGTCAGGCGTGTTGTTGCAGGGATGCATGAAAACCTGCAGGATTGTGGCTCTTGAGGACCGACATTGGCCACCCCTGTTCTACGCTGTAGTATGCTGGGGCAGCAGGCTGAAGACAGTTGACACTAACAGGCTCAACAAGCTCATCAGGAGAACTGGATCTGTCCCAGGAGCTGAACTGGAGTCTGTGGCTGAGGTGTCCGAGAGGAGGATGCTGAGGAAGTTTTCAGTGTCATGGACAATGTCTCTCACCCCCTGCTTGCTGATGTCTAGTCAAAACTCTTTCTGTTGTAGACTGAGACCACCGAGGAGCTCCACTCAACACCACAGAAGGTCTTTCCTACCTTCCGACTTTATAACTCCTCCCCCTTTAGTGGCAGGGGGAAATTTAAAAAAACTTTAAAAACTTACTGTACAAAAAGAACAGCAACATTTATCTGCATATACCTGTTCATAACCACAATTTATTTATATATACAGATATATATATTCATAACCATACCATTTGCAATATGTTTTTTGTTATATTTTTTTCTGTACTCTGGCACAACGGTTTCCTTCTGGATCAATAAAGTTGTTCGTATTCGTAGTTGGCATCTAGCAAAATCTGCTCTCTACTACTAACTTTTCCCCCTTTGTTCAGAACATTAGTTTTCATTCGGATTTTAATTCCATTTTTTTCCCTTTCGTGTTTGAGAGGTTCTCCACCCAAGTTACTCTCTTCCTCACACTTGTATATAACACTTACATAACATGACAGCACCTTACATTTGATCATGGTTGTCCTTGCAAAATCTAATAGAGGTGTTGAGCATTTAAGTGCTACCTTAAAATTTGTTTTTATTTATGACAGTGTATATATTTTTTTACTTGATGTTACTTGATATAAAAAAAAGGAAAAAAAACTTACATCTGTCTAGAAATGGGGCAGGAAATCCTCAGTCTAAATCTGTTATCTCAAAATAACTTTTGAGTTATTACTCACAGAACATTAGAGGACAAAAGCTCAGGCCACAAAGATTTTAGAAGTCATATTCTAGAAATGAGTCCCCCAGTGATAGCTTTTGATGGGAGTTTTGTCACATTTGCAACTATTGTAGAAACTTGTCACTGCATTTATTTTCAGAGTTTAATAGTAAAATCCACAAGTAGAGATGTCATTCTAACTTGAGTGCTTCATAGAGGCGACATGTCTTGTGTTGAGTAATCGCTGCATGGTAATGCAGTCTAGAAATACAGACTGTCCTTTTAAAAAAAACTCACAGATGGTATTCAGAATATAAAACCATTTAATGTCACAGGCAAGGCCGTTGCAGTTTTACATATTAGCTGGGTAACACAGTTACTCAGTCTGGAAGCTCTCCATTTGGAGCCTCAATCAGCACAATGTAAGAAGTGGGAACATGCAGAATGACTGTCTACAGTAAGTAATTTGGCTGTGAGGTGAGATGAAAATATCAGTCGAATGGTTTTTACCTCTTGGTTGATAACCAAGTTTTTACTTTTTTATAACCCTGTAGGGTTACTTAGATATTTATCTGTCTCAAGTTCACCTTAATCCATTCCTTATGAGATTTTCAACGAGACATACGGAAGCATACAAATTTGAAATGACCTGTTTTTACCTTCAGGATGAAGGTTAAACAAAAAAAAAACAAAAACAGTTTTAGAGGGCATCATTCAAAGTCATATTGACATAGCTAGACTAGACGAAAAGCCTGCTGGAAATAACTCTGTAGAGCTAACTTTAAAAGTGTTTGAGAAATGGAGGTAACTCACAGGAGACAGGTTCTATAAATAGCTCCTCTGCTGCGATAACCTCTTGATTTACCAGAGGAGGATGTGGATGACTCACTCTGCCAGCATGGAGAACGGTGACTGAGCAAATAGGAATGTGAAAGCAGCATATACACATGCACACACTGAATCCCGGCGGGAGCTCACAGCTTTATCTGCTTTTATTGTGACAACACACACACACACACGTTGTTGGCTGGTTATGAAAAAAAACATTCTTTAAACCCAGAATAATGATGTTGGGGGGGCGGGGGGTAACATTTGTAGTAGCCTCTGCTTGTCCATCAGTGATAAAGGATACAGATATCAAAATGTGAATTTAAAATTTTACCCACACCCTTAGTATAATCTGCATGGGGGAGATTCTTAATGATACCAGTTTCCTAAAAATAAGTGCAGTGGGAAGTTTTGTTGTAATTATGATGACAAAATCCCACTTTTTTCTCTCGTTCAAGGAGTTAGTTTTCATGAAACAGTTGATTAGTATGGGTGACTTTGCTAACTGTCAGGTGTCCCCGCCTCACGGTCAGTAGTTGTCATTTGCTTAATCCAGCTATGCAACATTTAACTGCAACCACAGTCAAAACAAGGTCGTGGTCTTTCACTGGTTGTACTTTAGATGGGGATCACATCAGAAGTGTTGGTGTGTTGATGGATGCTTCAAATGACCACATTAGAAGGTTATAGAGGGACATAAATACTTGTAAGTACATGAGCGTTTTAGACAGCTTAAGAATGGTCTTTTTAACCTGGCTGTCATACATTTTGCTTTGCCATTGATAATTGGTTGTAAATATATCTTGTCCAAGTGCTGCTACATCACTTGTGAAGCTCCACTCCATGTTGTTGCAGCTTGACTGGAACATTTAAAACTACTCAGGCTACATGAACTACAATTACATTTGCAGGGATCCCAATAAAGAATAAAAAAAAGGCATGCAGTGAAGACAAAGTGTTGTTATTTACGAATTGGACTGTAATAAAAAGACAAACTTTTGTTCAACAAGAAGCCTTTCTCATCTTGGCCTGCAGAATCTAAACAGAGCTTCCATGAAATCCACCTCCTCAGCCTTCCTTCTGCAGCTTCTCCAGGAGGGGAGGCCACAGCAGGCCTGCCCCTCCATGGCTAAAATAATTCACCTGGAAAGTGTCTGGGAGGCATCACTGACAGGTGCCTGAGCTGACTCCTTTTTAACTTGAAGGAGCAGTGAAGAAAAAATAATTCATTTCAAAACTGTCTTTATTTTCCACCCCAACAACACTGTTAGACTTATATCACTTTCTTTTTATTGCAATTCTTTTATTACATTACAGGTAATGGCTGTGTTCGTGCATTTTTTAGTCCCTGCCAAATCTAAGCTTGTGTTCTTATTTTTCACTTTTACTTTATACCAAGGATTGTTATCCACTACCACAGCAAAATATATACAGATTTTTTTTGCCAGACTTTTTTCGTCTTGTGGCTTACATCAACAATATCTGACTGACTGAGTTTTTTTGTCGTTTTCTTTGTAATATCATAATTTCAAACATTCAAAGTTGAAAATGGGTCTGTGTTGAATATGTTGTGAATATTACTTTAAGTTTTCCTAAACTTGTACTATATTGTTGTCTTTGATGCACCATGGGGCGGGCTGTTTGTCACCCAGTCAGCTTTGTATTCAGCCCCTGATTTACTTAGTGAGATTCTATTTTCTAATAAGATCCTGACATAATGGTAAAAAACAACATCTTTAACTGTTTATGCTTTTGTGTCCACAGGGAAGCAGCACAGCAGTGACTTCAACCGGTTAATTGCACAGGCACGACAACGCCGAGAGACCTCCAAACAGGCTCGTGTTAGACAGGAAGTTACTGATGAGAAGGGGGATGCTCAAGTATTGCACTCTGCAGGTACTGAGACATGCATGATTCTCCATAAGGAATAACATCATTTTCCTGCTTTACACTTCAAGACATTCATAGTCTCTTTTTTCCAGCAGAATGCCAGTCATGTAGTCCACTCTTAAATATAAAGTTTTATTCAACATGTCAGAGGTTTAGGAAAGAATTAAAGCCAGACATGAACATGAATAAAAAAATAAAAAAAAAAGCAAAACAAAAGCAACTGTTCCACAGTGTGGGGAAAACAATCACAAGAGGAACTTTTGCAGATCACAATATTTGAGAGGGTGCATACTAGCTCAACAAATTAGAGACATATTTAGGGGCTAAGCTGTTTAAGAACTTAAACCTGAGCAATAACATTTTAAATTTACTCAAAATCCTTTAGGAAGCAAGAATTTGTTGATAGACGCAGGAACTACTGTCATTGCCAAGTGTCTGTGAAAGAGATTTGCTAGTAATTGTGCTCATATTATTGTTCTGTCTTTTTCAAATCCACCACAGGAATGGTCATGATTTTACTGGAGGAGCATCTGGGAGACAGACGCTTAATAATTGTAGTGTCTGTACATATGTAGGTGCTTACATGTGTTTTTCAGAATCTGTAATATTAAAAAAAGAATTCATCAAATGTTACAACCTGTGTTTGTAGGATGTCTAGAAAGGATGTTGGTGGGAATCAAGATTTTCACAAACATTTAAATGATAATCGGAGCCAACAGGACACTAAAGTGACTTTACATTTAGGAATGTGGAAATCCTGTCTAGCTTGTTAAAAGTGTTTTTGTACAACTCTTGACATGTCAGAGCTCAACTCTTTATCTGCCCCTGCATGTGGCGTGACAGTTTTTATTTTTGCCTCTTTCAGATCAGGTTGCAGAGCCAAAGAGCTCTATGGTGGTGGAGGCAGGAGATAGAGAAACTGATGGGGATCAGTTTGCAGAAGTGATTGAGTTGTCATCCAGTCCCACGTTGAGCGACGTATCCATCAGCAGGTAAGGTAGAAGCTAATGAGAATATAAGTAACACACCCTGATTAACTAACATGTTCATGTAAAGTCATGCAGTTGTTCCATTTGACCTCAGTTCCAGCTCGGGCTGTAATTACAAAGATGAAAGATAAGTTTCTCTAAATAAAGCATAACAACTGTCAGTCTAGATAAGCTCCACCACCGCACAATTAAAAACTGTGCCGACCCCTCTCATTCGTCTTGTCACAGTAAGTTACTGTTCAGAAAAGTAAGGCTCTTGGTACTGATCATGTACAGTTTAAATATAACTAAAGCAAAAATCAAGGTAATGATGTTTGAAAGCTGCAGCAAACTGACTGATTTCTTGTTTGAATGAGCCTGTGGCCTACAAAGGACAGCAGTACTTCCTTAAAATTCAAAATTAAAATAAAAATTTCAAATTATTGTAATTGTAGTTTCACACCGGGCAACTGGACATAAGACTGAAAAGTATTCAGTGTTTAATGAGTCATCAGAAATTTGTCAAAAATCTATAAACATTAAATTGCGATTCAACATCATTCAACCCTGTTATGAAATATATAATGAAATGTGATTTAAAATAAATAGTAAAATACAAAGTGACTCATACAGTATGCTTCAAAAAGCCGATGCTCATTAATGTTTTTATTTTATATTTTAGATGCACAATCTCAACCTGTTTAGAATTTGTGTTTTGGAAATCTGAATCTGAAACGAGCACGACGGCCGGCAGGTTTAGCTTTGAGAACATGCTGCAGTACAGTGGAGCTCATATGTGCCAACATTGCACCAAGATACTGTAAAATATACTAGTTTGTACACATCCAACAGTTTGCTTTACATCCACATCAGCACATTTTGTGCATTTTTTTCTTTAAAAGTAAAGCATTATTTTTAATGAAACTTTTGAGTTCTACTGATTGATTATTGTTTGGATTGTTTAGATTTGCTGTAGAGATCTACCTATGGGTATCCATAAAGAAACCTTGAACCTTATCAATTATGAGGAACATAAGACTGTAAGACATCCTATTATCTGTTTTGCAGTCAGTGAGCTAGTTATACAGGTTCTAAACATCTGAGCAAATTAGCACTGAGCACCATTAGCTTTTTTTATAATTAAGTATGCAAAGTGTTAGTGTGAAGTCATGTAATTGTTCCATCTGAGCTCAATTATGGCTCAGAGCATAATTACAAAGATCAAAGCTGAATGAAGCACCATGCTACAGACCAGACAAGCTCCTTCAGCACGCTATCAAAATGGTATTCATTGCTTCTTGTCTGCTTTCAGCTGAGAGCTGCAGTTATCAACCTGCCATTCAAAATTTTCCATGCGACTGATTTGTCCATTCTTGAAGTTTTTTGTTTCTATTAATGAAGTGGACTGAAGAGAAAGCGCAGAATATGTACAAAACCTGCTTGAAAGTTTGTGGAATCCACTGGGCAGACTTGTTTGTTCTCAGTTCTAATGATGGCTTGAGCTCTTTCATCCATGCTGTATTACATAATATTTAAGCCGATAAAGGGAAACAAAGTATTTGGACTTCTTCAGGCATCACAAGTTAATTAAGAAAGCGGTTGCCCTTGATAAACAGCAGGTTCAAGCTAATAGCTTGTTTGTAGCACGAGCTACACCCTTTAAATCCCGACCCCTACATTTTTTATATTGTATGTGGGAGTAGATTTCCAAAGAAATATGACTCGGATATGAAGGTCGGCCATGAAAAGCATCACACTGGTGTATTGAGCTTCCGGCCACACTAAGAACTTGTCAAGTTTTTTTTGGAGATTTAAAGTCTTTTCCACCGACTTCTTGATTGTGATTCTCCAGCATCTTAGCAGTATGTGTAATTAGTACATGTTAAGAAATTCTTCTGAGAACGGTGGCAAAGCTTAAGTACTGCTTGTGGAGCATCTCTAAATCAATTATGTTGAGTTTTCCTTCAAGGAAACTAGGTTTCTTATTCATTAAGAGAGTTGGCATGCTAATTATAATCTTTATGTACTCTGCAGAACTACAGTCCAGATGTAAGTTATTGTCAGACATATTAGTTGCGGTTCCATAACGAGCAGATATGTAAATGCTGTTATTTGAAGTGGCCTTTGGAAATGAATAAGTGTGTGTTGTAGGTGTGATAATGCAGGAATCCTGTAGGTTGTGACCTGCTCACTTTGTATGCAGTTTATTATAAGTATATATTAAAAAGGTTAATTTATCCAGCAAGTTGTATGCCTAAATCATATAATAATGTTCACTTCACTTCTTATTTCATTGATTTAAGCTTGGATTATGTCATTTGTTGATGATATAACATTTTATTCCTGTTCATCTGTTGCTGTGTGATCATCAGTGACTGTTGAACTAATTTCTATAGATTTTTTGTTTTTTTGGAAATTTGTTAAGAGGAAGTCCAAAAGTCCTTCATATCCAGATATTTTTTTTATTTTTTATTTTTAATCTCACCAGATATTTAGAAGAACCATTCATCATAGTTTGAGTTATTTTTTACATTCACTACACTACTAGGAAAAAAAAACAAAGTTCAAACAGCCTCAAAACCTCATACGGAGAATTGTGTTGTAAAGGTTGCTGGGCAACAACAGCCGTGAACCTTGGCAGACAGAAGGGATGCTAACAGAGGACATCACGGGATAAATTGTTATGTTTGTGCCAAAAGAGGCTTAACAACCGAATCAGCCATCTGATACAACAGCCAGGCATTAGCATTGTACTCCAGTAATAACAGATTGTTTTACTCGTAGCACACACACAGCATGAAATAAACCTGATAGTTTTTTTTTTTCAACTTGTCATACAATGTAGTTGCTGTGACAAAAGAAATTGTTTACATGTTTGGCTACGTGGCAGTGTCACTATATTATAACCAAAATGACGTATAAACAGCAGGATTATCACAACATTTAAAGATGGCTTCAGATCAAAGTGAACCCTCCCAATAATTTGAAGAGACACATTTTGTTGTCCTTTCTGCTCAACCTGCATCTGCTTTCACCTTTTCTCACTGGTTGAATGTCAGCACGGCAGGGCGCAACCAGCACTCACTGTTTTCATTTATTTATTTATTTATTTTTTTAGTCCTGTGGTTAGAAAGTCTTTTAGTGATGGAGACGAGCCTACTGCATTTAAGAACAGATATTTTCTAGATTGTAAAGATACATTTAGTACATTTAGTCTCATATACCTTTATTTTCAAGCATTAAAAAAAATCTTGTCTCAGTTAAACTTTGTATTATGTGTTTTCTCTCTCTTTTCTCCCTTTTTTCCTCTTTCAGTTCTATTTCAGACATATTTGGTCCGGAGCTTTCCCGGAACAAAGAGTAAGTCATTCTGGTTTTTCTTTTTTCTTTCTCTTGAAAAAATATTTACATTTTTGTTAACTGTGTTGCCAAAAAAAAAAAAAAAAAATAGTTTTTAACATGCAGTTGTAGTATCCTTACTAGTTTTATCATCCTGTTTATAGAAGAGTTTACCACAGTAACTTACATGTCAGTCTTTGATCCTCCTCGTACCGCTAGAAGCTCTAACTCTACCTCTATGATTGCAGTTTGTAGGTCCGTTTTTGTTAACTTTATTTTTTTTGTTACTTTTGTCAAATATAATACATTAATAAATCATTTATCACATCTGATTCAAACGTTACCCAAAGTATACAATTTAATTGCAAATATACTTCTTATATGTATGTCAAGAATAAGGATCCTCCATTATTAATAAATAGAAAATGAAAAAAAATAAAGAATAAGGATTATTTAAATGTAAACATAATTCATTTTTTTTCTTTTAAAGATAGAGGCATAGAAGCACTTTAAGATCTGTGTTTGCTTAAAGTGCTGAACCCATTTATTTGAGTAAACATCTTTATGTAAGAAGTTAACACGCGTGTATTTTTGTGTATTTTATGTAACTGTGAATTTTATCTGCTCTATGAAGCACTTTGTGACGAATGTCTGTGAAAGGTGCTGTATAAATAATACTTACTTGATTTAAGTAGTAGCTGCCGGACATGAATCTAAACCAGAGAAAATGATTCACATTTAGGAAAGTAAACATCTTGAATTCGATTTTGCTGTTTTATAAAACAAGCATACAAATACTTACATTAAATCTAATGGAAACATGTGTCCAAACTTTTGACTGTATTTTTAAAAGGTCATAAAACAGCTGTATTGATTTTATATAACATCATATGTGAAATGTGCACGACTCCTCATCTCACAATTTGGCAATTTGAGAAATCCTTTTCTTATCAGAGGCGGGATACAGGATGCATCTACATATATACACTCGGTTGAACGTTCAGTGGCATTCCTGGGGGGGGGTCAAAAGATGTTTTTACATCTTCGTACATTCAAACTCCCTGTGCAGGTGATCCAGCCAGGGTTGATCAAGTACCAGCTTGCAGACTGGCAACAACAATCCAAAAGGAAGAAGTGAATGTTCTTTCTCTTTGCTGCTCCGGTGGTTTGTAGTGCGGTCACAGCTTTGGAGACTGATTTCCCTGTAAATCCCCAACATCCGTCTTCAGCTGGATCTTACAGAGCCTTCCAGCCTCAGTTTTGGCACTACAATATAACAAGTCATTCTTGGAAACAAATTGTTGAGCAGTAGTGAAGGATTTGTTTATTTGTTTGTAGTTTTGTTTTTTTTTTTTTTTAAGTTCTAGTTTGTCTCTCTGAGGTCCTCCTGGTGGTTTTAACAAGTTGTTTCAGGGAATGCAATGTAATGAATCCAGTTATCTGGCCATCATGTTGGTCTAATTATAGCTGTAAAAAGTTGGCTGCATAGTCTTTCTTATAGTCAGCATTACTACACTCTCTTTTAAAGTACTGCTTTGTGTATTTTAATCTATTTCCCCCCTTTCATTGTTACAAGATTGCTGTCATCTCAGTCAAATGTCTTTGACAATGCAATGAGGCAGCCACACACATTTCTTAGTCTCCAAAGGATACAAATGAATAACTGCCCAGACTTGGAGCTAATTCACTTGCGAATCACGGACTAGGACACTAATTCATACGCTCATAATTATATCCCCAGGGTAGCGGAGTTTTCTCTACATACTGTTGTATTTAGGTTGACTATGCTTCTGAAACACATTTTTACTGGAATAGGTTATCTGCAAATAACAAGCAAATGTCAGGCATTTTCTTTACTCCATTCTTAATAAGTTCCGAATAACACCACGATACCTACCTGCTCTTTCATTATACTGTACAGTGAAATCAAACGGTTTTGTCTAGAGGAGATTTTACAACCCCAATTCCCAAAGCGTCTGTAAATATAAATAAAAATGGAGTGCAAATCTCATAAAAAGGTATTTTCTTCACAGGAGACGACAGACAACATATCAAATGTTAAAACTAAGAAATTTCCCTTTCATGTAAAATATGAGCTCTTCTTGAATTTGATGGCAGAAACACAGCTTATAAAGTCTGGACAGGACCATGTTTACCTTAAAGTTTAGCGTCCCCTCTGTTTTTTTAACAAGTCTGTAAATGAATGGGAACTGAGGAGACAAGTTTGGGAATGTTAGGGGAGGTTTGTTGTCTCATTTTTGTCTGATGTGTCTCTTTTCTACTATGCAAGCTGTGTCCTCTGTTGTATTTTGGGTTTCATGATGATTTCATGATGAGACAGGCCTGTCTAGCACCCTCCTACAAAGCCACGCTGTTGTAATAGATGTAGTGTGCAGATTAGTGTTATCTTGCTGAAATATGCAAGGCTAACCCTAAAAAGATTTCTTCTAGATGGGAGTATATATTGCTCTTAGGCCTTACTGGTGTCTTCCCAGCTGTTCATGTTACAAGTTCTATATGCTTTAATACACTCCCATACCATCTGTGACACAGGCTGTTCAGTTGAACACTGATAGCTAGCTAGATGGTTCCTTTCCCTGTAAGTCTAGAAGAGGAGGTGTTCATATTTTCTGAAAAATTAGGAAATCTCCAGTTTCTCTGAATCTTCTGATGTTTTTTTTGTTTTTTTTGTACTCTATTTTTTCAGTATTCAAAGTATTCTAAATTGTATGTTTTGGAAAATTATTGTAAAATTGCTCTGCAGATGGCTGAACTTCTGCCATCTTTGCTTCTGAGCGATTCCCTCTCTAAGGTGCTTCTTTGTTTAATGCCAGTTACCTCAATTAGTTGCAACATGTTCCTCCAGATGTTTCTTTTTTGTATCTTTCTCGCATTTTGTTGTCATGCCGCAACTTTTTTATTTTTTTTTTTTTTAGACATGTTGTTGCCATAAAATTTTGTGTATATACAGAAAGCTTTACTGTCACCACTGATTTAAAATATACAAATAAATAAATAAATAAAAAATCTATTCAGGAGTCCAGTGTTCTGTTTGGAACAAGCATGAAAAGAAATGGTATGTTATCAGGTAACATTTTTTATCTCTGTCCTATGATTATCGGTAAACCACTGCATTTAAATGCCTAGCCATCCTTTTGCTACCCACACGTGGCCTCACCCAAATTCCTATGCTGGAATTTTTTGTTCCCCCCAGCCATAAAGCCGCAGGTAATTCACTAATGGCACTCTAAACACTGTGTGCAATGGGTTGGAGCCCACCTGAGACCTCATTGTAGCAAGAAATATCGACAGGATAACGAGAAAGCAGCTTATTTAGGGGTATGGAGTACCCTGTCCACCTCTGTCCTCTGACTGCAATGAAGTTTAACTCTATAAATAAATGTACTGATTCAGTTTATATAAAAGAATAAAGGACAATGCAAGGCAAGGGAAGATGGGTTACAATAAGCACCTTGTGAATTTTAACATGACTGTAAATAAGGTTGAAGAACTTAAAGTAGATTCCATTATGTGAGTAGGGAAGATGTATTTATCACTTTTTTTTTAGGGAATGCAAAATTTTGGTTAACATAAAAAAAAGGCTTTTAGTGTTTAATTAACTACATGAACTTCTGGTTACTTCTGGCAGCTGCAGGCAAATAAGAGCCAATTTTCATTTTCCATTTGCCATGTGCATCATAATTACACTGGATAGCTTGTTAAACGTAATCCATCGAGATGGTAATAGTTAAAGTAATCATGTGTGCAGATGTCTGACCAGGAAACAACCTAATCTTAGAAGTGATTAAATTGTATGACTTTCCTTACTCTGGCTGGTTGTGTGCTTTTTTAGGGTGGTAGATGGTTGAAAAGAAGAAAACAGGTTTACAAGGTCTGTACTTATGTCTTTTATAGTTGTAGATGAACATATATCATTGTCATCATGGCTTTAAGACGGTCCTCTGAGTCCTACAGCTGATAATTCATGGTTTGGGGGGTGATTTATTGCTGTAAGCTTTTGTGGTATTGATTGTGAGCACAAGCCAAGAAGCTGGTGTTACAGTAAGTGTGCATGATTAGTGCACATCATGTGGCAAAACGGAAGGATGTTTCATGAAATAAAGCAGCTTGTACTTGTTCAGGCTGTTTAGTATTTATCTGATCAGTGCCTTTTAAAAGTCAATACATCAAACATTATGTGCTGTATTTTCCTTGTTCACATCAATAAAAGATAAAATCTTCATGCCCTCTGAAGTTTATTGATGCAATAGCCTGAATCTTTCATTCTCTTCAGTTCACACATAAATAAACACATCCTCTGTAAATGTTCACTAACAGAGACCCGGCGGGTACGTCGGTCCAAAAGCGACCGTCCAGCTCCAGAGACGGCGGCGGAGCTTCATCACCGGTGATGGGAAAGCGACGGCGTAAGTCATGAGGCCGGATAAGAGGGAGGGACAGAAAAGAAGATCATGGAGAAGGTGTTTACTCAGTATCCGTCACAGTTCTGACCGATGCTGTTTTTCAATTATTAATTTTTTTTTTTTTTTTTAGAAACGCACAATTGTCAAACATTTCTACTTTTTTCAAAATTCAAACTGTTCATATTTTATTATAAATAAACTTTTTAACGTTTAAGCATATTTTGTTGTTGGTGTGACTTATTATTAGCTGACTTTGGATTTAATCAGTTTATTTTATTGAGGGCTTTACAATTAATATTTTCTTCAGTCAATTTTTTGTATTAGATCCATTTTTTTTACCCTCATCTGGCCTTACTGGTAAAACTTCTTTTTCTATTTGCCATATCATTTAAAATCAAATTATATTTTATTTTTCCAAATCCATTTATCACTTTTTTTTTCATGTGTCAACAGTTCGCATAAAATTTAGTTTAACCTAAAACAAACTGTAGATGCAATATTCAGTATTTTCTCAAAGGCCTTGTTTTTTTGGGGTTTTTTTTCCCATCAAATAGCTGGTTATCTGTCTGTTTGCTAACCTATAACCTCCAACTTCAAAGTTTCTCTTACGTTTGTCTAACTCTGTTTCAGGGCTCTGCTGCATGCAGTGCTGCTGTTTGAAATATATTTAAAAAAAAATCAGTAGATTTCAAGTTGATTGTTTTCATTGAATGAGATGTAACTGGGGTCACTTTAATTCAATAAACTCAGTGATTGCAGAAACCCCAGGTAATGGCAAGGAACAGCATAAACACTTAAGAAGAGAAGGTTTTTCTGGATGTGCACATATACTGGAGAGTTGGCAGGAAGTCCTTTGGGAGCTGACCTTGATTGAAAACAGCTTACATGTAGCCTGCAGTCAGACACACGGGACTTCTGACTTGGCTGCCTCTCTTTTTAGAAATGACGTTGACAAACACAGCTAGACTCTAAGATGAATGAGTATTAAGCCCAGTGTTTCAGATCCCAGTGGGGTTTGATCACTTTCATTTGTGGAGCAGCAGAACAGGCAGTGACGTCATCGCTCCCGTATACCCACCATTTGGGAGAGATCCAGAGACTGCATCTGAATCAAAGGCACCTTATTGTGTCTTGGTGGTAACACTGAAGGTGACATTTATCATCTTGCAACACATATCTTATAAATCTGCATGATCTTAATACACGCTGTGGATGCTCTCGTATTCCAAGTGCCTTTTGTAACCAACGTGGCACGCTTTGCAAGTCACGAGAGAGGATGACCTATCTTGATGTCATGCTAAGGTCTTTATCGGTCCGATAAAGGAGACGGACTAGCACACGACAACATTAACCCTCAAGTGTTCTGGATTAACTTCTCTGTCCCCAATAAGAGATTTTTTTTTCTTTTTAAGCTCAACCTATTGTTGTTATGCTTTGCAGAATCACATGCATAAATAAATCAATTTATTGTTTACTTTTTAAATTTTGTTTTATTTCCCATTAAATTGATTTAGTGTGTGTGTCTTGTGGCTCCTGCATTTCTTCTTTCACCTTTCATGTGTGTCATCCGAACATCCGTAAAACTGCCTCTGTCAGAGCTCTGAAAGATAAATGTGACTTACAATTTTCTTCAACCAGAGCAAAAGTAAACACACCATGCTGGTGTAATATAAACACTTTTGAAAAATGTTTCTTTTCTTTAGTTGGAAATTAGTCTCTTTTCAAATAAGGATAAAGGTAGATGTTTTATTTTTTTGTACCATTATATGAGACATTTTCCTCTTTTTGAGATGGCATCTATTTTTGCCCAAAATTTGAAATTCAGTCTGCAATATAATATTTGGTGTGCCATAGCTGAAAAAAATAAATTGCACATTTTATACTCATTTCATTGTAAATGCACATTTGACAGGATGTTTTTTGACTTCACCTTTTAAAGTGCAGAAAACAAAATCCCGTTAGATGACTGATGCCACAATCTTAAATGTGTTATGGAAAGATTTAATCTTTGGACTGAGTCTTTCTTTAGTTTTGACCTGTTTGCTAGATGTCTTGATTTTACACATGCTGCAAACTGTTATGTATCTTTAATGCTTTTTGCTTTATATTAAATGTTCCTGAATTTGATAGGAAAAAAAACAACTTTTTTTCAACTGTTTTCCTAATTTGAACATCAAAACTGCTGCAAAGCTCAAGGTTTTGGCAGGGTTTATTGTATATGTTTGCTTTGTCAAACACTTGGAAAAATAGTTTTAACATGACCAGCATTTGTTTCAGTTTGGAGACATTTGTTATTAAAGTTTGGATTCCATTAGTCACGGTCCCTGTGGACTTATGTGCCCACAAAATGGAAGAGGGAAAACTTCTCAAAAAGCAAACAAAACCTTGCTGGTCGGAACAGAGAAGACTTCATTTCAGTTTTCGTGTACTGTCTAATCAAACTTCAAAAAGGTTCAATGTCAAAGGAAATATTGCAGAGAAATTTACACTGAGCATGACCCAGGCATCAGCGTAGAGAAAAAACCCTTTTATCAAGCACAAAAAAACAAAATGCCAAATGTTTTTGAGTCCAGTGCTCATTAAGGTGAAGAACAGATGAAGTTTAAGCTTTTGTAAAAAGAACTATGTTGGATACATAAAACTGAATAATAATGAAAATGAAAAAAAAATGCACAGATGGTTTTGTTTGCATTTAGTTTTATCATTTAATCTCCCTTTTATTTAGTTTAACTTACTTTATTTATTTCATTTCAACTGCACTTCAATACACCAAATAAAGACTAACTAAAAAGACTAGTATGTCTAACATCTACAAGAGAACCTTAAATTTTTTAATGTAAAAGTCCTGCTGGGTCATGATGAAACAAGCGCTGTAGACATCAAACTGTACAGCTCAACCAGATTCTCCTCTGCAGTGAAATACTAAACATTTCATTCAGAATGTTTTGACTCTTACATCTGTGTTTGGTTGTAGTTTATAATGCAGTACTAGACAAATATAGTGGCATTGTTCTTTCATCTATTCATATTTGATTGATACTAGGCACAGTGGAAGCGTATATTCAGCTTAGAAGAAACAGCAGATAATACTGAGCTTTGTAGGAGTAAAAAGCTGCTGCAGAAATGTACAGAATGACAAAAAGTTTGCTTGTTTTTTTAGTACCAAAGCATGCAAATGTGTAGTAGGCTTAAAAATAGAATAATAAATATATTTAATTTATAAATGGGTATAATATGGGCTCTATAAATTTAAGTTTAACTCAATGACAAGTCACAAATGTTAACCATATACTTTTACTTGGGTGTCTAAAGGATTAATGACAAACATTAAAAACAAAGAAAAACATTGGTGCTTTATTGCTATATACAGCAGAAGTGGCCAACCACTAGTTTTTCTTTTTTAAGTAGCTCAGTGGTGACAGATGTGTACATGATTGCAGCATACAGCATTACAGTCACCACACATGTAAGGAAAGACTGCAGTTCCGTGCGCCCCTGTTCCTTCAACCCTCCTCCTTCCTCTGTTTGTAAATAGTTTATGACAAGTCTTAAGGTCCTAAAAAATAAAGGGCTGCACTTCCAAGTAAGATCACATAGTACAAGAACATGGCGTTGTCAGACTAACAGTAACCATATGGAGATCTGTTTGGTTTGTTATACAGTTGAGGCCACTGAAATGTCTAAGTCTTAAAACCTCATGTTGGTGATTAAAATGTTACCACTGATTGAACAAATGATGGGTTTAACTTAAAAAAAAATAAAAAAATAAAAGATGAAACAAAGATTCTGGCTTCAATATTAATTTTCCATTAAGATAATTATTTTCAGGTTGCTGGTTATGTCCTCTGTACACCATTATATCTAAATGCATAACACATTCAAGCTCTCGATCTCTACACAGATCAAATCCGATCAAGATGATGGACTGTGGGCCTTTTTCCTGTGAACTTATTGAACTTTGCTTAATATAATCATCTTGTTCTTCTGTAAGAAATAGATTTCATTTGTGAGGTTCAGATGAAGCAGTACTTTCCTAACAGTCAAATAGGAAATGATGAGGACGTCTACAAAATGAATGTAATCCACCAGCACCAGCAGTGATGATGACATACAATTGAGACTTAACAGGAGACAAAAATAAAGGGTAATTTAACAGATTTGAGCAAAAATCTCTAACTAACTTGCTGACAGAATGTCCATAACGATCCGCTTGTTATTTAAACAGTTGTCTCATCAGTTTTGTTTGCTTGATTTTCATCTTCATTTTCATAGTTTTTGAGGAACTCATACCTCCACCCCAGCATCCTCTATCTGCTCTCATCCTTCCACTGGATGATTCATTTCCCCGCTAACTCACATAAATATGCACACCCCTTCATTTTTTTTTCAAGTTTACCTGCTTTTATTCTATTATTTTTTTGCTCAAATCAATGTCCTTGCTCAGTCACAAAAGATTCATAGCAGCAAAAGTCCTTCGTCTAATCTCAGTGGACCCTGTTCCTGATCAGCTGTTGGTGGTAGTGTCAGATTCATTGGATAGCTAAGATGGGACAAGACTTTGCAAACAAACAAACAAAAACAGAACAAAAACAACAACAAAAAAAAAAAAAGTAAAGATGGCGTGTGAGCTTTTCTATGCTTTGAACTCATTTTTTACTGTACTATAGCTGGTACTTTGGGAGAAGAGCAGTTGAACTGTCAATCACTGGTGACTAGGATGTGGTGGGCAGCCACTGCACATGTAGCAAAATGGACAGTTTTGGGTGATGTGTGCTAGAACTGATGAGATTGTTTTTTCAGATTGGCTTGTAGATGGTAAGTTTTTCTTTCTTGTATGGATCCAGTTTGAGTAGCTGTTTGATTGATATACCTGCCAGAATTTTTTTTTACTGATTCTTCATACTGGAGAGTGCTCTGATTACTGCCCACTTCAAATGTTTCAAACAGCCACACAAAGAAATCCTGTCAAGGACAGTCTTTAGTTTTTTGTTATCTTATCTGTTCAATGCTTCATTTACTTGTCTGGAACATAGAAGTATGACGTATGGCAACGTTTGAATATATATGCAAAGTGAGATTCAAGCATTTATTTGTTTGGCTTACAGCTTATGAAAACCCAAAAAGATAAATCTCAGAAAATTAGAATATTACATGAAATCTATAAAATAAGGATACTGTTTTCAGAAATGTTGACCATCTGAAGAGTATAGTCATGCATATGAACTCAGTACTTTGGTTGAGCCCTTTTTGCATAAATTACTGTCTCAATGTGGTGTGGCATGGATGTTATCAGCCTGTGGAACTGCTGTGGTGTAATGGAAGACCAGGATAGCGGCCTTTAACTCTTCTGCATTGCTTGGTCTCATGTGTCTTTCTGTTGGCAATGCCCCACAGATTTTCTATGGGGTTCAGGTCAGAAGAGTTTGCTGGTCAATCAAGCACAGTAATCCCTCCATCATTAAACCAGGTTTTGGTTATTTTAGAAGTTTGGGCAGGTGCCAAGTTCTGCTGGAAAATAAAGTCATCATCTCCAAAAAGCTTTTCTGCTGAATGAAGCATGAAGTGCTTTACAATCTCCTGGTAGAAGGTAGAAGAATACGACATTGGAAGCCCATGCCCAGGATCCGTCTGTGTGTGGTGGCTCTCGAAGCACTAACTCCAGCCTCGGTCCACTCCTTTTTGAGTGGCCTTTTCCTGACAGTCCTCTCCAGGCTGCGGTCATCCCTGCTGGTTGTGTACCCTTTTCTTCCACACTTTTCCATTCCACTCAACGTTTTATTGATGTGCTTTGATTCAGCACTTTGAAAGCATCCAACTCCTTTTGCTATTACCTTTTGAGGCTTTCCCTCCTTCTGGAGGGTATCAATGATGGTTTTCTGCACAACTGTCAGCTCAGCAACCTTCCCCCATGTTTGGGAATTCTACTGAAATAGACAGAGACCATTAAAATGCTCAGCCGTTGGTTGCAGGCGTTTTGGATTAATTAGCTGATTAGAGTGTGGTAATTAGAAGCTACAACACTGAACCTTTTCACACTATTTTTAATTTTCTGAGATTTAGATTTTTGGGTTTTTTATAAGCTGTAAGCCATAATCATCAAAATTATAACAAATTAATACTTGAAATATCTCACTTGCATATAATCCGACTAGTGACCTTACTAGGCTGAACCCTGCCTCTTACCTGCTAAATCCTGGGTTAGGCTCTAGCTGCCCTGCGACCCTTAATGAAGAGTTGTAGTGAACAATTTATGCTACACACTGTGAGAGAATGCCAACCCTGCCTTTTACTTTTAACCTAACTCATTGCCATTTTGTTAGGTTTACAGCTGGAAACAACACAAAAAATTGGCAATGCATTGGAAGTTTTTCAGACAAATTCAATATGTTTCCATCAAAAGTGTGACTGTTAAAGAACCAAACTCTGTTGTTGTATGACACTGCAGCTTGGACATGCTTTAGCAGTGGTTATTGTGCCTCAAAGCATGAAACAACTTCCTGTTTTTTTTTTTATTTTATTTTTCTGTTAATCAGTGAATTGGTTAAATACTGTCCTCACTGTTTAGTATAAAATGCTAACTTATTTATTTAACTTTACATTACCATGTTGACAAGAGCATTTAATTGTTCCAGGTAAGAGGAAAATGATCAAGCATGTTTACAAGATTTAGTGCAATCCAACATATGGTGGAGTCAAATACACAACATGTTCATCACAAGGTAAATGGACTCGTACTTATAAAGCGCTTTTCCAGTCAGTTTAACCACTCAAAGCGCTTTACACTACTTATCACATTCACCCATTCACACCCCAATAGGCACATGGGGAGGCAACACAGACACTTCGGCATGTAATTAGTGGAAACCTGGAATCGACCCGCCTACCTTCTGGTTGAAGGACGACTGCTCTTCCTCCTGAGCTACACCTGCCCTAAATCAGTTTTTATAAGTTAAAGAGAAAGGCCCTTACAGAACACATGTCCACATTTATACATGTAACAAAACAATTAAAACATGCTTTATGAAATATGAAACAGTGGATTTGTCCCTGCTTAAAAATCAAGTTTCTGGATACTATTTTGAGCACATGAGAAAGTTAGTTTACTTATTAATTATCATTCATTTGTTCTGGGATTTGCCAAATAGTTTTCTTTTTTTCGCAAAATGACTATTGAATCTCATAATTTGCATAAAAACACCAGAAGATCTTTCCCACTGAGCAGTGTTAAAATGTTATACGCTTGTTAAACTACTATAGATGTGAACCATATCCCTTTAAATTAACTTAAATGATCCCTAGCACTTGTGTTTATCCTCAGCAGTGACTGTCTAAGCAAAATTCATTTAACATCAGACATGAATGCATTTTGAATTAGGTTCTTCCTGCACACGTTGCAGTCAGTCAGGAGTGAATAACGTGGCAGGAGTTGGTCAACATTTGTTAAATCTGAATTCAGAGTATGCAAACCAACTCCATTTAATTTGTAAAATAGAGTTGTGACATTGGGATTGCGGATTTTCTTTTCCTTCTCGAAGACATGCTTCTTCATTTTAAGGGTAAAAATCTATCTGCTGCCTGGTTTTAAGACTGAAGTCTGTCCAATGAATGCTCAGAATCTAAATCAAATGTAAAAACTGGATCAAAAAGCTGAATTCTTTTGATGGGCTCTTTGACTTTGAGAGATGTGAATGAGACCCTCAATAGTTGGCTCCGTAATGACTTTAAAGACTTTGGCAGGAAAATGGAAAACATCTTGCAGCTCTCATGTGTCATTACCCAGATACTTAAAACCCATCTGGGGTTATTCTGCTGTACTGTGGTTGACTTTAAGCTTTGACCTCAACAGAGAGAAGCAAGCAAAATGCATATTTTAGATAATAAAAATCTCCTTTGGAATACTTATTTCTGATGAATGAGACAATATAGCATGACTCCCAAATTCAACATTAGGATATTTTTCTCTTTAAATCGTCTCATAGCTGCTCTTTTTCAGTGCTTGTTATCATGTCAAAGGTCCTTTTCAGCTAGAGATGTGAATCTACTAACAAGGAAGATGAGAGGTTAATTAAAGGTGGAAAACATTTCCTTCATTTTGAATTAAAACACAGTGGATTTTATTCTAAAACTCTTGTAACCATAATTAATTTTAAAACAAGCTCCTCTCATGAGCCTCTTTAATTAGTTTCATTTAACAGGAAGCTTGTCTGCTTCTAGATAGGTGGTGTACGAAATTAATGTAAATTCAGTCACAGCTGTGCTGTACCAAAAAAATATAGAAAAGCTTTTCCTGACAGAGACTTCTTGAACTAAGTGAAATGTCTGTCAGTACAGACTGATGCAGAAAGTGATGTTTATTGATGCTTACATTGACGTTATGATTGATGATTATTTTGGCAGCATGAGGACATGAACTCCTTGCAGTCATTGAGTCGACCATGAATTCCTCTGTATACCAAAGTATTCTTGAGTCAAATGTAAGTGTCTGACGACTAAACCTGATCCAAAGCTCACCAGCAAATATGCAGCAGAGTGGCTGAAGAAGAAAATAATCAAGGTGTTGCACTGTCCCACTCAAAGTCCAGACTTCAACCTGGTTGAAATGCTGTGGAGTGATAAATGCCTGCTCACCTCTGTTAGGTGTTGCAATATTTCAAAGAGAAGTGGATCAAAATTCCTCCACAAGGATACGAAAGGCTGATAATATAATAAGAGAGATCATTCTGTCAAGTGATTATTACTAAAGGTGATTCTATAGGCTATTGAGTGAATTTTGGTCTACATGGTGTAACATGGAAAACACATTTTTAATCTGATGTTTTATTTATGTTGTTATAAGCCCTAAGAAACAGATTTTTTTCCTTTAAAAAAATCCTGTTTGTTAAACCATATTGTTTACGCTAGCACACAAAAATCCAGGCAACAGGTTATTGTCGATACAGCTGGATGCTAGAAACTGCGTAGACATACATTTCAGATTTACTGCCCTGCTATGTGCATTCTCAACTACAGAGATTCACAGGTCCCACCCATTGTGCCCTTTTAGCTTTTCCCAGGTCACAGCTACCTTATGGAAGTCTGTGCCCGCTGTATTCAGACACGCAGCTTCACTTGACACCTTTAAATCCCTCCTTAAAACTTTCTTTTTTGCTCTTTTTTTGGAGGCCTTTGATACTGTCTGATGGAGATAGTGTATTCTATTCCTGCTCGTCTGGCTGCTTCCCCTCTCTTTTCTGGATGAGCAGTTTTGTAACTTTGTTGGAAGGTGTGCTATAGAGATCATACCCTGCTATAATTGCTGTTACTGTTATTATTATTATTGTTAGTGTTGAAGGAAGACACAACACAGCCCACTGTTCATTACAGTTACCTGTTTTTGTTTCGTATTATTGTTTCAAGTTATTTTATTGCTTTCTTAAAATTCACCCCTGTGCAAAGCACTTTGTAAGGTTGTTTAAAAGAGTACTATATAAATAAAGTTTTATCATTTTTAGCTCAGTCACCCATCTACCTTGCAAACTTCATGCCTTCAATACTCCTGCATGGCTTCAGGGTTCTACAGAAAGAATTTACTCTTCCTTGTGTTTTAGTAAAACAGCATGTTGACAGTTTAAATATATTTAAATAAATTTAAGTCAGATGTATCCTACCAGCATTACAGCTACTCAATACACAATAAAATAGATATTAAATACCTTTTTATGATACAGATTTTTTTTTTCCAAAAACTATGTAAAATGTCATGAAAATCAAGCAAAAATACACAATGCATACTGTATATGTGGGTTATTATCTCTTCTGACTGCAAACTGTAGACTACAGTTGATTTCACTTGTTTCACAGTTGATTTCAATATTTGAAACAAGCCAAACGTTCTTTTAATTTCTGTGTGTACAAAGTACATTCAATATCAAGTACTTACTTATTACATTATACTGGGTGGACAGTATATGATGTCTTAAGATGTAACTAGTGGGTAAAATTCCAAATTAATTCAAAATGATCCAATCAAATTAATTTACTGATGACTTGTGAAATGTTTTTGTCTCATAAACATGCTTTTTTTTTAGGGGTCAATAACACATAATTAGCCCACACAATGTCACACAAATTTAACATTCTCTCCTTAGTTTATGTTTTATTACTTCAAAATTTATTAAGGACTAGAATAGTTTGACCGTAAGATCATTAGGAGATTAAATTGGATCAGATCTTTGAAGTATTTATATTGTCTGTCCATTCTCCAGAAACATTTTTAATAATCCTACTCTACACTTTATTAATGACATTTGTAACCATTAGTTAAATATTCTTTCCAGTTTTGTCCCAAATGTCCAGATTATTGTTCAGCTGTTCATATTTACGTCATAATGACAAAATAGCTACCCAGAGGAGGGGATTAATGAAATGATTTATTTATTGATTTACAGTCAGTCAATCAAAATAAACACAGTAAAGTTGTTTTTCTAATATTCCCTGTTATTATTCTTTAACTATATTCTATTTTATTCCTCAGTACCTACATGTTCATACTGGGTCACAGAAAAACTCTAGTTCCAGAAAAGATTACATTATATATATATATATATATATATATATATATATATATATATATATAGTTATTGTATAACTTGTGGGCTGTAAAGTAATTTGTCACTAAATAAAAGATGCCGAAACACAAAAATCTTTCAACATTATTTCAAATTATCATTAGAAATGAAATGAAACAGGCTAAACGTGTTCTCTCCCATCTCCAAAGCCTCCAGCAGAACGTAACATGCAGTAATTTGTCTCACTGCTGGTGTTCCTAATCATCTACATAATTTTATTCCGCCTCGATTACCCGGTTTACCCTGAATCCTTTTCTGTTTTTAATGTGGGTCCTATTACAAGGTCAATTAATTTGTGTAACATGTGCCCGCCACTGAATGACGACAAAATATGCTTGTCCTCGTATAAACTTTGTGTGCTTCTTTAGTGTTAGTACATGAAGTTATATTTCCTTGTACCACTACAACATAACATGCCTTTCTGTGTGCAGCATTAACATCATGCGTAATAGGATTTGCTTCGGTTGTCTTTAGATTATCAATAACCACCTTATAAGAGTTATTTCATTATAACTTCCCTTTTGCTTTTATATTGTGAAATTTGATCACTTTTGATTGCCTGAGGCCAAAGCACATGCTGGCCATTTGAGGCTGTTATTAAAGTTAGTGGGAAGATAACCAAAGAAGGCGGTGAAGCAGCAGTGCAGTATCTCTTGTGTTAAATTCCTATGGTCTTATCTCACCATGTAGATAAAACCACATAACGGAGGTTAACAGGAGGAAAACTGGGTCTCCAACATACTGTAACCTCATGAATTTACTTTCAGTGTGATTCACATTTATATAAAACTATTTTTAAATCAGTTCTGTGGAGTTGTCCCTGTTCACCTCAGGTGTTAATCATCTTACAATCTTTGTCTTTGTGCAGTGTGGATGCATAATAATCCTAATACGTATGTTTATTAGGAGGCCTTTTAGCCTCCTAATGTTGTTTTGAGCAATTTCTAAAAGCTCAATATAAAGGTTTTAAAGGTTATATAATTAATGTTTTTTTTTCAAGCTGATGTATGAGTAATGGAGTTTTCATACGTTTGCATTTACAGTGGAAATGGAGGATTAACACTTCGAGTGTTTAAATGTGTTATAAGAAAAAAGTATAGTTGTGACATTTGAAATTTGCAACAAGCCAAAGTTTAAAATAAAAAGAGAGAATGAATAAAAACAGCTTCCTAAATGCACAATGCATTGTGCACTTGTATCTCTCGCCAATGAATCTGCAAGCCTAGCTGGACTTGACCAACTAACTAGCTGAATGTTCAGGAGGCATTTTTGTGTTTGGAGAAAGTTTTTGAGATATTTAAAGACAAAATGGAAAATTTGTGGGGCACAAATATTTCCTCTATCTTTGTGTGTGTGTGTTTTGCATTTTGAAAGAAGTCTACGATTGGAGAACCGATTAGATCTGGTCCTTGAGGGCCACTGTCCTGCAGGTTTTCGGTGCTTCACTTCTCCAGCACAATGAAACGGATCCAACAGCTTGTTGTCAAGTTCTGCACAATGACCATTTCATTTGAGTCAGGTGTGTTGAAGCAGGGAAACATTCAAAGTCTGTTGGACAGGCTCAACCCTGGTGGTTTACACCATAGAAACATTCAGACATACGTCTTTTAATTTACAGAGAAAAGCAGTCAACATCAATGAGAATAAAGATGAAGCTTTGACCAATCAGTGTTCGCTTAAAAACAAATATGAGATCTGAAAAATATGAATGAATTTATCAAATTCATATAGTTATTACAGAAAAATCAGCACATATCTGAGTACAGTAATCTCTTCAAATCCTCATTGAAATACGTGTACTGATGGAGCATTCGTTCATATCTCAAACGAAATGACTGTTACTCTCCACATTCTCCACTGAGGGTGTTTCTGAGCAGCTGGTTTTACCACCAATGTTCCCTTTCCTCCTCCCTTTGCTGCATCATTACAAATCACTTCAGACTGCTATAACATCTGTCTGAAAAGGTTTTCCTGCCACTCCCAGCCCCAGCTTTCTGTTTGTAGGGACTTGGATATATTTGAAAATATGGGCAATTTAATTTCTGCCTATGCCCCCCAGGCGAGTACTTCTTAGACATTTCCTGGTATTTATGCAGCCGTTTTTCAGCTAACAATATTCTTTTCAGTGCATCGCTGATGCATTTGTTTTTCTCCAGTTGTCTTTCTTTATCTTTCCATCATTCTGAACTTTTTCTTTTTTTTTTTTAACTCATCCTCTTGTTAGAATCTGTTCTTAATGTTTTATCTGACATTATGCAAAGGTTAAGCCAAAATAGAGGTTAAATAAAAGATAATATCATTAAACCCAGCAGGAAATTGAAAACACCAGAGACCAGCCATGTATGCTCTCATGAGCTGAAGCCCCCATGGCCAAAGATCATGAGATTATCTTAAGACCCACACTTCCAACCAACATTTATCCGTCTCTCATGATGGCATATTCAAATGGCAATTTCATACATATGAACATCCCTACATAGCTACACATGAACAGCAGGGATTATGTGAACACAAACGCATATACGGTCAAAAGTTAGACCAAGACTGCTTTTACAAACTCAACTGGTTGTAATCTGATATTTATTAGGGAAACGATGTTATTGCTAAACAAACACTTGTTCAGAGGCAGATTTAATTTTTTACTTCTTTCTTAACTGTAGATTATATCAATTAGTGTATTTGTCTAACTATATCAAGAAAAAAAATCACATTAATCAGCATCACTGACGGCCAAATGACTCATTTCAACTGTGCCATATGGGAGATGCAGATGCAACATGGTCATGGCATCCTGATCCCATCTTATCTCTGGTAACATAACAAGGCAACAGGTGCATTCTGTGTACAATGGGAATTCACAACAAATTTTCCTTCAGAGACGATAGACTATTGTGTGTTAGTTTAGCTGTGAAACAAATAACATCAGCATGTGAAATTAGGAGATAAGCTTTTCACTGCAGAATGCAATGAGAAAAACTTGAGGAGGACATTTTGCATGCAAAGTAGAATATGTGGAGTGCAGATAATTTAAAACAATGTTACAGTAAGCAGACTAGCACAAACAGAGCGTGACAACATAAAATCCTATTATATTACAGATGATAAAGGTAAAACCTGAGGGGCCACAGTCTGACAAAAAGCCAACCCACTCTTCTCAAAAATCACTTTACAGACACAGTGTGAGGCATCTTTGTTCTTTGATGGCTTTTTCTAGGTGCCAGCCTCAACATTTTCCAACACTGCAGGCACAGCAGCTCATGGTAATGTATTCCTAACTATCCGTTGTTGCAGTCATACTTCGCACCGGTGACTTTCTACAGTAAATCTAACATTTCCAAAGCTGAGTAGAAGCATTAAATTGACTGTACAGTATTTCAAAAACAAAACAAAACATATAGGTTGCTTCTGCTCTGCAAACACATGAAAGTGTGAAATAATTAGTTTTCTTTTTGGTTGATTTTTATACATAAAAAAAATTAAGATAGCCTGAAAAATCCTTTCCTCGTTCAGTCTGAAACTCTGAGCAGTAGCAGTGACTCATCATTTTGTTTGCTTGTGCACTAATGCCAGCAATTAAGGATGAATACGCCTTACATTTTAAAATGGCGATTTGCCATACTCTGCCTTCTTAAAGAACTGGAAAACCATTTCTTTCAAAGGTTCTTTCTTGGTCCTTTGTCCTCCCAGTGTCTCTGATTGTTTTTCCTAAAGACTCCTGCAAACAATCCCTGTGCATGGCATTATTGTGGGGATAAAAACCCGAGGTGAAGCATGCTATGCCTACTGATGTGCCCCTTCACTTCTAGCAAGCAACAAAACAGCTTTGCTGAAGAAGGACACACAGTTCTCCTTCCAGAGGGCAGCATTTCATATGCTTTCCTCTCAACTGGCAGAGAGCCACCAACAATTGCAAATTTCATATTGTTGCCACTCTGATGCTCAGCAGGGTGCAAGACAGAGCCATCTCCTGCAGGCAATATGTAGGTAGATTTATTTACCAATGAAACTCTAGAAATGTTGAACATTTCAGGAGGTTCTCAGAATGTAATCAACTTAATTCAAAGGATAAAGAGAGCCGCAGTCCTTGTAAGATATTTTGCAAGTGGTGGAGAAAAGATTGAACAGGACATGAGTTTAATGAAGTTTGTGTTCTAACCAAATCTGTGTTTATTTTAACATTTTGACTGGGATGATAAATGCCATTTCCATAAATCTTTTCCTTTCTCACTCTGATATACCCCTGAATGATCTGTGCCAGGGCATGAAACAGATCGAGTGTGAAGCGTGTTTTAATAGAGCCAAGATCACAACACTTTCTGTTGTCAAGGGGATGGTAAATAGGATAATGCAATTGGAGGAAAGACAGCATCAGCTCTGCGTTAATATGTTCAGAACATTGTGCATATAATTTCAATGGCTTGCAAATTAAATGCGTCCTTGGAGACAGCACACAGTGCTCATGCTCTCAAAACTATTATCTGCAGAAGAGTTGTCACAGGGGACAAGCCACATAATCCGTTGTTGTGACTTTAAAGCTGTCAACAGTTACCTTGTATGTTTTTGAATGTAATCTCTGTTTGGCCACCATACTTATACGCACTCAGAAAGTATTCTCTGCGGCCTGACAGATGCTTTCTGCTGGAAGATGCCATCTGTATCTATAAACCCCCTCATACTCCACAGCAGGAGCCTGAATCCAACTTTCTCGATAAAATGCTGTGCGAATATTTTTTTTACTTTCACTTTTACTAACACAGTGTATTTGCTTATCTTTGAGCAATACAGATATAAAATGTGTATAAAATAAGTTATTGCAGTACATGTATTATGCATGGCAATGAGAGATAGAATTCACAGTTGCACTGCCTTCTGCTGCTCATCATGTAGTCTTTTTGAAAGACATCATGATTAATCTGAAGCCAAGAACAAGTCTGGGACTGAGGAGAAATTATTCTTCCACTTTTCAAAAATATTTTGAGGCTGCATTTACGTCAGTCAGCCATAACATTATGAGTGCCTATTATTGAACAGGACCTCCTCATGCTATCAAAAGAACTCCAACATTAAATCTTTTGAGCTCTGCGGTTTTCCGGGTGAAGTCTTTGTAGACTGGGCTTGCTTCCCACAGATCTCATAAAATTGGTATCTCTAGAATTCGGAGGCTGGGTGAGGCTTGGGGCAAGGGTTTAAAACAAAACATCACTTATATGCCCAAAAGCCTCTCATAGCATTGAAAAAAAAGATGGATTCACAAAATAAAAAAGAATTTTATCTCTTGCCTCTCTACAACTCAGTTGCAACCCTGCATCAAATACCATATGCCTCCCAATCCACGGCTGAATGAGGTGGTGCGTTATAGACATGTTGGAGACCCTAATAGCAAAATGTTTGACCCAAAAATGGCCCATATTTGGCCGTGACTTACGCACTGCCTTTACTCCATATGACAGTGGCTGCTAAAACTCAGCCACATATGAACCAAACATGTGGCAAGTATACCTTGCCATAATTCATGCCTAACTGACATCTGGGCCACATGTGGCCCTCACAAAAGTGCCATAACAGAGCCAAAAGTTTCCCAGATCATGCCCAAACATGTCTCCTATCTGCAGCCCAGCGCATTGGAGTGACTGAGCCCCCCAACTTTCTGATGTGATATTTTAGGACACATTAAAGTCAAAATAAATTAAAAAGCAATTAATGAAAGGTATGATGAAGATGACATCCATTAATCACTTGTTGATCGTTACAAATTTGCATGTGATTTTTTTTGGAGCATATTTTTCCCTTTAGCTAGTTTTTAAAGAAGTAAACATAAGAGTAGATGTGAAAAAAATAAAAAAACCAAAATACATTTGTCGCTATTTGGGGGCTGAAGTTGCAGTTCTATGTGATCAATATCACCACAGTGATGCTGATCAATTAAATACAGTAAGTCTAGATATAACTGATTGTGTCATTTATGTAATTTCTTGATGTTACAGGCTTCTAAAGGTTTTGTACAATAATTTTCTAATTTTGATAGAAGTTGCCACAATGAAAAGAAAGTTTAAAAGTGGAGACAATTCCAGTTATAGGATGAAAAAGTAAAGGAAGGAGCAAGATAAAAGAAGGAGATAAAAGAAGAAGAAAGAATCATAGAGAGATCAGGCGCTATTTTGTTTTGTTTGTTTTGTTTGTTGTCTTGAGAAACACTGTCCAGTAGCACTAGATTTAAATATATTTTAGTGGTGCTACACAGCACATTAATGATCTTCTTTAGCTGTCCTGAATAAGATGCCTGTACCCTAATCTAAGTTCTTATTCTGTCCTTATTTCTATGGTGTTTCTTTTTTTTTTTTTTTTTTTTTAATGCCCAAATACCTTTTTTCATATAAGGGATGATAGATTTGCCATTGCCTCAAACTATTTATCATGTTTTTTCTACTTCTTATTCCTGGGTAGTTTTTGCAGATTATTCTGGAGTGGGAAGCTGCTACTGCTGGGACATGCTGCTGCCATGTAGGGTGGTGGTGTATGACTAGTCAGAAATGTTAGGCAGGAATTAAAGTGTTAAAGTAACATCCATGCGAATGTCAGGATGCAGTTTTTCTGTCCTCCTCACATAGCAACATTTAATAACCTTTATTTTTACAGGTAGTCCCATTGAGACATGCAGTCTTATTTACAAGAGAGACCTGTTTACCTTATCTGACATGCATATTTTTGGATGATCCTCATAAATGAGGAGATGTAAATGAGCACAATCTTTGACATTTGTTTTTAGCTCTGTTTTTTTCAGATGAACTTGCCTTAATCTGCTTTCACTTCATGAGCAGTACAGTGGGTAGCAGTGCTGCATCACAGCAAGAAGGTTCTGGGTCCAATTTGCTGATGTGCAAGGTCATTTCTGTATGAAATCTGCTTGTTTTTTTTTTTTATCACAGACACTCCCAGCAATTGGTCCCAGCCCTGTGCAACCCTCCACATGACGAAGAATCTATAATTAACTAATGTGATAATAAAATTTACTGCTGTAATGTAACTCCACTCAGGGTTCGAATTTCAGGAGAGCTATGTGGAGCTCAGCTCCCCAAAGAGGAAGAGGAGCTCCCCTAAAAACATTCAGCTGATACTTCAAGGGGGAGCCCTAAAAATAGTAAACCTTCAGGTCACATTTAATTTTCAACAAGGTTTTTGATGCCCCTGAAAAGAATAGCATTAATTTGTCAGTGTTGTATGTTTATTCATTTATTCGGATTAACTGATTGATTAATTTAATTGACACGGGAGCCGTTCTGTTTCCTTCAGCACCATGGACAGCAGCATTGTTTGTTGTGGCTGTGAGCTTCAATACAACAACCTCTTAACATGCTTCCTTTTGTGGTTGTTAAAAGAGCTTTTCCTCCCTGTTTCTGATTAAACAAGCTGCAAACAGTAGAGGGGTTATTTGGTAGTGACCATATTTTTGACAACACTACATGCACTAATACATATGTTCGTGCACATGATTTGCAAAGTCGAGGTGCACGCTTGAAATGTAGCTCCCCTGAAAGCCCTGGTGGGTTGAACCCTGACTCCAGGAATTTGGCAGATGTGGTTAATGTTTAGAAATTTATGTCCAACATATTTCCTAAATATTTCTCTTCTCATAATCATTCTTCTTTGACCTTGGTGGAAACCCTTGAAGGTTCCATAAGAGAGATTCTGACTAGATGTAAAAATGGTTAATTTATTTATTTACTTACTTTCTTATTTAATATGTAATATGTTTGTGCATTAAGTGGAGCTGTGTACCTGTCTAATAACATACACATAAAATTTCAATCAAATGTCTATTTTACAGTGAACTTTCACTGTGACAAGAAAGCAGTTTTAAGCACGCTTCTGTTCCATTTTCATGTGTTTTTTTTATCCATTTCTACCCCCAGGATCTATAGGTGCAGACCTCTTTACATAGCCAGTCTGTAGGAAATGAAGGTTTATGCCATGGTGCAACGATTCTTTATCCACGTTGGGCTCAGTGATTATTTATTGGCTTGGTTTTATCACTGTTTGGAAATATCTGTAACATGAACAGCTAGATTAAATATTTATTTGGATGTTGTCTCAACAAATAATTGTAAATTAACATAATTTACATTCTTTTCACAGAGAATGGTCCACCACATCTTGTGTTAAAAGAGATAAAAAAGGAGGCAAGAAAATGTTTCCTCAATCACGGTTGCCACTTAGATACTTACGGGTCACGTCATTCAGAGAAAAAGAAAAAGAAGAAAAAGAAAAAAAAGAAACGATATAAAGGCTTTGAGCAGCCCCCTTTGAGTGTAGCTTGACTGTAAAATTTTCAATTATGTTTTAAGGCTGTGGGATTTCTGGATGAACAACATGGGTAATTTAAAGTTTGACTCGTTCTTTGTAGCTTGACTCTGTCTCTCTCCTCTCAGGGAGTCTCGGAATTCACTGTGAAATATCAAGAGAGCTTGCACATAGACATACTTGCTATTTCCCAGAGAATTTAGGAAATGTTTTACGGGCTTGAACCAACATGCTTTTCAAGTTACATTTTATATGGCTTCTCAGAAGCTTAAACATGTGCAAAAAGTTGTATGAAAAAGCTACACGTCACAAATAAGTCTGAGGGAAAAAAGATCATCTTGAAAAATGTTCCAAAAATCATACTAAATGAATGTATTTTTATTTGACTTGAGCCAAAGGGCATATTACTCCATTGTGTTCCACAACATCTCAACAAAATTGATTTTTATTCTATTTTAAACATGTGAGCCATTACATTTCAATTTATAGATTTATGTGAATTTAAACTTTGACTTAACAGAATCCTTGGGGGCTGTTTGACTAATGTTTGTTCACTATTATATTTTGGAAAATGTAATTAGTTTGTGAAACTGTTATATTTTTAGAAGTTATGTTTAAGAATAAAGTATTAAGCCCCCAACACACATCAGCCTTGATATAAGCCTCATGTGAGTAGCAGCTGTACTAGCTGAATTTTCCCATCAGGATTAATAAAGCAAACAATATTATTATTATGGAGGTTTCCTTTAGGAAGAAACACCCAGTACCAAGTACTGTTTTATCACCTACTCGGCCAGGGTTCCAAGTTAGCTGAGTTGAGCTGAATATGTGACGTCTACCGACTGCAGGTCACTGATTGACCAGGAAGTGATGTCACTCGGTGATTCATGAAAGCGTTTCCTTTTAAAATGGTCCTGTATTTTTAGAGTGTTTCATCTCGACGCCTGCAGCCTTCTCTGGCTCTCTCCTTTAATCTTGAGTCTGACAAAAACCACGACCAGTCAGCAGGTACACCATCGCCTCTATATCCTCCATTGTTGTGTTGTGTGTGTGTCACATAGAAATGACGTCATGAAACTTTCCGACTTACTTGCTATAATGGCTCATCTGAATAGGTAAAAGTGGAAAAGAGGCTTAGACAATGTCTTAGCTGCAGCGTCAATAGGAACATCTCTGTGTGACTGTTGTAAGAGTGCATTCATTTTTTTAAATTTTTTTTTTATTTTTCATTTGCTATCATTCAAACGTTCAAACATTCAAAAGATTCAAACATATCAATATTGTACTTCCAACCTTTTAGACTTTTTAGATATATATATATATATATAAAGCAGGATGGGGAGGCTGGATGTTTATGAGCAGTTCATTTTCACGAGAAAATTTATAATAGGTCCACATGTCCAAAATGCAGCAATGTTACAGTTCAGGGATGGAAATTGTGAGATGGCAGCATGTACAGTATTTTTCAAAAGGGGAGTGTTCTCATGACTTTACTTTATGGTGATAAAGGATTATAAAACTTGTCAGACATGTCCATGTATATTCTTCTACTTTTAAGTATGTGTGTAAGCAGTGACTGTAGGATAGCAGTTATCACATTTACCTGACCTGCAAAAAATTCTCAGCATGAACCCAGGTGTAAACATGTCTTTGTTCTGGTTTTTGTTAACAACTGTAAAAAAAAAAAAAAAAATTAAGAAACAAAAGTTAAAAGACAAATATATGCATGAAAAAGCCTTAACAGTCAGCTGTGTTGGGGAGGACCTTGCTCACTAAGTAGCATGGTTGTCGTCCAACCAGAAAGTTCCTCCATGCTGGAGTTGGCCTATAGCAAGACGCTGAGTCCTAAATAGCCCACAGTGGTATATATGTGCTATATAAAAGTAGGATTTCTGCTCATACACAATCAAATGAACAGGGTGTAGTGTGTGTGTGTTTGTGTGTGTGTACATTGTCACACAGATGTAGGTGAATGATATCGTCACGCAGTGATATGTTGCAGCCGTTTAATGTGATCAGAGTGAAAACATGGATGGGTTTTGATCATGTTGTCATTATGCTGTACAAACTGCTTCTCCATACGGATTAAAATGCAATGACATGGCAGCTTATTTGTTTTGAACCTGGTTAGTTACACTAAAATTCTGTGCTGTGGGCCAATGCACATCTTTGTTTCTGCAACGGTCGTTAAGTTGTCAAAGACAAAGGCTAAAAATATCTCATTTCTATTCAGAGCTCTGCCCATTGCTAAAATATTGTTGTCAGATCACGCTATTAGCTTTCGACAGTGTATCATATCTTAACCTCTGTGGAACTAATTAGAACCCCACATTACATTTGCCTAAAAGTATTTCTATTCTCAGGTGGCGACTTCTCCAAACCAAGTCCACAAGACAAAAATGCTAACAGCCATGGCAGCCTGTAAATCTGATTATACAGCTGGTCATCATGGTTCACAGAGGCTTTAGATGGGAATTGTTCTGTGATAGAGACAGATGAAGTGCATATTTTTGGTGGCTTTATCCTTTCCTAGGGTTATCATGGGATCACATTTCTACCCATGTCATATTGTTTTCCCAAACCGAGAGGACGAATTGCTCCTGATAAGATTCAGGTCTGTGCAGAGATGTGCACTCTTGCTTAGCATGCTTTTTATGAATGACATCAACCCTCCTTTGCATGGTTTAACAGGCCCAGCACAACTGAGACAGAGTAATGTAATAACTTACAAATGACCCCCCCCCCCCCCCCCCCCCTCCTCCTCCTCATCCATGTTAGCCAGCTCAACCTTCTTGTCTCTGACAAAATAAAAGATCAGTTATAAATTATAGATCCTTGCCATAGTTATTTCTGCAAAATGCAAACTTTTCAGCCAAGCTGAAAATATTTTATGCTTTGTCTTGAACTGTTTTGTTTAATTTGTTTAAAAAGTGATTGCAATCAATAAAAATATAGGGGAAGAGAGAGAAATCAGCTGTTGAGTAAAGTAGATTTTCTAACCTATTCCATTATTGCAGTGTATGTACCTGTGGAATGTACTAAATAAAATTTTGAAAATAGTCTGTTTCTGTTACAATAATCTCTCCCTGTATTATAAATCATTGTTAAATTAGCATATATAGTACTAGATTGTGGACTTTCCTGCAGATGCCAGGTCAGATTGGAATATAGGCAGTTTGGATGCAAGGTCAGTGAGCTCTTTGTTACGTCAGTTAAGTTGCTCCTGAGTAAATCATTCCTCCTCTTCACATACTGTATTAATGTGTTTATATGCAAAGTTTTATTCAGAGGAACATTCGGGGTGGAGTTACTATGTGACATTACGGGCTGTTCACATAAGACTGAATCTACTACCTGAATGTATGAATTGAAATGTGGAAACAAAGTATTATATATTCATGAACATTGTCACATCAAGATGATCAATGATATAAACTCAGTGGTTTTAATGTTGTGGCTATTTTCTTTTATGTGAATTTTACACTTTCATTTTTCACAAGACCCAATAAAGTTTAATTTGATTTGAAGTTTACTTCACTGTTTTTCTGTGAATTAATTAAACTTCCAAACCACAAATTAGATATGGGATCAAGATGTTTTATGAAATCATTAGGAGGAAATCTACTTTCTGGTTTCCCACAGGGCATATTTCTTGACAGTTTGCTGAAAAATAAGGAAATCATCTGATCATAGCAGATGATCTAACTGTCCCCAGCATGAAATGCATAAGGGTTTGATTAGAAAACACAGCTGCAATTAAAAATTTCCAAGTTATCTTTTTATAATCACTGAACACTGATGAACACTACAGGTTGTACTGGTATGAATAAAATAACATTGACAATGTGTTTATTGCCATCTGTGATTTTCTTATATTTTGGCTTGTGTTGCTGCTAATTTAGTTGGACGTGTTTTACTTGCAATGATTTCAATCAGTCCAGTGATGCATGTTTGTTACGGCTACAGCTGACACCGCATATCATTAGTAATTACACTTAGCATGGGATCAGACAGGAAATTATGTAACAAACAAAATCAAATCCAGTCACTGATTTGTGTTCAGTGGGGATGAAAGAATCAGTAGACAGCAGTCAGCATGAGAAAACGACTCAAGAAAAGCAGAGCTGTTGAAAGCTTCACATACTTAATTCAGCTAAGACCATGAAGAATGTGTACGCCTACGGGTGCCTACGTGAATTCATCTGTCAACAGGGATAGGTGTTTAGTTTTTTTTTGATTCTTGAGTCAGGGATGTTTCTGAGATTTAAAAAAAAAAACACAAAACAACCTAAAACAAAGACGAAGAAATGTAAGGAAGGCGACAGGAAAAGGGTAGAAAGTCCGCTCCAGCAGAACAACGTGAGGGATGTGTGGTCAGGAATGAAAAAGATCACCTGCTTCAAGTTAAAGGGGGATCAGACTAATTGAAGTCTGGACAGAGCTAATGAGCTGAAAATGTTCAAGAGGTTCAGTTCAGTTCAGCATCAGCCCCCCCAACAGACCACACACTCTCCATGAGCCCACAGCTTTTCTGTCACACCTCCACTCTGTCACTCAGCAGCTCAGTCATGGAGCTTAACACAACCTAATCTCCCTCCACATCAGAACATACTGAGACCTTCTCTGCCTCCTCCTCTAGTCTGTCTGTCTCCTGTCAGGAAAAGAAGCAACTGGAGAAACTGAACTGGAAAAAGGCTGCAGGTCCAGATGGTGTCAGCACCAGGGTTCTGAAAACCTGCTCAGAACAACTATGTTGGATTTTTCATCACCTTTTCAAAACCACCCTGAGTCAGACAAAAGAAAACATCCTGCATTGTTCCAGTGCCAAAAAATCCCAACCATTTAAAACAAATGATTGAAGACCAGTTGTCCTAACAACTGACATCATGAAAGTCCTTGAGAGATTGCTATTGGCTGATGGTGATCAGGAGCCCTGGAGCATCGCAAGGGACTGTATTCACACCATTTCTTTTCACACTGTATACCTCAGACTTCCAATACAACTCTGAGTCCTGTGATCTGCAGAAATACTCTGATGACTCTGCCGTTGTGGGGTTTATCAGTGATGAACAAAAAAATGAGTACAGAGAACTGGCTAGTCAGTTTGAGAGATAGTGCAAATACAATCACTTCATCTTTAACACAAACAAAAGAGAAGGTTGTTGACTTTAGGAGGAACAGAAGTAAACAAAGCAATGTCTACATCCTGGGAGAAGAGGTAGAGGTGGACAACATACTAGACAGGAAATATAACAAAGTGGCATCAACAAGAAGGGGCAAGGAAGCTAAGATCATTCAATGCTAGCTCCAAGATGTTGCGTATCTTCTCTCTGGCCAGTGCAATCAGCTTTGCAGCCATCTGTTGGGGCAGCAGTATCAGAGCCAGAGACTTAAAGAAGCTGAACAAACTGATCAAGAAAGCTGGTTCTGTGCAGGACATAACTCTGGAGCTGCTGAAGCGAAATGTCTCAGAAAAGTATGCTGCACAAGCTGCTGAAAATAGTGGATGATTATTTGCATCATCTACACAACACATAGAAACAGTGTGAGGCTTCGTCAAGTCCAGTACAAGACATAAGGGTGCAGAGGTCATTCCTGCCAGTGAGAGAGAGTTAAAACTCATAGTGAAGATGGAAATGTAGGAGAAGGATCAAACTCTTTATTTACTTAGAAATTCCAAACTTATAGTAGGATGCTGGGACTTAACTCTGACTCTGACTCATAGACTGCCTTCTTTCAAGCCTATATGAATGTCCTAGAGTAAGATTATTATTACTCTAAAGGTGATTCGTTTTTGGAATACACCTCCCAAAAACCTGAAGGAAAAACTAAATAGCTTCATTTTTTATACTATGTCTTGCAAGTGCTCTCTGAAACTAAGCCTCAGAGACAAAGGTCTCTGTCAATTAAATGTGAAAAATAAAACTTTGGCTTTCAATAACCAAAGTACATCTTTATCTAGCTGTCACGGTCGAATTTTTTTGACTAAAGCCGTAGACCGGATGAATGAATGTCCAGCCTGCACAGGCACACCAAACTGTTGTGTTACTGGAAATACATAGCAAATCCACAAAATGTGCATAAATTTTTGTATGACATTCTATGAATAGGTAATGAGAATACAGTATTTTGTGTCCGACTTTCTTTTTATCAATACTAATATTAGAGGTGAATTGATAAAAGAGAGAAAAATAATTTTTTTAATCACGTAAATGAAACAAACCAAGAGTGGCCAGGTTTCATTCAAAATGATCTGATTGTGTAAAAAAACAAACAAAAAAAACACGTTCACAAAAACATGACGTTATTAGAAAGCAAAAATTTAAGTGTAACACAGTTAATTTAGTAAAATTACAATAAAGATAGTAAAAAGCTTTTTTTCTGCATTAGAAAATTTTGCTTTTGCTTTTATTTTGTTGTTCCAGAACCAAAAAATTCATCCAGAAACAAAGTTCCACCTTTGACTTAACATTGCCCTGATTCAATTTTGAACAATTATGTGTTGTGAACACGCAAATAAATGTCGAGACCTCATGGTTATGTCACATAATTCTGTAAAATCCGGTTGCCACTTGAAGGGTGGCTCCAAACCCCCTAAAATAGGCCTAAAAACGGCCATGACCAGAGCCATTAACCCTCACTGACATCAGAATCAGCAAAATTCATCATATTCATAAAACTAATAATAATGATAATAAAAGCACAGCTTGCATAATGCCAAAATCACACCTTAAAAGATGCCAAAAAAACTACCTGGTTTCATATAAGTATGCAATATGTGTATCACTTCATGACACTGCATGGTGGAGCTGGATAATAAATTAAAATATTATACTGGCACAGAGGAAGACTTAAAATTCTCCTGTTGACTGTAATGTGTATAAAAACTTGCTTAATTTATGAAGGTTGTGACTAACTAATTAAAAACATAAAATAAAAAAAAAGTTCAAAGATTGATCCATGCAGAGGAGAGCAGCCTTAAACAAAACTTTATGATGGAATATGAGGCAATGAAAAATAAAATTACTCTCCCTCCTTTATCCGTTTGACTAGTACAATGTTTTTTGTTTCTTTGTTATCAAGTATGAACCTCAATTTCATTTATTGCAAGCTTCGCTGTGTTTTTATTTTCTCTTTTTTATTACTTTGCTTTCTTTTAAAACTTTAAAACTTCCTCCTACTGAGGGCAGTGTTCCTTGTGTTGACCTCTCGCACCTTAGCAGAAGTCAGTCATCGTTAATCTGGGGGTTAAAATAGATTCTGCTTTAAAGCTTGATCGTCAGATAAACTGTGTCATTAAATGTTGCTTCTTCTACCTGCACCAGTTTCCCAAAATTAAATTTTGTTTCTCTACGAGCCATTTTAAAACAATCATTTTATGCTTTCATAACCTCTCAATTGGATTACTGCGACTCATTATATGCTGGAACTAACCCTGCCTCACTTACAATTTCCAGCTTGTCCAAAATGCAGCAGCCAGAGTTTTAACGGGTACCAAAAAAAGGAATCACATCAAACCAGTGTTAGCCTCCCTTCAATGGTTACCTGTTCATTTCCAAATTAATTCTAAGATACTTTTATTTATTTTTATTTGTCTTAATGGCACTGGTCCTTTTAACCTGTCTGATCTGTTCCACCCATGTATTCCTTCCTGCCATCTAAGGGCTGCAGATCTGTTGCTTTTATCTATTCCAAAATCTTACAAAAAGCTTCGAGGGGACGGTGTGTTCTCAGTTCTCACCCCTAAACTTTGGAACGAACTTCCATTATATGTCAGACAAGCTCCCTCTGTTGTAATGTTCAAAGCATCAGGGACTCCCTGTGTTCTGTGACTCCAGGTTGGGAAACACTGCCTTAGATTTTACCCCAAAGTGACAATTTGGTGATTTTATTTTATTTTATTTTATTTTATTTTTTAAAAGGTAGCAGATTTGTAAAACACCTACAGTATTTTGGTTTTTAAAAGTTTGGTTTGGGGAACCTGATAGTTTTCACTGTTACAGACAACCATGTTACATTCATGTCTAATGATCATCTGTCTTTAGGTCATAAGACCTTGTATCTATGCAAGTGACATGTCATTCTTTATTTTTGTAGCAATATGAAATTTGCAGGCACGTTAGACCCCTGGCTATTCAGGCATAAGAAAAATCCTGGCACTAATGCTGAGTGAACATAATCCTAAAACATGTTCTTAATGGGGTGCGGGATGACTGACTAATGGTCTAATAAATGGCACTTAAGAGGATTATGTTTTGTTTCAACTAAATTGGATTACCAACCCTATTTTTTACTCTTTGGTGTTGAACAGGATTATGAGCAGAAGTTAATTTTCATAATTGTTGCACACTGTCAAACAATAACTGAATTACCCTCACATGATTGTTGAGGCATGCATTTAAAAAACAGTAGGTACTTGTTGCAGAAAAAGCAACTTTAAGTCAAAAGTTTGCAGGATTTCATAGAGTTCACAGAGAACTTTTATGATCTTATGACATCTGCTTTTGCACCATCTTCATGCAACACATTACAAATGTCAGTAAAAAGGTTTTCACTTAGAGGTTTTTAATCAGATGTCTTTGAGTAAAACTTAATGGAAATGGTAAAAAATCAGAAGAGCAGAAGTTTCGAAGAGCTTGACTCATACTAGGAAGAATAGAAATAATTTTGCAGATCTGATCTGGCAAAAGTCTAAAGGACGTGACTCATCACCTGTCTCCGGTCTGAGCCAACAACAATGAATTCACATGTGATCAGCATCTTCTATGATATTATGTTCCAGACAAATATTTGTTTCCACTAAAAAAAAAAGAAAAACAAATAAAAAAACTGAAGTAGAAGCTGAATTAAATGATACTGAATTAAATGATACTGAATTACGACTACAGGCAATAAAGTCTGCACCATTCTCTCTTTATAACACTGCACTGTACGGTGAGGCTTTAAGCCAATCAGGGCAAACTTGAGTCATCACAGAGGTCATTATCAGTTAACATAGCCAAAAGAGAGCAGCTGCAACCCCTGATGCAAATAACTGGGTTTGATGTCATTAGACCGGATTATTTTCTACAGCACACAGAAAAATCAGAGATGGCAAGCATTGTTTCAACACCATTGTCCATCCCATCTGGGTAATCCAGGCAAATGCTTCCAATATGTCATGGTCTTGTCATTGTTCTGTATCCATCAATAAGCTAATTGAATGTAAAATGTATTTGAGGCATGCTTTGGGTTATAAAATGGTAAATGGACTTGTACTTATATAGGGCTTTTCCAGTCAGCTTGCCCCCTCAAAGCTCTTTACACTACCTGTCACATTCACCCATTCGCACACACATACTCTGATCAGCACATTGGGAAGCAACCGTTAAGTGTTTTGCTCAAGGACGCTTCGACATGTAGTCAGGGAAAGCCTGGAATTGATCCACCAACCTTCTGGTTGGAGGACAATTGTGCTTCCTCCTTCCTACTTCCTAGATATACACCACTCATATGCTTGCAGAGATGGATGTAATAATAACAAGGAGTTCATCAGAGTACTTTTTGTTGCTGTTGTTTCCCACTTCCCACTCTCTGTTAGGCTGTGGTACAGGAAGTGGTACAAGAACAAGGTTTTGAAATGTGTTCTTCTATGTCTTAGTCTGCACACAGTTAAAGGTCATTTTTGTTCCAAAGAGTGTCAGTACTGGTGCTCTACCATATACAACACACACACACACACCTATGAGGTACATGTATTGTATGCTTATAACATGAAAAAAGTTTTCTTGCTTTAATTATTCTCATGCTGCACTTACTGCTGCACATAAGCATATTTACCAAAGTGTTTCTGCAGTAATGTTACTGTATTTTCTTCCTGACAAACTGATGTAGATTGTTGTTAATGATGCAAGTGAGCTTGAACTATTACATTTATCATTGATAAAAACAGGCACCACAGACCAAACACTTAACTTAAAAGCTTTAAAATTCACAGGCACATCCCCTAGGCATGAGCATGTCAGGTTTACCTATAGCAGCTTTCTAAGTGGTTTTCAAAATTACTGTGACTTCGTGGCTGCCAGCAGAATTAATTTGACATGAATTTCATTTAAAATGAAAGCCACGGGCAAACTGCTGGACAGATGATGGGATGTAGTTTTTCAGGTAAGAGAAATAGCACCATAAACCTGAAACCTTTCAAATGCAACGCCTACAACCAACACAGGATAACAAACAGTCCAATAGCCAGCAGCTAAGTGGTGTATTTTGAGGTAATGGTCCATAAGAGGAGAGAGCTCTCATGCAAAACTCTGTGCCAAGTCTGCCTGTGTTGATAAGATTTGAAATCCAATGGGCAAGTATCTTTTATCAAGCTATTTCTGAGATGCAAATCATCCATGTCTGCTGTTTTAGATATTACAAAAACAGGTCATGTCAAACCACTTCTGAAGTTAGATAAGAAAAATCAAGACACAAGGTCTTTTAGTCTGGTTCTCCTTTTTATCTTTTCTTTTTTTTTTTTTTTTTTTTAGGAAAGTTACTTTTTTGTAAGGCAGGAAAATTGCCTTGTTTCAGCTATTGTAAATATGCAAATTCCTTTGTGGGCAGCACAGAGGTGCAGTGATTAACAATGTTGATTCACAGCAAGAGGCTTGGTTCATTCATGGCTTCTGGTTGTCAGCTGGGGCTTCTCTGTGTGACCCCTGCATGTTTTTCCTGTTTCTGCACTGAGATTTCTCTATGTATGCATGTAAGGATGCATATTTCTCTGTCTCCGTGTCAGCTCTGTGATGGACTGCTGATTTATTCAGGCTTCCTGCCATATGATAGTTGTGATGTGTTGCAGCTCTTTGCTGCATTGAGCAGAATAAAGCAAATCTAGACGTAGGATAAATATTCCTTCATTGCCTTATTACTTTTAATTGCCTTTGTCCAGCATTTAAATTGGTTGTGTAATTCAGCCTAACTGCTTCAGCTCACAGTATGCACGCAGTGCAAGCAGAGGTTGCTTTTATCTCAAAACCTCCGCGCTGCATTGAGATTTGAGCAAAGAAGTAATTTGCCGGGCTTGCAAGTGTGACCGGTGTGGGTGTGATAGTGAGTTAGAGCCATGAATCTGACTCTACTATTCCTCCATGCACCCTCAAGAGACACTGAACAATGTCACATTGAGGTTCTGATATACTGTCCACCTCTTCAGCAGCGATGCCCTTGACTGTGTTACTGACACCTCCCAATGACAACAATACAAACAATCTGCTGCCGATTAGTTCAAATCACACGTCCTATTTATTCTTTTCCCTCAGCTCATGATGCCCTTGGATTTCTATTGGTTTATGTCCCAGTCTCAATAGAAATGGAATAAAACAAATTCTATTAATGTCAAATTTTTTTATCTTTCTTATTTGCTTTGGATTCTTCACCAAATGCTTCCTCGTTACTTGCTAAAATGATAAATTAATGTTAATCTGCCATGGCCACCTTTTCCACAGTGTACCCTGCTTAGGCTCCAGTCTCATCCATGACCCTGCATTGGAATAAATGGGTGTAGACCATGGATGGATTGATGGATGACATTAATAAAGATTTTCCACAAGAATTGTTTGGTTTATTTCACGACCTGAATCCATCTCTAGATTCAGAATACGTTGCAGAAAAATTACATATTCCATTCTGTAGTCATTTTGTTTTCCTAATCTTTATCTCTTTGAATATAAAAGGTCAATAATAAGAACAATAGTTTGAAAGGATACAGCTCTGTGAGGCTGCACTTGGATGCAATGATGCACAAAGCTTAATTCTAACACATTTTTTCCATCCTACACAATGTATTAGTAATTACCTCCTAAAACCAAGTACACTTGTGAGTGGTAAACACATACTAGTATTGCAGTCAGTTGGTTATAAACCAATGAACCAGACAAATTATAATTCTAACACTGAGATGGTGCTGCAGTTAGTCTGTCAATCAAACAACCACCAACACATGTAAAGGTACAGCAAACACAGGAAATAGCAACTTGAAATTAAATGGCCACATGAGGAATAACTGAAAAGAGATGGAATAAAGATGATAAACAAGCAACTCAAAGAATTCAGTGAAAGCCACAAAGATACTGAAAACGAGATGAACTAATGTACACGTGTGTAAACATGAGATGTTTAGAAGGATGGAAAATTTGACAATTCAAGGGGGGTTGTGGTGGAATACCTGTCTATAACACTCAAATGAAGCGGTACATGAGACTAAATGTATGATTTCCTTTAGAGCCGTTCCACATTAGTGTTTAGAGAATGAATAGAAGCAAACAGCACAGCAGAAAATGGTGTGAAGCAGCAACTCTAAGACTGGATTCAGATAGACACAGATGGGCATAATGCTTCAAACCTTGGTGGGGGATAAAACTGATGCTAGTAGTTGTAGCAATCAGTCACAAGATCAAACACACGATTTTTCAGATTTACTGCTACTTGTAAAAAGTTGAACTATCTTAAACTTTTCATCTTCAGCTACACTAGCAGGGTGAAGCAAGTGGCCCAGAATTCAATCTGGCAATGCAAGATGCCACCCCACTCAAATGGAATAAGAAGTGAGGCTGTTGCTGCCTGACCTGAATGAATCCCAGCACAACCAGAACATCTCTGGAACATACAAGGAAAACAGCTTAAGAGGGAAAACGATGACAAAGAAACTCAAGAAGTATCACATTTAGAGCTCAAACCACAAACTGATGAAAAAAAAAGAAAAGAAAGGGTCTCAGTAGTATCAAAAACAGTGCTGTGTTGTTTGAAGTTGTGTTGGTAGGGGTTCTTTTGACGGACGCTTTATTTAGTAACAAGAAGATCCATCAATTATTCATTTTTTGTATCAATGCCACATGGCCCACACCATGCCCAAGAGGACCAGGCCCCCCCAGACAACCACCCAGTGTGGGCTAGCACCCACCCCGATGTTCCTGCCGCACATCCCAGGAACCAGGACACCATCAATCCCCCTCACCCTCCACCCACTCCAACCTGCACCTCACATAACCCTCACTTACAGCCTCCCCTACGCTGTTCCCATATACACTCACTTTCACACAACCACATCACACATAACCCTCACACCATGCCCCATGGGGGTCGTCCCCAGCGGACTAGAGGGCAGCTGGTACTGGGCTCGGACCAGAAGACAGTGAGCCCCAAATCTGGTCTCCACCACCACCCCCTGCCTCCCCCCCCATTACATCCCACCCAGATGGGACAGACTGGGCATCCCCCAGCCCCCCATCAGTGCAGTCAATCCGGGTCGTGGCTCCATGCACAACCACCTCTTGCTGACCTGCCATTTTTAAAACAAAGGTTTCCACCCACCACAGATGGAGCTGTGCCAGGCTGCAAAGTAGTCGTTATTGTGCCAGGAATAAAAAAAAAAAAAAAAGTAAGCGAAATGAATATATAACAACAAATTCTAAAAGTGCTGTAAAGATATTTACATAACCTAACTTTATCTTTTCTTACTGTAACTGTGGGGCATGGTGTTTAAAGGCACATATTTTACATGTTTCAAAAATTAGTTGTTATTTTGGGTTGGACAAAATGACAGCTAAGCTTAGGACCATCTTAATTTTGGCTCTGCTTCACTGGAACATGCTCAATGGCACTGTGTAATTGCAGAAAAACGAGCCCAGGGCCCCCACCAATTTAGTAATATTGGTAAGCTGCAACATTTAAATGATACATTTTATTTATCTAAACTTTTTATAACTAAGTAAATAGAAGACAGCCCTCTCTGCACTTACAGTGCAACATTACACAAATAATTTACACACACCAGCGTAGATATAGTGAAAACAACAGTCACACTTATCAAACCAACAAGCATAATATATCAATAAAACAACTTCAGCCTGTGGAATTCCTTTATGTCTCTGCATCTACTTTGGTGTATTCTACTGATAAATAAATATAATAATCTTAACATCTATTTGACATTTCCCATTCATCAGCCTTAATGATAATCTATATTGGACTTTCCAATGCATGGTAGTTTGTTAATACTACATGTGCATACTGATGGAAATATGGCAAATAATCTGCACCAACAAAAGCAATAATTGTGTTGGTAGAAGAAGCGATAACCTTCATGCAAGTAACTTTTCCAATGCACTGCAGGAATTCTATTAGCAGTTTGTAAGAAGATCTTAGATCCCAACTTTGTAAAAAGGCCTACATACACTAGCCCACCTGTCAAAAGTTTAGACACACCTACCGTAGGTGTGTCTAAACTTTTGAGTGGTACTGTATAAACAAAGGAAACACCTGTGAAGAAGTGGAGCAATCTCTCCCACAAGAGATTCCTCTGAAGAACTTTACCAAATCTGTGCGTTACAACTTTTTCAGCTCCATGAGATAACTGTTGGTTTGTTACGTAAAACCTCTGAAACATTTCCATATCTCTCAGAAATCAGTAACATTACCTCCTCTTTGACGCTAATGGCTGGCTGCAGTGCCCGAAGTGACATTATCATGTAAAACATATTACACTCCCACTGTTTTAGGAGTGGCATCACCCAGCTGCACCTTTGTTTGCAGCTGATCTACTTTTTAAAAGGTGACTCATGTCATCAAATCATGCAGAAAAAAGTAAGATAATAGTCTCATGTCATTATATGAGCAGCAGGAGCCAGAAGTATTAGTGTGTAGATCCCTTGCATCTTGCTTTGTTAAAGACTTGAGTCCGAACCATGTCTCTAATTAGATCTGTCAGCTCAAAGCCTAGTATGTGTGGGAACAGCATGGAAAACTGCTGAGCAACTGAAGGGGATGAGATACACATGCTCCATAGCTGTCGGTGGCAAGATGAAGTTGAAGTAGTTTATGTATAAAACACAAATTTTAGTTGTCTTTACTTTTAGTAAATGTGGTTAATTTACATTACTTTTAGTCTTAATAATAATTATAAATAATAATTCATTCTTAGACTTGCTTAGTTTACATAAAGGGACCAGAGCCAGTCCCAGCTGGCTGGGTTGGCAGTCCATCACAGAGCCTAAAGAGGGATGAGAGTCCGTGTATCTGTAGGTAGTACATGCAAACTTCACACAACTATTTGAACCAAGAACCTTCGTGTTGGGAAATAACAGTGTTAACCATCACGCTACTGCAGCTCCAGTATGAATTCAGTCATGTTTATTGCTGAGGTTACAACAAAAGGGAATAATTATAGAGAATGGATATTAACAAATTAAATCACATGATTAGCAGCTTGGAATGTGATACTCTTTTTTTAGATTAAATATTTATTCATGGTGCTTCTCGTTCTACTGCAGTAATGATGTGTTGCATAACTTTTGGTTCCCTTCTTTTTAAAAGCATATTTACTATGGCTGACAAGCTTTAAACATCTGCAGTATTTATATGCTATCCACCTTAGGCTATGAATATGACCCTGATCAGCTTTCTCTGGTTTCCACAGTCATTTTTAATCATGTTACATGTCTGTAGACTTGTGTCTAACTTCCTCTGAGCCTTTACCACCTTAAAGTGGATCTGACAGTTTATAAATGATTTACAATATTTTTGGCGAGGCTTGTCCTTCAACGTCATTAATATTAAAAGTCCTAGAGCATCATTTTTTCCATCTGTAATCTTTCTTACTTTCACTTGATGACAGATTAGACTTACCACAAAGACGGAGAACCTAGACTGGTTATAAGACTTTCCCCCTTTCATGACAAGACTCAGCTCTCTTATATTTCTTAAATTCAAAATAAGCTCTCAGCATATTTTACTTTGCTTTATGAAGTTTTCTTTTCTTCTTTTTTTTTTGTTTTTTTTGTTTGTTTGTTTGTTTTAGCCCCTCAGCAGAAACTTCAGACCTCATGCTGCAAGCCAGTTAATCTGAACTGGCTACAACAAGTGACACACACATACAGACAGATGAGCTGATGAGCTATATACAGTATACATTTAAGAAAATTCATTTATGCAGTACATTTAAGAAAAGTTGGGACAGGGGCATGTTTACCGCCAAAACACACAGTGAGTCCCTGTGAGATGGTTTATTTTGATGTTTCATTAGCATGACCATTTGGATGATTCAAAGGCTGTCTGCAACCAATCATGCTGGCCAAGTACTTGACCTTTATCATACGAAAAACCGCACCCTAATCCTGCACATGTGTCGTATTTCAGCGATTGGATCAATACAGTTGTGGAAGATGAAGATGTGTCCTATAGAGGACCTGCAGCAAGTGAGTGTACACTTCTTTGACCATTCCTCCTATATACAAAAGCTAATGCAGTGTCCTGGTATCCAAGGTTGTAGGTGATGAAAGTTTCCCCTAAACATAAATTAAATAAAAGACCCAGAAACTAATTTAGAAAGTGATTAGTAAGGTTAAAAAATGACCATGCTTTGAGTTAAATATATGAGCTTAATTGTCATTGTTACAGGGATGTGAAGGTGGAGAAGGTTATTAAAAGGTTCTCTACGATGTTCTCACTTTTGCCACAGAGCATTTCTCCTTAGTGTCTTCATGAATGAATGAATAAATATCTTTATTGACAGTAAAACTGCATCACCGCTTAGTGGCCTGAGACCTGAGTAGCCACATCAGCAATATGAAACATCTCAATCTCCAAAAGAGGTGTAATGAAACCGCAGCTGAGTGTTGTGTGCTGCGGACATCAGTGTGACAGGAGTTGTAACCATGCAACGCAGGAAAATAGACTGGAAATTTACCACAGATGGAAGGAATGTCAGTTCAACAGACTAGAAAATTGTACAATTACTAGGTTTTCCTTACAAAGATACATCTTTCACTGAAACATCTCTATACATGTTTCTACTTGACGTCCACTTCATACCTGTTGCTAAGGTTCACTTGGCTGTAAAAGAAGGGGGTGGATGGCAGGAAGTTCTTTTATGGACCTTTGTGAGACTCTGAACACCTTTTTTGCAAGAGATGATAAGTCTGAGGCTTAGCCTGCACCTGTTTTTGAGTATTTGGTTAACCCAAACATACACTTGTGTGTATTTAACTCAAATAATGTTCTTCTTGTTCTTGTTCTTGTTCTTGTTTTTGTTCTTGTTCTTGTTCTTGTTCTTGTTCTTGTTCTTGTTCTTGTTGTTCTTCTTCTTCTTCTTCTTATTATTATTATTATTATTTTGTAACATAGCCTACTAGTTTTGGTGCCTTAATCTTACCAAGCAACAGTTCAAAATAAAATGGAAAAAAGAACCAAGCTGAAGTCAAACTCTTTGCTGTAGAAGTCTGTTGTTTAATTCCTCCAACACCTAAATGCACTCTAGTTAGCAAGATGTTGATGTTGTTTGTGTACTTTGAAAACTGATTCTAAAGAGGATAAAATAATTTGAACGGTCATAATAAAAAGAAAAACCAACTTTCGGTTTGAACAGAATGTTCCCTTGTATTATTCATTAGTTTTTGGTCCATCCAGCCTGACCTCCATCCCTGTACAAACTTTGTAGCTAAATAACTACACTTTTTCCTCCGTTCCTCCTTTGCTTCTGTGATATGATTATTACAGCCATTAGGGGATGTTGTCACAATGAAGCATAAAGACAGGCCTTAATTAGATATTTGAATAAATTATCCATGGGTTCCTCATTTTGTAGGCTGATAATTCTTCAAATACAAGTGTTTAATTACAATATAGGTTTGAATATTCAGTAAATTTGATCACATAAATTTTTCTCAGTTTTAAGACTTCAGTGACTAAGTGCTTTATTAGAAGAAAAGTCAGCAGCTCACCACAGATAAAAGCTGCGAATAAAGACAGGATGTGTCCATTATGTTGGAGTCTTTAAAAACTACTGTATGACGCACTATGTCAAGAAATGCCATTTGCAGAGGATGTAGACCTTGAAATGTTGCGGCTATTTTGAACAAATCTTCAGTTTCCTGTTACAGTAATATCAGAAAACTTTATAGATTTTGTTTTCTGTTTTATTTGTTTTCTGACCAATTTGAATTTCTTTACATGAGGCTGAGCATCAACAGACAGCTGCACTAATGTGTATTATTCCCTATCTCTTCTGTGACACATGAAAAAGGCCAAACTCCATGGCAACATGACTCCAGTCTTATCCTCTAACGTAAATGCCATCAGTACGCCTCATCTGACACCACTCCTTTAACCCATTCAGGCCTGATGCAGCAGGCAATGTGAGTGTAGCGTCATTATTTCCAGGACACACCAGACATTTTAGAAACATTTAGAAAAATCAGATGGAATTCAATGTCTAACTAAAAGCTGGAGATTTAACTCCTTAAATGGTTTGTATTTCATGTCTGTAGTTTTCTTAATAGGCTGTTTTTTTGTGGTCAGGTTTTTAGAAAAGCTTCATATTTAAGGAAGACTGTCACAAAACAATGCCTTACAGTTTGTGTGAATGGGTTAAACCTTGTAAATCCAGCCTTATTTTCTTTATTACTGTGTATTCTTTCTCCACAACTTCTTTGAACTGTTGAAGACTCATCAACCCACTGACTGCTTTCTACTGATTTTCACACTGCTAAATCTTTCCAATTTCAGTTATTGTATTGGGATAATTTCATTTGATATGTTGTTATTTTCAGACCATTAAGTTTAATTACTCACATGATGACTTGTTTCATGTGGCGCACAAGAAATACAGTTAATGAAGTAACTTAATATTTTTATTCTCAACTAACAATTCACATCATTTGATGCATCATTATTTTTCTTCATTCACAGGCGACGTTAAATTGTCTTCAGCATGATTGATTCTGGTTTGAAATTCTGGGTTTTTTTAAAGCCACAAAAGGAAGAAATGCTCACTGAAACAAATAGTTTGACTCCAATAGATCTCACATGATGGTGCTGAAAAATCAGAAGTTGACAGTCACACAAAAAATATTGTAAAAATGTTTTGCCTTTGAACAAATATGGCTGTGCATATCTTTATGCACATGTACACAACTACACAAACACATACAATCTTAAAAGTAACCTTTGCATATGTTTCTATATATCCTTAATAGTAATTAGTAAAGTAGTAGTAATTAGTAAAGTAATAGTAAATAGTTCTGTGCAAGACAACGTAAAACAAAATAAACACAGTAAACACAGAGCCATCTTCTATTGTTTTTGTTACAGTTTCCTGATTTCTGCTTTATTCTTACTATATTTGTAAAACAATGTCACCGTTTTAAGTAAAAGGCTCCAAAATATTGGATGTTAGAATTTCTTCTCTTCGCAGCAAAAAAATAAATTTATAAATAAAAAAATAAAAAATACTCCTCCACATTTCTCCCTATTTGAACAGTGAAATCCTCTATGCTTTGCCTTTTAACACGCTAGCAAGAATTTCAAACCAGACCTCATGCTGTTTAGTATTCAACATGAACCATATAAAGATATAACGCCTTTCCAAAAGAAGTTGAAGTTAGGTGTCAGTGCACACTTTAAATTAAAGTAAAATACAAGTTGTTTCTTAAATCAAAGGTGTGGTATATATATATATATATATATATATATATATATATATATATATATATATATATATATATATATATATATATATATATATATTTATTAGAAATCTGAAAAGCTTTATTACCAGGTACGATAAACACAATAGAAAAAGGAAAAAAGATAAGAAAAAAACAAGTTGTATTAGTGCATTATGGGATTGCACGGTGGTGTGCACCCCTGCCTCTCAGCAAGAAGGTCACGGGTTCAGCCTTTCTTTGACGAGTTTGCATGTTCTGTTTGCATGTATGTGTAGATTCTCTCCAGCTACTCTGGCTTCCTCCAACTGTCCAAAGACCTGTATGTTAGGTTAATTAGATAAGTCTAAATTCTCCCTAGGAGTGAGTGTGAGTGGCAGTTTGTTGCCCTGTCCAGGGTGTACCCTGCCTCTTGCCTGCAAATTGCTGGGATCGGCTCCTGGAGAGCGTTTTGTGTAGAAGTTCACAGTCAACTGCCCGGGAGATGAACCGTCTTCAGCTGTATAACAAGAACAGTCTCTGCTGAGCCTTCTTGGTGAGCTCCCACTTGAGCTGACATCCACAAACAGGATCTTGATGTTGGATCCTGAAGAGTCCAGATGCTGGAGGATGAAGTGGAAGGCAATGTTTAAAACATCATCTGCAGTTCTTTTAGCTCTGTAGGCGTACAATAGGGGATCCAGGAGAGGGTGTGTAATCATTAAGTCCTGTGATCTGCCCTTTTGGGGGCTGGAATAATGGCTGATGTCTTGAAATCAGCTGCCACATTTTGAAGGGAGGAGAGTCCACAACTTTTTTTTTTTAGGGGATGTTTGGAGTTGGCAATTATTATAATTTTATAAGCAAAAATACTCCCTCATTCTTGCTTCATTGGACGCTTCAGCTGAGTTAATTAGTTTGCAGATTAGCGTCACATTCTTTTGTCATTCCACATCATTTCCACTCTCTCATCGGCCTTTTCCCACCACATTTTAAAAACTTGTTTAACATAAATGTATGTATGTATGTATGTATGTATATATGTGTGTGTGTATGTGTATGTGTATGTGTGTGTGTGTGTGTGTGTGTGTGTGTGTGTGTTTCAGCATTTAATATGATGTCTTTGCATTTAGTTGGATAAACTGCTTAAACAATTTAAAAAAACTGTTTGAAATCTGTTCTTTTACTCGGTATTCAATATTTTTTTTTCTTCTCCACTTTGGAAAAAGCAGTTATAATAATAGTTGGCCGTCATGTCAGCCCTTAGATCTCAATGTAACATTACATTTAGCAAAATGTGTGGGAAAGAGGAAAAAAATGTGTCCAGAGAAATAACTGGAGAGACTCACATGGATTTAAACATGGAAATCTCACAAGAATGCCAATAGAATCTCAGTCAAATTCCCTCTCCCTGTGTCCCTTTGTGCAGAAAGCAAAGGTAACCTCCCTCACGATTTTATTTACTAACGTGATCATCATCTGTACAATAATTATAAACAGATGTATAATGTTGTCATGTTATCGCTTGTGTAAATAAAGCAAAATCAATAGTCCAGTGAATGGTTTTATTCACTTGATGCTGAACAGTTTGTTTGCATCCTCAGAAGATCAATTGGACTTTAGAAAAGGAGCGCGTCATACATCCTCTCTGAGATACCTTTTGATATGAGCAATAAAAAGCACATGTTACAGCACCAACTGTGATTTTCTTGGAACATGTGCAAATTGCTTTTAGTGCCTCATCTGAAAAAGCATATAGCTTAGATATTTTATGTGCCAACAAATGCAGCCACCCATTTGGGATGGGTGGTGTAGGTGTGTGTGTGTGTGTATGCGGATTGAGGCAGGGGGGTGGGGGGTTTAAGAGGTGGGTGCTGCATTGATGATGTCTCATCCCTGAGTCCATTTCATTTTGGTTTGAAATTATTTGTAGTTTCCAAAGAGGAGGTTTGTGAACTTTTGTTGCTTATTGAAAATTAAATTCCAGCAGGATAAATTAATTTATTTAATCTTCATCTCTCCCCTCAGACTAGGGTGACATGAAAATGCTCTTTTCTATAAGTGAATGTTTGCAGCCCTATTAAAAATTATTGCCATTATCACCCTTTTACAGTCAACTTTGTTATTTTTACTAACTCTTTCCTGACAACTCAGACAGCCGTGTAGGGTTAAAAGAAAAAGGGGGGAGTCTAATTTAGTGCAGATCTTGGGGTTCACGCTCCGATGATGTTGGTGCTCCTATAGTTGCAAAGCTGAACATTGATGTTGATGAATAATGCACATGCCACCTAGTGGTGGTGATGATTAACACTTTTGGAGTCTTATTGGAGACCTTATAACAGAGGCTCATGCGCTGTTGCAGGTCATTCCGACTCCACCAGAGAAGATGATGAAGCTTTTACTTTCTGCAGATTTTTCTCATTTGTAACATTTGTAATTTTAAAAGCGAATATGTATATATTCTAGATCACAGCCCTGTATCTTTCTTTTGGGGTGGTTAGATTTAGGTTTGTTGGGTCAGTGAGATATGCTGTTATCAGATTTTAGACACTTGTTTTATCTTGTAGATCCGCAGACTTCAGCAACGTGTCTTAAAAAACAAAAACAAAAGAAACAGACTTTCTTAAAGGTTTCTATTGGTAGAAACACTTGCTCCTCTCACATCCTGTGCTTTTAGAAAGCATGGGTGACGTCCAAGACAACGTAAATCCCTTCTTTTATCAACTGAGAAGACTGAACCTGATAACATCTCACCCTTTGTCTTGTCACATTTGAAGAGGCTAAGAAGACTTTGAGACTTAAAACCCTCCCGGTACCTGAACCGTTGCGCGACTGCACAACCCTGACGCATCTGCAGAGGACGAGACTGCGGCAATGGAAAGTATTTCAAATGAAAGTGACTTTTGGCAGTTCAACGAATCCTGGAAGAACCCGAGTCTCATGAACGGGACCGGAGGCTTGAATCAGACGAACCCTCTGAAGCGAAATGAGGAGGTAGCGAAGGTGGAGGTGACTGTGCTCGCTCTGGTGCTGTTCCTGGCGCTGGCGGGGAACCTGTGCGTCCTGCTGGCCATCCACACAGCCAAACACAGTCAATCTCGTATGTATTACTTCATGAAGCACCTGAGCATCGCCGATCTTGTTGTGGCGATATTTCAAGTGCTCCCTCAACTTATATGGGACATTACATTTCGCTTCTATGGACCAGACATTTTGTGCAGGTTGGTGAAATACTTGCAGGTCGTTGGGATGTTCGCATCTACTTACATGTTAGTTTTAATGTCTGTAGACCGGTGTTTGGCAATTTGTCAGCCTCTCCGTTCATTGCATAGGAGAAAAGATCGTTTTTATGTCATATTTTCCTGGATCCTCAGTTTGCTCTTCAGTATCCCGCAGATGTTCATCTTTTCCCTCAAAGAGGTTGGCTCTGGAGTGTATGACTGCTGGGGCGACTTCGTAAAACCTTGGGGAGCCAAAGCTTACATTACATGGATCAGCCTCACCATCTATATTATTCCAGTGGCCATACTGAGCATTTGTTACGGACTAATTAGCTTCAAAATATGGCAAAACTTTAAATTAAAAACCAGACGAGAGCAGTGTATAAGCCTGACGCCCAAAACCTCCAAAAGCAACACACTGGCCCGCGTGAGCAGCGTGAAGCTCATCTCCAAGGCAAAGATAACCACAGTAAAAATGACTTTTGTGATTGTCGTGGCATACATCGTCTGTTGGACCCCCTTTTTTTCCGTCCAGATGTGGTCTGCGTGGGATCCAGCAGCCCCTCGCGAAGGTAGGTTAAAGTTTATTATAAAGAGCACGCGCGCCAGTGGGTCAAGACTGACACAGTGCACACGTTATATGCGCATTTGGAACGTTTTAAACACCAGCACAGAACCCATCATCTCATCTTTTGCACATTTCCTAGACACTGTTATCCATTGGAAATGATCAGTTTTCAGATGTTCATCCCTCTGGCTTTGCGCTCTTCACGTGCGAGGAGCGCGAAATTATGATGAGTCGCAGCTAATTAAGGAAACAAAAAGTAATTTTAAAGAGGTATTCAGACTGTTTTGTATTCCAGGCAGTAGATTTGTACAGCCAAGGTAACTCAGTAACCCAGCGAATTTACACCCATATAGCCTATTGGATATGTATGAATGTGTCAATAAGCAGTTGTAAAAGTAAGATTAAGATTAGAAAGAGACGCGGCCCGAAATATCACCTCACCACAAATATTTGGAAAACATTATCAGAATTGACATTGAAAACTAGTTGTCACATGGGCTATATAGAATCCTATTTAATGCAATGCACAATGTGCTGTTAGAAAACAAAATGATTGATTGGGGTTTCAGATGGAAAACGATGCACGCAGATTTCCCAACTTTCTTGTGAGCTTCCTTGCACTGCAGAGACCCACTGGCGGTTAATCATTAATCAACTTAGTGTGCGCCACCGCGCGTCCAGAAGCTTTGGTGCCTGTGGGGCACGTTGACATTTAACCACAATAAGCAACAAGCAGCGATCAACTGCTTGTGGTCAATTTGCTTCGATCTGCTTGGAAATGGCCACACCCACAAAAGATTTTATGTAAATATATATATATATATATATATATATATATATATATACGCACAAACACACACACACACACACACACACACACACACACAAATTAAATGTCTTTGTGCAATAAAAAGCTTTGCCTGGAAAAGCTGAAAAGGTAAATTGAAACGTTGATTTTCCAAACAATTTGTTCACTAGGTAGAATATAAAACATGCTTTTAAGTAATGTTTCGTAAGACTATAATAATAATAAAAAAAAACTTTAACACTGTATGTGTCCAAATTAAAGAATTCATACAAACCCCTAAAGAATAAAAGAATAATGTCGGGAGGTATAAATGCAGACCAGACATGGTGCAGGCCTTCTCTTTGTTGCTGAGGGTTTGTGTAAATGTTGTCAGCCACGTCAAACTGCATTGTTCACACCAACAATTTATGCTCTACTGCTAGTTGCTACACTGATGTATTAGAAGCAGAAGCATATTGCTTGATGAAACAGTAATTGGCTCTGACACCACACCTCACTGTGATGTTCAGAGTAACAGTGGCCAGAAATGAGCAATGACTTCAGCCCGTGAATGGAGAAGAAAGTGATTAATTCATTCATTTGCAGAGGCTGCATTATTGCAGGGAGGAGGACGATGGCTGGACGTGAACAGCACGTAGAAATGGCACACTTGGCAGTGACACGTGCCACTGTTTGTGTACAAAGAGAGTGTCATCTGTGTGTGCTGATAAGGTGTCAATTAGAAGCAGAAAGTGAGCCCAAAACAGAAAAATAAAGACCATCCAAGAGGAAAAATCACTACATTGCAATGATTTTATACACACACACTTACACACACACATATATACATAAGTGTGTATATATATATATATATATATATATATATATATATATATATATATATATATATATATATGTGTGTGTGTGTGTGTGACATGGATGCATGCATTGTCTAAGTTAAAATAAATAGATGGTTTGGATGTTTTCTCACTGAGAATGTCTTTTGGTGAGAAAGCCTGTAGTTAATACGAACCCTAGTTTAGCTGAGCATAATAACCAGAGACGGAGGGACCAAACTGAATCAGGCAGAAGCAGCTTGCCGTGTTTTCTCTGAATATCTTTACTTATTTTCCCCTGGGGACCAGAAACCTGTAATAACTTACTCAGAAAATAGCTTGAAATCATTGTTAATGAACTAGTTGTCCTCATTTAATTCTTTTTGCACAGATGAAAACAAAGATGCAATGGCTTACTTGCAGGCTGAGTTAAATATAATAGTCATTATATGTTAAGCTGACTAACTTCTAGATTCAGCTTTATATTTACAGTAATGTCATTACATGCTATCAATTTTCTCATCTTAGTCTCATCAGGGAACCAAACTATATCTCTGAAAAAAAAAACAAAAAAAACAAAACAAACGTGCCTGACGCACATGCTGTCAGTGTATGAAGTCTTCATCAAGGCAATCAATCTACATTTTAAACTTAAGAACAAGGAGCTAAATTTCCCTGTTTCTCTAAAGCAAATGATTACATTTTGATGACGTAAAATATAAAAAAAATTGTCATAGGGAGGAAGTTTACATTGTAATCACCCGATTAGGCTTATCAGATTGATTACTGAAAATGTCAGAAGACAGCTCCATTCTCTCGAAGGTTTGTTAGAGAGGTCTCGCTGGTGTCTGTGATTTCACATCAAGCAGCAAGACAGATTTCATTATGTAGTGGACAAAAAAACCACGAAGGTTAAACCTTGACTCAGACACACACATGGACTCCCAGAAACACACTGCGAATACAACCATCTCTCTGCTGAGCCTTGTGCCCTTGGAAGCTGACTCACACTCCGTATAGTATTGATTTGCATTAAGGGTTTGACAGACACAATGCCCAGTGTTCAATTTATTTTCAAAAGGTCAGTTCTTGTGTAGCATCTTTACAAGAAAAACGTTAAATAAAAATAGCTAAAAATATCACTTAATGTTAAAATCAAAATGAGGGGGACGCTTGTTTGCCACAAGGGAACAAGAATCAGCTTTAAATGAATTGCTGAGGAGTCCTTTGGACTGACCAGTATTAGCTGTGACAGCTGTACAGATGTACCACCCCAGGGATGATTAGTCTGTCTTTTCATTTGCTCTGTGATCTATCATTCCCTGGTGTAAGACACCATGAGCCAATTCAGCAAAGGCTCTTTCGTGATAGTGCCCCCTATTATTTAAATCAGGTCCAGGCCGCACTCTCATGTACTTTGATAATAAATCCCTGATAACCACCACTTGATCTTTTTTGCTGTCTGCCCTGCACTGTATTCCAGTGGCAGTAGCTTAAAAGGGATTATGAAACCTATGACAGTGTAAAATAGGAGTATACGAATCACTTATTCTGTCTTGGACTCGTGTTTTAATTTCATTATCTGGCCTTTCAATGACAGTTATTCTCAATCATATGTATGCCCACTCATTCTCACCATAATTTTATTACATCTCATGGGCAAATTATGAGAACAGCAGAGGAATGGCTGGACTGAAAGAGAGATTAGTAAGAAGAGGTTAAATACAGGATACAAACCAATTACATGATCTGAAACTCATTTGCTAAATGTCAGGTGGTTGGTGGCGTTAAAAGGAAAATGTCATGCAATCCCACTTCAGGTTTCTTGGTGTAATGTATCACCACGTTGTGCAAGAAGCCTTTCCACTTTTCAGACGCTAATGATGACAGCATGCTTTGTTTTATACATCAGCATGAACTTGTTTATAAACTGAATCTGACTTCTTTTTTTGGAGGGGGGGACTCTTAAAAAGATGTTGCACATTTTACTGATTTTGTCAAGCTGCTGGCCTGGTCTGTTTTACCTCCGAATACTGGCTGGGATTTCATCAACTAAGAAAGCTTCACAATTGCACGGTTTGGCCTTTGTTTTGAAACAGGGGATCTGAACAGATTGTGACAGAAAATGGGAAACAGATGACAGGGGGAAAAAGCAGTCAAGTCCACAACCAGGCCATGTGTTTTGTGAAGCTAAGTTCTGGTATAATGTGCTTTGAACTGCAAATAAATGAGTTTCATAAAAAGGTCTTTGCTATGTTCCCTACCTCCAACTCCCAAACCGTATTCAGTGCATCCTGGCTACTCTAAGAGAATTCTCCCTAGCTATGCCTTTGTTTGTTATATTAACTCATAATCAAGATTAAACAGAGCAAGTATAGAGTATGTTTGAGGTTACTCAAAATCTAATAAAACCATAACTACTGGGTTTGTTGTATATGACTTCTTTGAAGCCTTGTTTTGGCCATCCCCCTGCACAAAGAAGACTCAATTTAGAGACAAGGCAAGGCAAATTTATTTGTATTAGCACATTTCATACATAAGTCAACCCAATGTGCTGTACATAATCAAAAAGAAACAGATGAGAGAGTACACAGAATGAGGTACATTTGATAAAAACAGACATCCATGGGAAATACATAATCATCATATTCATTATCATCATCACTGTCACCAGGCTGTTCTTATTTATGGAACCACAATGGTGGAGTTATGAAATGCTAACAGAACAAACACATCTTTCTCTACCTTTAAGAGGCTCTTCAAGCTTAACCTAAAGAACATGTAACACCCTCACACAACTAACCTGCTCTTACTTTCATACTCTGATATTTACATTTACTCATACTGATTTAGTACTCAGTGTGCAGTTTCTTAATGCACTGAAGCCTGAATGTTGTTATCTTACTTGTTTACATTTTTTATGTCATAAAATGACTCACATATGCCTAAAAGGAGTTGGTAGAAGGTGTGATGGCACCACAGTCACACAAGAGAACTAAATTTATGTCCCATCCAAGGCAATATTTTCCAATAACTTTTCACTTTTCAACTTTGTATGGTTTGTTAGGGTAAGTCATAAAAGGGTTAGGTTTGAATTCTATGGTTACATCTTATTACTTTGCCCGAGTACTTCTCTATTCAGAACAAAAGGCAAAGTAAAATGTTACAATCTCACAGTTTCTGCATCTTAAAGAAGCCCTACTGAATTTGGGATGACTTTTCTCTTTGAAGAAGAGCCGTTCGGGTCAAAGTGAGCTATCTGATCCATGCTGTTGCATCACTAACATTCAGCCGCATCATTTGGATGGCTAAAAAGAATTAATAGACCTTTTTCACAGCAGGCAAGCACAGGTGTAATAATGTCAGCTACAGCCCAGTGAGTGCCTCCTCTTGTTCTCACTGGTTTGGTGTTATGGCTCACTGGGACTCTTAATGGAACTTAACCATGATTTTGCTGCATCTTTGCTTTTCTCAACAGTGGCATGTTAAAATATATGTTTTTAAAAGAGCTCTGTGGAGATAAGAGTTTGAGAGTTTGTTAAAGGGATTAGGTTTAGATGCAGGACTAGGATTAAACCTGCCACATCTGCTTTTTAATGTCTCCTGTTGCAGTAAAGTTGTAGGAACTCATCATAGAATAGATAGAGGAGGGTTAGGGTTAAGCATAGGGATCTGTTTTTCAAAATTGTCACAAATAATTTAAAATGTGTGTGCATCAACTAAGAAAGTATAAGATATCTTTTCCCCCTAGTACACACAACAAAGAATGGCAGTGAATGTAGTTTAAGCAAGTCACCAACATCCTTATTCATTTTAGTAAAAAAACAAAAAACAAAAACAAAAAACCTTCAGGCCAGAATGTTTTGTATAAATAAATTTTTCTTTTATCTCACCACAGTAAATTTTCTCTGTTTCTCCCCACACACAGCCATGCCCTTCATTATCTCCATGCTGCTGGCCAGCCTCAACAGTTGCTGCAATCCTTGGATCTACATGTGCTTTGCTGGGCATCTATTTCACGACCTGAGACAAAACTTTCTTTGTTGTTCTGCTCACTACCTGAAATCATCCCAGTGCCGCTGTGAGCGTGACTTTGACTCCAGCCACAAGAGCAACTCCTCAACCTTTGCCATTAAGAGCACTAGCAGTCAGAGGAGCATCACACAGACGTCCACCACATAAGCCCCCCCACACCTTGTCCCCTCTGTCAGGCTGCCCACTCAACCTTCCACTACATGCTGCTGCACATAAATTTTCCAGTAGTTCGATTTCTTCTAACACCCTTCACTACAAGGCTTATTTTAGCAAGACTGGTAGTGAAGGGTTTTGTCATTTTATGACAAAAGTCACAATATTTTTTATTTCAGCATAAATTGGCAATTAAACTGTGAAATAGATCATTGAATGAAACAAATGACTTGTTCTTATAAAGAAATGAAATTTCTGTGGACCACCTTAAAAAATCAGATGTTTATTAATATTATTATTATTATTATTATTATTATTATTATTATTATTATTATTATTATTATTATTATTATTGTACCAATTTTTTTTTTTTATTTAGATGTACAGATGTGTGTTTGTGTATTTACTGTGAAGAAAAGTATGAACAGAGAGTATTTGAAGTATTTTATAGCACCATCATCAACCACAGTGTTGACACAGGTTTTGTGGCCAGCAGAGCTTATGGGTCCTGTTTGTCTGTGTTATGATGCAATAGTTCTTCTGTCATAAATATTGTGTACCCAGTTGTTTACTTTGCTACATAACTGCATAGATTTAAACTTACTTAACGTCATGTTAGATATGAAACCTCATGGCTGTCACTGATATAAATTTGTCAAATGAATAAAAAGTAAATAAAGAGTTAAAGCAAGAACCAATGGCGTTATTAATTACACACAGTTGATATTCACCGGAGCTCCTTTTGTCTTCTGAGCAGACTGAAGACCATCTCTGTCCTGAAGAAACTTTGGGTTGAAGCAAAATTTTTGCTGTACATTCAAACTGTGAACATCTTATTCAGCCTCAGAAGTCTGAGGCCACTACAGGAAGGAAATAATGTAGCTCACCTTTCTGAAAGTTAGTTGAGGTAAATGCACCTGCATGATAATAAAACAATAAATGGTCCACACTCTATTTTTTTTAATGTTACTCTGTACACAGTATGCATTGATTTGTTTACAGATACAGATGGAACAATTCAGCGGCGATATGGGGTTCAGTGTCTTGTCCAAGGACACTTTAGCATGTGGACAGGCTGGGGATCCAAATACTAACCTTCCATTTGGAGGACGACCACTGAGTCACAGGGGCTCCAGGTGTGGATGATTAATACACCTGAGCTTATCTTTGTTTAGGAACCTTCCTAGCAGCCATTTGAAATCTCCAAATACTAATAATACTCGTAATAAAGTTATATTATAGAATAGAAATACTTAATTAATCCCTTTGGAGAGTCCTCAGGGAAATTTGGGTATTTTATTTTAATTTTATGTCTTTATATACTAATATGATATATAGTCTGTGTAACACTGTGATTGGGTTGCATTAGATGAAGTATCTAAAGAACCTTTAGCAGAATATTTATTGTGCATCTGTAGTTTGAGTTCTGCAGGCTCTCAGCAAGTCATCTATATTTCTGCTACCACCTTAACTTAACCCTGTGATGTTTTCCAACAATGTCAAAGATAAGAAGCTAAGAAGAACTGGTAAGTTTTTTTTTCTTCTTCTTCCTAACTAATAATAGTAATAATAATAATAATAACTAATAATAATAATAATAATAATAATAGCTTTCTTGTGCTCCATTGTGGGCATCAGGGATCTCAGTTTTCGGGGTGATTAGCTGCCCATGGATGCTGATTGTTGGAAAAAAGTTTGATAAGTTAGATTGCATGTAATTTTTTTTTAATTTCCCTCCTTCTAGGCTGTCCTTGTTTTCCTTGCACCCTCTCTTCCCTTTCTCCCCTCTTCTTAATTACAGAAGGGAGTCCAGGTATGCTGCCGTGAGGCTCCATCTGTCTGTCAACATTCATCATTGTCAGCTGTCAAGACAAGCCCCAGACCCTACCTGATCAAATAGTCACCTGCCTTGTCATCTACAATTTATTACAATCGTTGTTTATCTCCACGTGCTTACCTTCTTCTCCATATCTTCAATAGACAATCCAGACAAGATTTCTTCTTCACTGGACTGTTCAACTGCAACAATATGTCTCTTGTTGGACAAAGAACCAAAGGACTTTCTGTGCTCTGCAGCCTGCAATTTTAATTGTTAATTGTTCATTTTAATTGCATTTCCTAAATAAATTAATTAAAAATGTTCTGTTTAAAAGATTAAACAGAAAGATCTATCTATCTATCTATCTATCTATCTATCTATCTATCTATCTATCTATCTATCTATCTATCTATCTATCTATCTATCTATCTATCTATCTATCTATCTATCTATCTATCTATCCATCTATGTGTGTCTGTGTGTGTGAGAGAGAGTGTGTATGCATGAAGACACTTGTGAGTACCATCAGTGTTTCACTGTTTTAATGTTAGAATGTTTCACCAGTGCGCTTGGATCATTCAAACGGTTGAACTAGACAGAAAATCTAAAAACAGATTAACAAAAAGAAAAAGAAACAGAGAGGGAAACACACTGAGGTTATAAACAAAGAAGGGTGTGGTAACACTGAATCATCAAGTATGAGTCTCAGACACAAAAGAGGAGCACATGAAAGATACACAACAGCATCCTCTAGTGGGTCACACTCCACTGGTCAGTTTTTCCAGGATGGCTGAAGGTTTTAAAAAAACACCCCAAATCACAGCGATATTTTACATAACTTCTGCAAAGCCTTTAAATGAATCTTCTTTATAAACCAAATACTACACCAGTGGTGCAACATAATTATTAAAGTGTAATTTGGCTTTTATACATTTGTACTTTTCTAAAGAACACAGTGAGCACAAATTGAAGAGGAAGTTTTCACCTTTTTTCTGCCAGTAGTCAATGCATTCACATACACACCTGAAATATCTAAACAAAAACTATTATTATTCCTCTCATGATACTCTGATAAAAAGGATGATCTGAATGACTGTCCCTGTTCAATTAGAAGCTTGATAGTTTTTGGAAGTGTTGTCAAAATAAAGAGAAAAATATATCTGAAAACATTTTAGATCATGTGAAAAAAAAAATCTGTCAACGCTACTACCAGAAGAATCTATAACTTTTAAAAACAGCCAAATGTGACGCATACAGGAACATCATCCACAGGTTCATCAGTATTTGGAGTTCCTTCCCTTTTCTGAGAGAATAAAGCTGTTGGATGAGATTTTTATTTTACAAATAAATGTAGATAGTCAGATCTTCTTTGTGATAGACGGCCCACTTCTTCTCGACTGAGAAGCACATACAAGTGCTGGAGCTGTCAGAAAAAAATGCTGCCTGCTGCACCTGTCACAGCGCTTCTGGTAGCAAAATGCACACTGGGCATGTCAAGTCTCAGATCTTTCAGGTTGGAGGATGGTGATCAGCTTGTTACAACGGCAAGAGGAAGACTATATGGGAGAAAGCAAAGTGCCAGGACTGTTTTTCTGGTGTATAAAAACATACCACACATCATCCTGTCATACTTGAAAAACTGCAGTGTGAGTTCTTAGACTTCTTTGCGCAGTGCCACGCGCACGCTGCTGAAAATTTTGCCTAGGGCTTCGAAGAATGGATCACAGAAGGTCTGAATGCAGAGAGAGTAAATGCGGCTGACGCACTGCGACTCAATCAGACAGCTCTTGATGCAGGGAACCACAGCCCAGATGTGGCAGAAGGAAATGCAGGCAAAAAGGAAGCCCCAGAGCAGGGCAACAGGAATACCGAAGACAGCCGACAAGATGCGGTAGCACCAGTATTTGGACACAGTGAAGGTGGTGTAGCTGAGCTTCCACACCCCATCTAGGCTGTGTGTGCCATCCGGCTCAGCAATGACATCCTCAAACTCCACCTAGTAAGACATTTAAAAGAGACATTTATTAGTAAATATCCCTGCCAGGACAGAGCTTTTAGCCCTCATCATTCATATTTCCATGTCAAGTATGACATTTTTACTTTTCAAAGCTGAGTACTAGGGGCAAATTTATGCACAGAAACTAATTATCTATCCACTTCAAGTGCTGTCATACAGGCAAAGTTGTGGAGAGGCATTTAATGTGATGTTCAGATTGGTCAAAATGCTCTGCTCCGGCACATTTTTCACAAATCAAAGTTAGGCTCATGTAAAATTCATAAGAAAAACTACAATGGCCCAATCTGTCTGGTCTTTTCTGGAAAGTTGGCCATTACATGCTCAGCTAAGACTGGAGCAACAAAATCACCACGTCTGTTATCATACTTCACCATCCTCTGAATGAATGTCTGAACATGGACAGCTTATCTATATTTTTCTGAACAGTACAAATACAGGTCTTTTAAAGCTTTTGGAAAACTGTTTCAATCAAATTCTATTAAAAAGAAAAAATATCAATATTCATTACATTAAATAGACTAACACCCAAATGGTCCATAGCTGGAAAATTGGATTCCTTAAGTGGGATTAGACTAATTAGGGGCAGTGTTTTAATTAACAATCGACTCTTTTTCAGTTAAAAGCAAATAAATTTAAAATCCCTGCAGGAAATTCTTGCATAGATTTTAAATGTGATTGCTAATTCGGCACCAACTCTAACTCCCAGGCTAGAGTGTTGGGAATAATGTTAAACTTTACTCTTATGAATGAACAGTTTTGTAGAGTTTCTGAAAACTGACTGTAAATTGTTCCAAACTGAGCAGTCAGCTCAGTAAACAAATGCTTGACTCATAACTGATTTACTATCCTCTTAGACAATGTCAAATAAATAAATAAATAATATATTTGTCCCTGTCTGAAAAAAGATATTTTGTGATGGTTACATGGCAACAGTTACAAATACAAACAGTAACCTAAAAAAAACATGGTAGCACAGTGTATCAGTTTCAAGCTTTAACCCATTCCCAAAATAAGCTTTGTGCTATGCACATGCAACAGGAATAGCTCTTAGTCTATTTCGAGATTTTTAAAGCAACACAATAACCTGTTCTCTCCTTTTGTTCCTGACAACCACATTATTCAATTTCTCCACATTTCCATACATGCAAAGATGGGGGTTTCACTCTTAAACCTTCCCATGGGCGCTGTCACCAAACTGCACAAACCTTCACTACATCCTCATTGATCTGCTTGGGGTCTCTGTTAATTAGATCGATCTCTTTGGTGTGACTGTCCTTCACAATCTTCTCCTCGTTGGCGTTGTACTGGTACTGATCCGCCATGGTGGGGCTGCAGGTCCTGGTCCAGCTGTAGACAGAGAGGATAAGCCTTTCTGGACACTACACGCAGCCGGCTCACTTCACTTCTGACCCCTGTGGAAAGACTGTGACACTCCCGCTGACATGCCAGTGGACAGCTGTTGGAGGCGTCCTGGTAAAAATGGAGGCCTTACCCCCACCCTGTGCTCACACAGGCACCCACAGGGAGAAAGAGTACGCTCACACGCATGCACCCAATGTAATGAACGCAGACAGAAAAGGAATGCCTCAAAGGAGAACCCAGAGTTGTGTCAGATTTCACATGGAGTTGTTAAGTTAGCTGGGCTGGGTTTGCACAGTGACACTAACTTCCACTGCAGAATGCGGGAGTAAGGACAAACACACTCATGCTCTGGTTTGAGCTGAACTGTAGTAAAGTCTAATGGCTGATTGTGAAGGAATTTATTTATTTTTCTTCTTTTTGGTGTTGTGTGGTATGCATAATCATCACTGTCTGCACTTTCACTTTGTTTTAAGGCTGAGGAACATGATTCCTATTAATAAAGACTTTACCGACAAGGAATTTATCAGCTTCTCTAATGATTCATTTTGAAGACTTGATTGGAAATTTTTGTTAATGCTTCATGCTTGATATGTTTGCAGCTGACAATGTTTAATTATGAATACAAACACAAACACCCAGAGCACATAACAGGGTACACTGAGGGAAATCCACTCTCCATCGCTGGATGTCAGGGGAATGAACCAAAACCATATGATCTGCTTCATGAGCATTGGCATGGCATTTATAAGAGCAACATGCCTTTATTTTTCATATGGTACAAAATAAATAACAATAACATAAGCATAAGAAAAAACATATATTTAGCCTCTTCAGATTTATCTGATTTTTATGGGGTTGAGAACATAAAATTCAATAGTTCCCTAAAATAAAACTCAGTCTTCAGCCTTCTTTAAACTGTGCAGATGGTGCTATCCATCACAGATTTCCATATGAGCATGCTGCATAAACAAACTCATACAGTGGAGCGGCCAAATAAAGTGGGGGTAAAGAAAGGGTGGGGCAGAGATCATCCCTGTGAAATGTGGTATAAAACCTCACAGCACCCCCAGATCACTGTTGCTATTTTTCTCAATCAGTTGGGTCTAAAAGAAGTACAGGAAGCGTGAATCTAGAGCATGGATTGGCATTCCTTGTGCTAGATCCCTGGTAGTAGAGACAAAGATGAGAAGGGAGAGGTGGGATGAGATCAGAGTGCATGTGATTGAGTGCCAGGCCAATTAGACGACTATTCTTGGTGTGGCAGTGGAGAGAAGAACTAAGTTAGGCGTGGAGGCAGGGGGACAGAAATAGCTTAGCAGAGAGAGGTGGTGGGCATACCTCAGTATTCATGGGTGTCTATATAGTAATCTGAGACTGCACTGGCTCTTATCTTCCATTAAATTCAGACAAACACACATGCCTCTCAGACCAGATTTGGGGGTCTAATGGAGTGTAATGGTGTATAGTGGGTATCACTAACTCAGGTTATTTAACAAATGCTGTCTGTGCAAAAAGCAGTATTGGGTGTGGTGCTTGTTACATATATGCAACATTGCTTAGTACTGATTTGTTACATAACAACTTTGTTATACTATTTCTAGTAAGTTGGGAGACTCAATTTTTTCCTCCTGTTTCTTAATCGGATAGAATAAACAACAGAATTATGACACTGATCCGTCATATGGGAAGAAAAATAGGTAGAGCTTAGCAGATCTTGAAGGATTTTACACTTGCAAGATGTTTTATTCAAATAAAAGATTGTGGATGTCTATGAGTCAGGTAAAGGATTTACATCCATTTATTTCCTATACCTTTTTCTATACCCTGGACACGTCAGTCCATCGCAGGGCTGATCTCAGACGTGTTTAAGCTAAAAAGTACCACACAACAGAAAATCATCTAGGTGGTGTAAATTACAACCAAATGCAATTTTTTCCAGGAACAGCACCAAGAGACTGTTCAAATTTGACCAGCATAAAGGATCTGCCAGGAAAAAGTTTTTACTGCCCAACAAAAGCATTAGAGGAAAACTGCGGTTTGTTAGTTGGCAAACTGCAATCTTGTTAAAGGTCTTTGCCTTCATGTCAAACAGTCCACTAGAATCAGGGTTAATTTGTGCACAAATAAGAACATACATGTGCATATGCAATTACTTCACCATATTTAAAAAGCTATGAATATGCATGGCTTTTAAATGTTGCAATCAGTGAGAAATTGCTCACATCTGCAAGAGAGTAATTTCTGTTCCCATCTGCCCCAAATGGATGCAGAAACTCATTTGATTAATTATTTGCATATAAAAACATTGCATTTATTCGTCAGACCTGGAAATGGAAACAGTAGCAAAGAAGAAGTGCAGCTTCACAAAATGCTTCAGGTAAATTGTCACATTCATTGGAGAAATGGTGAGAATTCGATTAATTTGATAGTTTTATTTCCAAGGTCCAAAGAGAAAAACAATTACTTAATGGAAAAAAACAACAGAGGCTATCGATTATGTTGAAAGCAAAGGGCCCTGATAAAGGGAAAAACAAAGAAGTAGTTGGATGATAATGCATGTAGAAAATAGTCCAATAATGACAGAATAACCTTTTTCACACAGGTGTGTAAACAGATATCAAAAACACAATAAATTATTTTGGCGATTCCTAATTACCCTTTTGTGAGTGAGAAAAGCCATGTATCTTTTTAGAACAATGTACTCTGCACAGATTAATTATATATAGAGCACAAAACATCTTTTTCTATTCTTTAAGAACTAGGCAGCTTTCAGATACTAAAGGTACTTGAATGAAATGTGAGGTTATCTGTCTGGAACTTGAAATCAGCAGAAAAGTTTGGATCTTCTGGGACCTGCAAATAGGACCTTGGAGCCATTGGTCACATGTCAAAGTAGCTTTGAGCATGATACCATTACCACTATAAATTCTGTTGGTTTTTGTGTGAGTGTTTGTATGACAAAGAGCTTTTTTTTTTTTGCATGTGTTAAAACAGTAAAACTGCTTTGCCAGATCAGAAAAACAAGAAAATGTAAGTGTAGTTATTTTACCATAACAATCATTGAACAAATTATCTGAAAACTTACTCAAAATGAGGAAGAGCAGGGATACAAATCAAAATTTAAGAAAATCCCCAAACAATTAATCTGGCAGAAATAAGAGATTTGGTGGAAATTTAGGGAAAAGAGAAATGGAATTGATTTAATCAAAATTTTAATAACTACTGCAGCATAGAGTAAATAATAGGTAATAGTCCTGTGTTGATCAGCAGTCATTGTGGAGAACTATTGCTGTGGGCAGAAATGACCTCCTGTTTTTTTACAGTTGAGCTGAGGTGAGGACCCAAATGCAGACAGATGAGGCAGGAGAATGCGACACTACAGGGTTTAATTCCAAAGAACGAGGAAAAGTGATACAGACTGGAACACAAGGAAACAACAATGATGAGGAACTAATAAGGCACAGGTGAGAAGAATGAACCAATTAACCCGGGTGAACTAATGAGCAGCAATCAAAAAACACAGAATTAAACACGATCCTAAATACAAGAAACCAAGAGCATTAACCATGAAAATAACAAAACTCAAACGCATGGAACCGTGAACTATGACACCTGTATGTGGTCATTCCTGCTCACAGCAATATTCCTAAAGGAGCCTCTGAATGAACATCTTTTAATCACAATGTTTATAATGTGCAGTGTTGTCCTTCTTTAAAAGGAACCTGTGTGACATTTTCCTTTGCACCCTCAGCTCAAGCAACCAGAAAAGAAATACAAATTGCAGTTTGGTAAATTAAAGAACACACTAAAAATTATTTCTGTAAAACAGAACCAATACTTGCTTTGAGACCAATGGTGTGTTAATTTTTCTAGAAAAGGTTATTCTAATCTGTCAATACTTTAGCTGATTATGTTTTTTTTTATTTTATGAACCACAAAAAATACATATTTGTTTTATTTAATGTAAGCAAAAGGGATTAAACTAAACTAAACTACACTAAACTAAATTAAACTAAACAAATGTTTTAAAATCTCCAATGATAAACAAGTTTCAATTAAATATACAAAAGTCATTTACATTCCATTAGTGAAACAGACACATAATCAATTAAAGATTGAGCATCAGTAATGTTTTATTGAATTTATTTGCAATGTTAATTCTGTAGCAGCACCATGACAGCAGTAATTTAGCTTGTCTCAAGCACATATTAGTCCATAAAAAGACCTGCTCAGTAGCTCTGCTAGCACTCTTAAGCCCTGTTAGTCTCTTAATACAGTTACATCAAAATTTCTGGGTTTTCCAGATTAACACATACATTGTTTAGTTGTTTTGTAGTTGTGTGCTGCACAGTTGCCACACTCGTTTCCATCCATTGCAGGTGTGCAAGAAGCTATGAACCTCACTGTTATCAAAATGTAAAACATGATGAATATGTCAGTGTGCAAAATATCATGACAGGTGCACATAAATACAGAACAGTTAGCATAAATTATCTCTAAGACAAAACCTAAATCAACGTGCCACCACTTTTCTCTGTACCTTCTGTTTAAATTTACACACAGTGTAAATATTTGGTTCTATCTGTTTTCATCCTTTGTCAGATGGATAGTGATTTGACCACAGCACTTTCCAAGACTGGTAAAGAAAGGACTGACAAAAATGTTCAGTATGCTAGCCCACACAGCCTGGATCCAGTGCATATTGATGAGAAGGAGCTGCACACAGGGCACGATCAGCCTGGAAGGACAAAAGGAGGAGGACAAAACATGAGATAATGTAATAAAAAGCATATTAAAATACGTCTATACAGCCCAGTGAAGTTCCTACTGTGGGGAAACTGCAATAAAGAAATTGCAGCAGTCACTTTTACAAATTGATCCTGATTCACCAGCTTATACATTTCTGTAATATCTACCACATGTCAGTGTAACAGTCCTACCAGATGTGAAGGCAGCTGAGCACAGCAAAGAGGAGCCCTGCTGCCAGTGACACCGGCACTGCCAGCAGGAGGGAGATGAAGCGGTAGCACCACAGTCTGGACACCTCAAACAGGGCATGACTCCACAGCCAAACTTTATCAAAGCTTCGCACAGAGGGGGGTTCTGCAATCACATCCTCAAACATGACCTCAAGTCACACACAGATAGATACTGTAAGTGATTTTATACAGAAATTAATGCTATGCTATATAATGTAAAACCTTTAGATGCAGAATGACAGTGATGGATTAGATATTTGACAAGAACGATATACTGAAGCACCTATATAAACAAAAACAGCTGTGTATGATGATGACCACTTGAGGTCAGCATAATACAACACACTCATATCTAATCAGTAATTCAATGGAGTTAGTTGTCTGTATTAATTTTATTGAAAACTGAGCACCAAGACAATAATGGGATTCAATGCATAGCAACAGATTAAGTCTTTAGATTCTTCCTGATCATAAATAAAACACTTATTATCAAGAACTATTTGGATCATTATTAAAAGAAAAAAAAGGAAAAGTGACAGCAAATACTTTTTGCTGGCTCATCTATTTTAGTTAATATGTTTTATGTTGGTTCAGTTGTCAGGAGCACACTGGTTACCTTTAGATTGCTGTTGACTCTTTTGGGATCCCTGTTGTGAATCAGAGGTCTTACATCATCATGGATGAAGTCCACATCTTCAGAGTGTACATCCACTTTTACTTCCACCAGTTCCTCTGATAGTCTTGTGTCTTTTAATCCCTGGTCCTCCATTTCTGCTTAGTTGAGCTGTGTTCCTGCTTGTTATCAGTGGAGACATGGAGGATGAGCTGTTGCTTGAGGATGGCTGGCTTGATGCTGACACCCAGGTGGAACATAGTATACTGATGACTGCCCTGACCCTTTCTGAGGAATGCCTTTAATGGCTATGTGTGACACACTTTGCACACAGTCCAATTTATACTTGCATGAGAAAAATCCATTGCTCATGGACTAAAATGAGCCCTGACTCCCTTATAAATAAATAATGTGCGAGTGGTGATAAGAGGGAGTGCTTCGGCATCATATACTTCTTCCATCAATGGTGGATGGTGGTATTTGGTAGTTTTTGGTAATTATATACTGCTAAACACTCACAACAGCCTCTTGCCAGGAGCTTGTCCTGCTAATTTCTCATCCAAGTTGGAATTTTACTCATTATTAGAAACAGATTAACCTCCTAAAAGTTCCCTCAGGATCTAAATTGGGGTGTCCAGCTCCGGTCCTCAAGGGCCGAATTCCTGTAGGTTTCAGGTGTTCCCCTGATCCAGAACAACTTTTACACCACATTAAGCGGCTCACCTTAACACCATGCCCAAGCATGGTGACTTGTTAATCTGATTCAAGTGTACTGCAGCAGGAAATATCCAAAACCTGTAGGATAGCGGCTCTCAAGGACCAACTTTGGACATTCTTGATATAAAAGTTTCACACAGCATTAGCATACTTTATGCATTTGTTTCACAGAAACTAATTCAAGATGCAGCAAGTAAGTACTCACTAAATTTTTGGAAGTTAATATAACCATGACATATGACATTACATGAAAAGGGAGCTGTAGTGCTACACCTTTGTTAAGTTGACCTAATGCATAAGTCACAGACATTTCATTAGATTGTGTCTACTTGTGGGTTGAAAAACAAATAAACAAAACACATCAAATCCTTTAGATATAATATAGTTAAAATGGTTAACATTTTTTTGGTTGTGCTGTGGCACCTTTTTAGTGCTACCTTCTCGGTAGGTCTCAGTGAGACCCCCATTTAGACCAACAATAAAACAGAAAACATTTTTGCTTCACCTAGTTTCATCATCTTTAATCTCTTACAAAACCAGCTACTGATCCTTCATGCTTGCAATCCCAGATTGAATCAATAAAATGTGTCTGTCCATACGCACTGTGAATATATGGTTTATCTCTGCTTAAAATGTTGGCTAACTGTTGTTTACACTTATCACCTGGTTGAATCTGAACAGCAAATATACCACAGACAGCCAGCAATCTGACATCTTATCTCATTAACATTCATCCAGCTTTGTTGTAATTTTAAATTTGAAGGAAAATCTCCCTGCTTATTGATAGAATAAGCTGATAAAATGGAGCTGGATTCACTGCCATGTAGCACCCTCTAGTGGCCAAAAAGTGTCTGTAGTTTCTTTTTCTTATTTTATCGTCTCTAAACCAGTGGTTAAATCAGCTGCATTCTCCACCTAAGCATACATAAATAGTTAATATTCTTACAGAGTTGTAGTGGATGTGGCAGCTTCTGCTTAAAACGATGGTGTTATTGATGTATTTTAAAACACTAGTACTCTTCTTGCATTTGTTTTAATTAAAAAAATTATATTAGGAGGGAGAAAAAAAAATCACAAGTAAATAACTACTTCTTACTTCAAATGTAATTAAAATCAAACCAAAATAACCTAAAAACTAACACAAAACATAGTAAAATTTAGACTGAGTATATAGCTAAAAGTATTTTAGATTGAGCTTCACTGTTCCCTCATACTAATATGTTATTATAATGAACATAATTAGATTATTAATGCTGAAACATCACTGTGTAAGCAGCATGTTGCTGTTGTAACTGCTGTGTGTGAGCTTATTTTAAAATAACAACAACAAGGAAAATCAATATTTGATTAAATGTTAACAGAGACCTGGTTTAGATTATTTTATGAAAGATCTCAGACACCATAACTATTGTTTACAATCTTATTTAAAAAAAAAAAACAAACAAAAAAACATATCCAAATAGTCAAGTAACTCTTTAGTTGGGCATTTCAAATGCAAATTGTGGTTGCCATTGAACTTGTTTTGAAAATCCATCACAAGTGGCTTAGATTTAGTCCTAAATCAACAGGTCATGGATCCAGATGAGTGGACAGTTGTTAGATTATCCATGACCTTGTCGGTAAGATTGTCCCCTGATGTCACTTGGCCTGTAAAATGCATTTCTTTTCCTCTTTCATGTTATTCGATATACTCGCTGCCAAGCTGCCAAAGTTTTTCAGATTATCCCAGATCTTTGATATTTTTTTTTCTTTTTATTCAGTGTCACAGATCTTTGATATGTGTGTTTTTCTTTTTATTCAGTATCACAGATCTTTGATATGTGTTTTTTTCTTTTTATTCAGTGTCACAGATCTTTGATATGTGTCAAAAAGTGAGCATTCTGATTTTTGCATCTATTCAGTCAGATGAGGAGGAAACAGGAATGGTATCTGAGTTTTGCACATAAACATAAATACCTTATTTTAAACTGTGTCACACATGCATACATTGTTAACATGTGCAAGTAAAAAACATGTAAACTCTTATATTGGATAGCATGGCAGCATGTTTGAGAGGTGAGATCAAAACTACATACAGTATCTGTCTAACCTGTTCTTTCTGAGGCTTTTAGAAATGACATGCTTATACATTTCAAAGATGTTTTCATTCAAAAAAATGTCTGAGCATGTGCTGAAAACCCCACAGAGTCCTTATTTGTGTTCACAGATCAGTTTTACAAATAGTCACTTTTGCCACAGTAGATCAAGTAGACATTTTATTCTAGCTCTGCTTGATGTGATCATATTGACATAAGGCTTAATGAAGTCTGCAGAGAATCTAGATCTACCCCCCTGAGATATGTGAGCAGCTATTATATCCTAATATAGTGGTTTAATGATAGAACATTTGCTGATAAATAGAAGTAGTCTAATTATGACATATCCTAACTAGGCACCCATGCTGCTGTGACATCAAAAACATTCTTACATATGTTTATCCACATCTATATGCACCTGTCAGAAAGCTACTGCATTATTCACCCAAGTGTACATAACCACAGTTACATAAGAGTTATGCATATTTCAGTAAGTGATAACCATACTGCAGAATTGTGTTTGCTGTTATTTGCTGTAACCACACTATCCTGTCTTTTCCACTGTTCATGAAAGACTAACACAAACAGCAGTGGTCATAAAACAGCACTTTGTTACCGCTCTGTGCATTACCAATGCCCTGTAATGATTTCTATTGTAAATTCACTATCTCAACTCATCATATCCATGTCACTGTTATATTTGTCCATATTCAAAGAGACCTGTGCTATCTGTTGCTATCTACCTTCAACTTCTGCTCGACTGTTAATGCGTTTCTATCCAAATCTAAAGGCCCCGTTCTATATTTGAATTAGCAGACTCCAATTAAGATATGATGCTAAAGCATACATCAAGACAGCAGGTTGTTGTTGTTGCTATGTGAGTCACGGGCTCGCTCGATTTCCATGACAACAGGGAGAGATTACATTAACTGTCTATCAGCATATCTGTTGCACACAGAAACTCTTATTCATGGAGGTTTCACACACTATGAAGGAATAATGCAGTGATATAAGGGAGTCATCCTTAGACATGAGGCAAAGGATCACTACTACGCATCATTTACTTTTTCAGCACTTTATGAATTTGAACACTTGACAATGCTATGTCTTTTATTATAAACAGGTATGTTATCATTTATATGAAAACTTACAATAGAACTAAGCTGCATTCAAATGGAATAAAAAACATTTTTTAAATAGAATAATATCCATCCAATCAGGACTTTGTTATTGCAGTTATATAAAAGATTTAAACATTTACAAAAAAGTTTATAAGCATGATTTAAACAGTCAGTTATGATGAATAAAAAATATTTACAGAGAAAATGTGTTCAAATATTCTATGTTAGACAACAGTTTTAACACCCTGACTTCAAATAAATAAGAAAATAAACAACAATAAAGTCACAATAAACGTATGAGAGAATTAAACAATGTATGAGACAAAATATACAAATATACCATATAAATGTGTGTGTGTGTGTGTGTGTGTGTGTGAGTGTGTGTGTGTGTGTGTGCGTGCCTGCGTGCGTGTGTGTGTATCTGTGTACATTTTTATGGGTACAACTTTACTTTTTATGACTTTTTAGATCTATCTATCTAATGCTCTAGGATAAATTGTCCATTCATTAAAAAGTGATATGGTCTGCATATTAGCAATATGTTCCACAATTATGGATCATTGTCTATGGATGCTCCTCTGGTATTTGTCCAGGGATCTTGTTTTCATGCTTTATTGTGTTTTTGGGACTCAAGTTAGCACAGCTTGAGCGATTTGTAGCCGTGGTGCTGGTCCTCTGAATGAACTGAAGAAAATTTTCCTGAAATGAGCCCTCTTGGCTTGATGCTCCAATTTCCACAGGTTGGGTCAAGCAGCAACGTCGGAACTTTACCAGCTCATCTCTGATCTGTCTGTTCAACATGCCATAGAAGAAGGGGTTAACTGCAAAGGAGGAGTAGGCAAGCCATGTGACTGCTTCCTCTAGGTCCCCAGGGCTCTGCATGGAACCGGTTAGAGACATCTGCAGGTGGAAGATGAAGTAAGGCAACCAACAAACCAAGAACTGTCCCACGATGAATACTAAAGTGAGTGCAGCTTTGCCTCCACCGAATGCCCTCTCTGGAGATAGTCTTTGGGGCAGAGTACGAGTGGTGTTGATCATGGTAGTCTGGCTGTTGATGGAGTCTGAGCGATCCTTAGCAGGACTAGCATTTGCCCACGTTGTAACAGCAGGGACTTGCTGCAAAGCTGCAGAACGAGCTACCTTATACACAGCACAGTAAACAGTGAAAATAACCACTGCAGGAGCCAAGAAACAAACCACACTGAATAGCACAGCAAAAACTCTTCTTAAGCGACTGTGGCTTGCATGAAGAGAACAGTGAGCTGCTGCAATTGAGCTCTGATGTCCATAAGCTGGCCATCCAAACAGTGTCACCAAAGCCAAGAGGAGGGATTTAACCCAGATAAGGAGCATGACACCAATAGCAAGGTTGATGGTCATTTTAACCTCATAACGCATGGGGTGTACAATATAGAAGTAACGCTCCACACTGATGGCTGTGATCGTAAGAATGGATAAACAAATAAGAAAAACATTGAGAAAGATGTAAACCTGACACTCCAGCACAGTAAACACCACAGTGCCAAAAAATGGTGAACCGGATATGATACCCAAAGGCATGAGGAGGATGGCACACAACAGGTCCACTGCACAGAGGTGACACACAAATGCAAACCTCTTCAGGTGAGGAGCACGAGCAATGGCCACCATCACACCAGTGTTGGCCAACAAAGCAATGAGGTTAAGGGTCACCATGCAGAACAACCCAAACAGATCTTTGATTTGAGACTGGGAGCTTGTGACAACACCCACATCTGCAGGAACTGTAGGATTGGGCCCCCACAGAGCAGTGGTAATATTTGTAACTGAATGATGGGGCACAGAGGCTTTCATGGAAACAGTCTTGTCAGCCATTATTTATTTACCACTTCCTCCATTTGCAAATCAGATGTTCTATGGATTTCCTGTGTTGAGAGAATAGAGAATATTTTATTTTAATTTTTATGATTATTTATTCAATAAAACATAATCATGCACATTTCACATCTGCACAGGCATTATTTGATATAATGGTTACTACTGAAATAAGTGGTGTAATTATTTAAAAAGATCTAAACCAGTTATTGAAATAAATTGTAAATAACTTTTTGTACTATTCTACTGTATTTCTATACATTAAAAGCAACTGAAAGCAGCTACTTTTTGTACATACACCCACCAGCCACTTTATTAGGTACACAAGTTCAATAAGTGTACTGCTCAGGGCAAAGCAGATAGAGGCGGTGATTTTGAGGAAAATCCCGTATTAAAGAGAGAATTTGTTTAACTTCAGCAGAACAAGCACTGATTTCAGTCAGGGTTGGTACAGTCAGTTAGGTGAGTTTACTGCTTGAGTTTCTGTCTTGGTTTCGGGTTATTGTTTACATTGCTGGTGTGGGGCTCTGTCGTTAGCACCTTCTCTCTACAACCAGTTGAGGCCGTGACGCGGGTCACACCCACTGTGTACTGCTCAGGGCAAAGCAGATAGAGGCGGTGATTTTGAGGAAAATCCCATATAAAAGAGAGAAACCCATCCCTGTCAGATATGGGTACAGACCAAGGCATGTCACCCATAGACACCGCAATCCGT